>NC_137797.1:59782020-60287020 GCF_963383645.1 Muscardinus avellanarius
ATTTACCCCTGAGAGATATTTTCATCTACTCCTTAAAAAGAAGTAGATAGGGTAAAACAGGGAACAAAAACCTGATAAACAGGAGAAAAGAACCAGATGAAAGTACACTGAAATATTCACATCATGAGATCATGCTGCTAATGTTTTGCTACTCTTGCTATTGGTGTGGTTCTCAGTTTCTCCATCCCCCCATTTTTGAGGTGACTATTGCACAATTCTATTGGCCCTTTAACTAATTTATGGATCCCAATACCCAATAATTATGATGTCAGGTCGAGTAGTTCTTATTGGTGCTCATGCCACTTTCAATTGGTTGGGTCTTGCATGAGGCTTAGGTGAAGGGAAAAGGTAATTTTATATGTATTTATATTTGTAGTCAGCAGAATATTTTTAGATAAAAGAGCAAGTCAACAAATGGAGTGCATATTGGGAACATCTGACAACTTGTTAAAGTCATAGCATCAAAATTCAACCAGAAAAATCTTCAATTTAATTATGTCACTAATTCTAGTTGTTTAAGTTATTAGTCTTTCAGGATGTGTTTTGCTTAGTTCTCCATTGCTGTGACAAATATATGAGATAAACAACCTATAGGGAGGAAGTATTTATTTCTGCATTTTATTTTAGTACAGGATTGTTATTTGGTCATGTTTCTTTGGGTTTATGGCAACACAGTACTTCTTATCAGGAGCATATAGCAGAGGATATTGCCTACATTTTGTTGACTTAAGAGAAAATAGAAAGAGGTAAGGGGTTGAGGCCCCACTGTTCCCAGTGACCTAACCTCCTTCCACTAGGCTCCACATCTTTAGATTCAACTACCCTCAGGTAGTGCCACAGGCTGGTGACCAATCTTTTAGCACAGGGATCATTGCGGAATATTCCAGATCCAACCTACAACAGGGTGCATGTGCGTGCGTGTGCGTGTGTGTGCGTGCGTGCGTGTGTGTGTGTTTATGTAATTAGAAGTCAGTTTTCATTGTTTAACTGCCCTTTTTCATATATAGCACACAAAAGATATATTTGATGCATAAAAAGTCCCAGGACATTGACTTCTTATTTGCTGAGGCTCTGTAACAATAAGCAGAATCTAATATAGGCATGACCAACCAGGCACAGTATTCATAGGACAGGCAGCTGAAAGAGACTACTTTTCATAAAATGTAAACTTATTATCAATTCTCATCCTCAGCAGTGTGGTACAGGATCTAATGGAGACCAGACTACACTAATCATAATTAGTATAGATAAATATAATAAAATGTTACAACATAGATTTATAGATGCCAGAATGGTAGAGAAATTACCTTATCATCTGTTTCAGGGAAACCATATGTGTGAAGAAATATCTCACTGAAAAACAAATATATCAGCAAGAGCTAGGAGCACCAGTCACAAAAACATCACCCTGTTTTACTAAGCTGGCCACATAGTCACATGAAACACAGCTGGTTGTTCACAGTAGTTTTTAAAGCAGGCTATGTGGAACCATCTTACTTGGGATACATACTGGCAGAAAATATGAATTCAGAGAAACGTATCCGCCAGTCAGGGATGTAGCTGAGTGGTAGAGTGCTTGCCTGGGATTTTTGAGGCCTTGGATTTAATCCCCAGTATACCCAAAAGAAAAAAGAGAAAGAAAATGATCAGCTAGAGTTTTCTTTCTCATCCAGACTTTTGCACAGAGTACTAGTCCCCTAAATTTTCTAAATTTGATTTCTAGATCTTCAAACAGCATCCAGGGAAGCCAGATTCTATATACAGCATGAGAGAGCCACTAATATATCTCTCAATGTGGCACAGCAGAGATAGGGCCATCCTGGAGAACGGGTGACATAGTAAAGGCAGCTAGGGCTTTGCAATAATTAAGTCACTGAGGCCGACAGAAGAATATGCAGCACAAATCTAGGTGGCTTTATAAACCTTGCCCTGTAGACAAATTATAAGGTCAGAAATGTAACCTCAGCTTGATACCATGATAATTCACAGAGGTGTCTATAATCCGATGTTGACTCTGGAGAAAAGGGGCCAGTAATGTAATGATCATGCAGGATTTAGAAGCATGGTCTTAGTCCTTATTTGAACATTAAGCTGATCCTAAATCAGGCAACAGAAAGGTAATTCCCAGTAAAGGGGATTCTAAGAATCCTACTTATTGTGAAAATTAGGTTTGACTAAGTGAGAAAAAAAAAAAATCTCACATAATAAAATGTAAGCACAAGCCGGGCGTGGTGGCGCACGCTTGTAATCCCAGCATTCGGGAGGCTGAGACTGGAGGATCGCGGTTCACAGACAGCCTCAGCTACTTAGTGAGGCCCTCTGCAACTCAGTGAGACCTGGTTTCAAAGAGTAAAAAATAGGGCAGGGGGTCTAGCTCAAAGTTAGAATGCCCCTGGGTTCCATTCCAAGACCCTCAATAAAATAAAATAAAATAAAATAAAAATAAAATGTAAGCACAAACATCTATAATATATTAATTTTCTAAACATAGTTAAATTGGTGTATTGCAATTATTCATCATAGTGAGGTTCAAAGTGATACAAATATACATGCATACAGCATTTGATGTGATTTTCTTCTGAGCTCACCAACTCACCAGAAGTGTTTGTGGGATTAGCAGTGATACCGTCATCTGTGGACAGAACATTATTTGAACTGTTTACTTCATCAGGCCTTCTTTTTCCTCCCCATACCCCTTCCACTATTCTATTGTTCTCTTTCTTCATTTATTTTGTCTCCTGCTTCCTATTTTCTCTCTGGATTGCTCATATGAGAGAAAACAAACAACCTTTGACTTCCTTAGACTGACTGAGCTTACCTAGAATAATATTTTGTAGCTCCACCCAGTTTCCTGCAAATGACATATTTTTTGTTTTTCCTTACGGCTGAGTAAAATTCTATTATGTGTATATACCAAAATTTCTTTACCCACTCTTCTGTTTACAAGGTTGGTTTTATAATTTGACAATTGTAAATTATGCTGCTATAAACATGAATCTGCATACATCCCAATACTATTCTTACTTTAATTCTCTGGAATTCAAAATTAAACCATCTTTACTAGGGAGAAATTTCCAAATATAAAATTACTTTTTAAATAGTTCTGTACTTTTGTAAATACACTTACACTATTATTAAATCACCGTTATCAAGTGTTAAAGCAAAATTTGCCACAATTTTGGATATTGAATTATTTGAATTTTTATCGGTGCATTGTAATTATACAGCTTAATGAAATAGGATGGTAGAGACACACATGCACACATCGCTCATTTAACCCTTCCTCAGTTGCCACCCTATTCCCTCTCCACTCTTTCCTTTGTGTGTTCTGCTCAGTGATTGACTATGTTATATTTGTGAATGTATGTCATGTGTATTGGGGTGTTTTCCTCTTCTTCTCTCCTATCTCCCTCAATTAGGTCACCTTATTTACTCATCTAAGTTTTTTCCTTACTTGTCTAAAGTTCCTCCTATGACTATCTTAAATTGAACTGGTAGGTCTGACTTTCCCTTCTAACCCAAATATCTTATATAGCTTAAAACTGTCTCCAAATAAATACCATAATTAAAGACAATCTTACAAATAAAATTTATAACTTATTTTCTGGCATAATGTAATTTCAAAATGAAAATAAATAATGAAAGATACCATAATTTGATATTTAAACACACCAAGCAAAGAAGATGATGCTATAATTATACATCCTTAAACAGATTAATTTTATAATAATTTTATTGTTAATTATGACATTGGCATCCTTTAAAACTAAATTAATTCACTGGATATAAAGATAAAAATTATTGTTACAAAAATCAATATTTTACATATATTAGAATATGAGGTTTAGTATAAAATCATGGAAATGAAGAAGAAATGTCATAATTTGAGATGAAAAGTGAGAGTACTAGAATTTGCTTATGATTTTAAAATAATGTGAATTATTTCTCCCTTTGTAGAATGAAATTATATAACAGAGATGCTTTCTACTAGCATAAACCTATATAATATTTTCATGGCCAATATAATAATTGTTCTCTAAAAGAAAGTACTATTTTCTTTGAAGGATTGGTTGATTCTACTTTTGAGAAAGAAAGGTGTAATCTTGGAGTATTTTATTTTAGCATAAAGCAAATAATTTTAACATGATTTTGTCAGGAAATTCAAGAAATAGTTTAAAATAAATCCTAGAGGTCATATTTATGTAATTTAATTATCAAAATAAGAAGAATGAGTCATATACTGACTCTATTAACTATCATGTGTACATAATGGTCTTCCAAGTAGAAAAGTTACTTTCAATATTTATTGCTAATATTATTCATATATATCACCTGATCTTTAGATTTAACTTTTGACTTAATATGTGGTAAATTTAAATTAATCTTTTTCTGATAAAGATGTTATGGGAAATGACACCATAGCTGTTTCTCCATGAAACTATTCGACAGGCAGCATATTCACCAGGCACAAACAGAATTATGCTTGATGACATTGCAGGTTTCTGCCTGTCTATAAAGATCCCAAAACACCTATTATAAATGGCTCAATAGAGGCTTATTTTTGTGATAAAATACAGCTATTTTTTTCATATGGGACCCAATGAATATAGTCCTTATATAATCAGCTCTACCATAAAAATCTTCAGAATTCAACCTTAGGTTTTATTCAGCTGGATATAGGCAGTCAAATGTAAGATATCACTACACTTTGTTCATGAACTAATAGCCATACTATTTAATAGGTTAAGTCAACATGTTCATATTAATATTTAGTTCATCAATAAATCCAAAAATGTTCTTAAAAAGTTCTCTGACGATAGTGGTCCTACACTATCAAAGAGATATTTTACAGAAAAATCTAATAATTATAAACGACCAAATGGACTTAACTTTGTTTGTACTATCAACCTGAATATTCTCAAAAGCTTACATTTAAATTTTGCTAGGTTTAGATGAGAATAGACTTAATATCCAGTCTTATTTCCAGGTAATCTTTGCCATTGTACATGAAATCTGAAGATTCTACACCAAGGCCCACTATTCTGAATAAATTATATTAAAAAAGCTCTTGCTCTTAAATAAATATATATCCTCCAAAAGTTCATATATTAAAATGCTAACCTTTTATGTGTTGGTATTAGGAATAAGGACTTTGAAAAATAATTAGGCCATGTAAGTCAAGCCCTCATGAATGGGATTAATGCCTTTGAGAAATAGATCCCAGAAATCTCTCTTGATCACCCCACTCCATGCAAGGCTACAATAAGATATCTATAGTATGAAAATCAAAAGAGGCTTTTATTATAACCTGGCCCTGATGAAACCCTTATCTTGGATTTCAATCTCTGAAACTATAAGAAATAAATTTCTTTTTTCTGAAGCCAGTTAGTCTATGGTAACTTATTATAGCAGCCCAAACTGAGGAACTGGGTTATTACAAATAGTCTATAATTATATTATTTCTAGGCAAATGTGGCATCCCAATTACCTGCATCTTTATAACAAATCATGATCAATCTTAGAACCTAAAACAAAAAAAATCAATTTTTGCTATTACATTATTTTGTGGGTCAGGAAGTATTTGGTTTGGGAGGTTCTGGTTTTAATTTCTCCTATAATTGTAGTCATGTCAGCTCTAACCGAGAGCTAAAACACCTGAGAGTGAGTTGACATCTCCTTCTCTCTCTTCTTATATATCAGACTGCTTCATAAAGACCCATTTTTGTATTTTTTATACTTTTATTGGTATAAATATATAGTCTCACAACATAAATACTTCATAATGATAATAGTACCATACATGCCCATGGCACTTGGTGGGCTCTCCCCAGCCTTCTTCCCCATTCCCACCCTTCACCATACATGATATTGAGATTGACATTTATATTCTCATACTGTCAATGGAAGTTATTCCTTCATTGAGCCCCTCTTTCTCAACATTCTTCTATACCACTTTTCTGTCTTCATTGGAATTTCTCCTCCCTTATTTAAAGTTCCACTGTTCCATTGGTATTCCAATTGCTCCCCCACTCCTGCATATAAAAGAAAACATATGACCCTTCATTTTCTGTGACTAGCTAAATTCACATAATGTTTTCCAGGTCCATCCATGTTCCTCAAATAACATGATTCTGTTCATTTTACTGATGAGTAGAATTATACTTTGTGTATATCTTATAATTTTGTAAACTTTCATCAATTAATGCATAAATGGGTTGGTTCCATAATTTGTCTATTGTGAATTTTGTTGCTATAACCATGCATATGTCTAATAATATGTTTATTTCTTTTATGTTTTCCACTTTATTGGAGTATAAATTTTGAATATGGTTCTAATGATTCTTTGTATTTCCTGACTATCTGCGGTGATACCTCTTTATCATTTCTGACTTTAATAATTTTGGGTAGTTTTTTTGTTAGATTTGCTAACTAATCTTGTTAATCTTTTTAAAGAACCAGATTTTGATTTTGTCAATCTTTTATATTTTTTGTTTTGTTTTCTATTTCATTGATTATCACTCTAATTTTAATTATATCCTGCCTTCTGCTGTCTTTGGGATTAGTCAGTTACTGTTTTTCCATAGTATGGAGATGTGTCATTAGGTTATTTGGTGACTTTCTGGTTTTTTTTCCCTATTTTTATTGGGGCATTATAGTTATACATCTTAATGAGGCACAAGATGATAAAGGCATACATGCAAATATTACTCATTTAGTCCTTCCCCATTTCTCACCTCATTTCCTCCCCCATCTCTTTTTCTCATGTTTGGCTTACTGATTGACTTTGATATGTTTGTGAATGTACATCATGTACATTAGAAAATTTTCCCCTTACTCCATCCCATCCCTCTCAGTTAGGTCACCTTATTTGCTCATTTATGGTTTCTCCTTTCTCTGGAGTTTCTCCTATGACCCATTTACTCCCCAGCTTCCAAATACTAGGGGAAACATCCAATTTCTTCCTTTTTGTGACTAATCTCAGCATAATGTTCTCCAGTTCCATCCATTTTCTCAGAAATAAGCTAATTTTGTCCTTTTTATGGCTGAGTAAAATCTATTGTGTACATACCTCATAGTTTTATAATTCATTCATCTGTTTATGGACATATTGGCTGGTTCCATAGTTTGGCTATTTTGAATCGTGTGGCTATGAACATGGATACACATACATTAGTTTGGTTTAGTTTCCATTTTGAGGGGTAGATACTCAGAAGTGGTATAGCTGGGTCATATGGTAGATTATTTTTCATTCTCCTGAGTATCTCCCATACTGTTTTCCAAAGTGGTTTCACTAATTTGCAAACCCACCAACAATGTGTTAGAGTGCCCACTTCTCCATATTCTCACCAGCATTAATTGATGTACTCAGCCATTGCAAGTTGGGATATTCTGTATGGTTATTAAATTTATAGCATTATTTAGGTCAGAAGAGTCATTACTCATCTTTTGCCTGGTGGATCCACCTAGTAGTGTGAGCAGTTTGTTAAAGTCTCCTGATATGTTTGTGTTTGGGTCTATTTGAGACCTATGTCCTGAAGAGTTTGTTTTATGAAAGTGAGTGTGTCTATATTTGAGGAATAAACTTTTACTACCATTATATCTTCTTGTTGGGTTGTTCATTTATTGATGAGCCAAGATCTGCTTTGTCTGTTCTGATCAATTTTAACTAAAGTCAGCTTTATTAGATATGACTGTTGCTACCCTGCTTTCTTTCAGTCTCCATTTGCATGCTATACCTTTTTCCATCCTTTTACCTTTAGCTTATTTGCTGAATTTCTTGCAAGCTGCATGGAGTTGATTATGTTCTTTACTCCACATTGATAGCCTTTGCCTTTTAATTGAAGAGTTTAGACCTTAGACCTTCAACATTATTATTCAGAGATGATTTTTGTTTCCTCTCACTTTGGGCTATATTTTCTGTTTGAAATAGTGTTACTTTTCCTCTCCTTAGTTGCCCATCTGGTGAAATTTACCCCTTCTCAGTTTGTGGCATTTATCAGTTTTATTTTTGTGTTTTATTTCTTTATGTGTTTGCTCTATTGTCAGCTTTGTAGTTATGAGTTCTTTTAATTTCCACTTGTTTTGGAAGGTTTTTATTTTCCCATCAGTTTAGAATGATATCTTTGATGGATCTAGCAGCCTTGTTTGTAATGTTTGCTTTCAGGGTTTGGTGCACATCATATCAATCCCTCCTGGCTTTCATGACTTGGGTTGAGAAGCCTGGAGTGATTATTATTGTTTTGCCTGTGAATGTCATCCATTTTTTTGTCCTCGATGAATTTAAGATTCTTTTCTTGACTGGTATTTTATTTATTTTGATTATTCTGTGACATGGAGAAGTTCTTTTGGTACGTGTGTTGTTGGTGTTCTGAATATATTCTGTACTTTGATGTCCAAGTTTTGAGTTAAAATTGTTTAAGTTTGTCTGCTACAGTAGGAGACAGATCCTAAGCTTGGCTCTGTCATTTTTATTTGTATAACCTTGGGAACATTATTTAATCTCACTAGCAGTAAATTTTCTCATCTGAAAATTATAAATAACAATCATATCTTACAGTGGCTAGGGGTACTACTCAGTGGTAGAGTACATACTTAGTGTGCAAAAGATTCTAGGTTTAATCACACACAAACACACATGTAAATTATAGAATTTTTGTTAATATGATGCATAATTATCTTGACATTCTCTTCAGATATTTGAATTTATAAGTAAAATTTATTATATATTAATTTAATAAGACTCACAAAAAATTAAAATAATTTATTTGGATCACAGAGAGATCTGAAAGAGCTAGTAACCACTATTTTTTAGTTGGTTGGTTATGAATTTTAAATATTGGGTTATTAGATTTTTGTAACCATGTGGAATTTGCTTCCATAATGGGGTGGGAATGAGAAATAAACAGAAATGGAGGATTCTAGAATTGTGCTTTTTCAGGACTTTTGAAAAGATGCATAATTTAGAATCAATGCATTTAGTGTGACTTTTAGAAAATTCTTTATTTTAATATTAACCAGCCAGCTTTTATAATGTACAAGTTTTTAAATATTTTACCCTTTAAAATTATTCCAATTTTCTCAAACTTGCCATACAAAATTATTTTCAACCAAAATATTTCCTTCTTTCTTTTAGCTTTTTTATTATTTTTTATGCAGCAGGGTGTGGTGTTGCACACTTGTAATCCCAGTACTTTGGAGGCTGAGAAAGGAGGATTCCCAGTTCACAGTGAGCTTAAGGTACTTGGTGAGGCCTTCCACAATTTAGTGACACTCTTCAAAATTAAAATAAAATAATGCTGGAGGTATAACTCAGAGGTAGAATGTTCTTGTGTTCGATATCTAGAACCAGATACACACACACACACACACATACACACACATCACAAAATAAAGATGATTAATAATAATAATTAATAATAATAATATCTCATGCCTAAAATATCTCCTTTAATTATTGTTTTTTTCTTTGGGTGCTTTAATGGTATGTGAATTACTTATTTTTTAGTGTGGTCAAATGGCTAAATCTGATTTATGTTGTTGGCATAACTTTAGATTTCTCCTTAATGCAAATTTTAGATGCCTTACTTTCTTCTTGAATAAAGATCTACCTACAAGCTATTATCATTGTTTACATTTTCTGGTGGCCATCTTTTCTTTGCTCTATACCACTAATCTCAAGAATAGAAAAGACTAGAAATTTAATGGGGGTGTCTGCAGGCTCAGCAGATGGGCTATTTACCTTTTGAGAGACAGAGAAGAAATAAAAGCATCCTTTTAGTTCTCTCACTGTGCAACTTGTCCCAGAGTATCCTATGTGCTACATGGTGCTCCTTTCATCCATGGCCATAAGTGGGGCATATCTACTGGGTTTATCTTTGTTTGCCAGTTTGACAAAAGGTGGCTATCTAGTTACAGCTGCCAAATACACCACCATAATGTGCTGAGTTCAGACAAGTACAGGCCATGATTCTACCTGATCATGCTTCAGAACCTCTAAACCTTTGAACAAAAATAAATATTTTTTCTTTATAAGTTGATTATCTCACATTATTTGTTATAGTGTGTGAAAGCTAAAACAATGTAATCTCAGTAACATGGTAAAATGCATTAACAATTTTTGGTTAGGTCAAGCACTGAAGAAATCTGACCATATAATTGAGTTTCATCATCTCCATATTATTTAGGCAATATTAACTAGATCATACCTCATAGCAATGAGTTCCAGTGGCAAGAGTTAATGGTGATTGGACATTTTTTATATTGTGCTTTTATGGAAATTGTTCCAATAGTACTTCAGGGTTTTTTTTTGTGTGGTACTGGGGTTACTAGAAGCCCTTCTACCTCCGGGGTACACTCCCAGACCTATTTTATACTTTTTTTTTTTTTTAATTTGGAAACAGGATCTCTTAAGCCATCGCGGCTGGCTTCGAACCTGTGTGATCCTCCTGTCTCCACCTCCCAAGCACGGGGATTACAAGCGTGCACCACCACACCCGGAAGTACTTCAGATTTTAACTGACATATTTACCACAATTTATGAAACAGGAAACCATAATTTATTCAAATTTTATAGGTCAAATAATTAAAACCCAGATTTGTTGAATAATGCACTACTGCATTCTCAATGTTTGTATACTCCCACCCGTGAAAATTTATGTGTTGACTCTAACACAAAAGGTGAAATTATGACATTGTACCTTTGAGAGATTATTAAATCTTGAGGGGAAAGACCTTATGAGTGAGAATTATGCCTTTATAAGAGATTATATAGATGTAAGTAGTTATTTATACCATGAGAGGCTTTACCACTAACAAAAAATCTTCCTTAATCTTGGAATTTTCAGCTTTTAGAATGGTGAAAAATAATTTTTATTATTTATAAGTTACTCATTTTAACATATTTTATTATAATAGCCAAAAGAGACCAAGAGAAGTACCAATGTCACAGAAAAAAAATGAGAAATGTGTTTCAAATTCAAATTATCTAGCTCTAGTTCTCTTTTTAAAACATCTGATAAAAAATTATCTTAGATACAACTGAAACATTTTCAAGTAAACAAGGCATGAGACCCATTGTCTTCCATTCCCTGAAAAATAAACTGATGAATCAGTCCTTATAAATTTGGAGACGACTAACATAATTCTTTTTACCTATGACTAAATGACTCCAGAATGTGCATCATCACTGTTCTTTATAGATATCTTACCTAAAGATTGAATGAGAACCCTTCCCAATGATGCCAAGCATGTGATTTTTCATGTAAAATCTTCTGCAGTTTCTGTGTAGACTCAATCAACATCTACTGTCCCTCTAAATGGATGGCAACAGTTAGAAAAATGAGCTTAAAATATGTGTCCAGACAAGTTTTTTAATTTAAGATTCATTGTGTAATGATAGTAATGTTTCTTTGTGATGGCATAATGGCCTTTTTGATTGCATAATTACTCTAGGGTACAGCTAACAGATTTCCAAATTAATTAGATTCACAAAATATCTAGGATAGGGAAATGAATCACATGCTTCCAGACATTTGTGTACAGTTACTATGTAAATGCACAGGATATAAAAATATGGTTTTTTTTGTTGGTTTTTTTGTGTTGTTGTTTTGGTGCAGGGGATTGAATCCAGGGGCTTTCTACCTCTAAGCTACAGCTTTAGTGCTATTGAATTATTTTATTTGGGAACAAATTTTTACAAATTGCAGAGGGCCCACACTAAGTGGCCAAAGCTGACTACTATTCTGTGATATTCCCAAGTACCTGTGTGTGCCATCACACTCTGCTCTAAAATGTTTCTTCTAATAGTGTACAGTATACTACCCATAATGTACATGATTATATACATTATTAGTATATAAAATGAGCAGAAATAATAACAAAATCTAGATGAATAGGTTAAAAAGTGAGGATACAAAGATTTGCCCAAAAGTAACATTTGTTAAAAAATTGAGTTTGAATATAAATATAATTCTTTAGAAAAGCATGAGAGAAAATGTTTCCTATATGAACTGATTTTAGTCAAATACTTTTATATGATCTAATTTTAACCTATATAATCTACTTTATATACCTTTATCCTATATTAATCAAAATTTTCTGTGGATTAGCAATTTAAATTGTAAAATATCAATTAAACAAAAAACATATAATAGGATTACTTTCTTTTTTTTCTTAGAAATCAAAGCCGGTTTTGCTACAGAGAATATTTTCTTTGAGAAAGAATAAAACAATAGATTGTTAAAATAAATTTGTTGGAAATTGCTTACTATGAATATGAAATGTTAAAAAAATTGGGAGTTTTTGAACTGATTTGAAGGAGTTAAGGGATACAAAATAATGTGAGTGGCCAGGCGTGGTGGCGCACGCTTGTAATCCCCGCACTTGGGAGGCAGAGACAGGAGGATCATGCAGGTTGGAAGCCAGCTGCGCTTGCTGGTTTAGGAGACCCTGTTTCCAAATAAAAATGTAAAAATCGGTCTAGGAGTGTAGCCCAGAGGTAGAAGGGCTTCCAGGAAACCCAGCACCACCAAAATTAATAATAATAATAATAATAATAATAATAATAATAATAATAAAATAAATAATGTCAGTGAGTATAATGTAGACAATACTCACAGAAGCTTTGGAGTTTTCTCCTAAGAAATATGAGAAATATATTTTATAGGTAGATAGCTGTAGTAGTCAAAAGTTGAAAATATCATTTGAATTAAATCACTGAATTAAATATAGAAATGGTTGCTAGAAACACATTGTAGTATTTATTTTTCTCTTTGGAGACTATTTTAAAAGTTAGATTCTGTTAATATCCAATTAAGTGGATCCCTTTATTTAAATTTTTTGTAGCTCAAAGCTACCTATATTGTCATTAACTTTGACTAATTGACTTGTACTTTTATAATTACCACATCTTTTTTGGCATGGTATAGTATTCTTAAGTTTTTTTTTAATTGTTCTTAAACTTTAAAAGTACAAGTTAAGCATAATAAATTTCTGATTTTATGCTCAGGAAAAATTTAATTTTGCTTACTATTAACTTTTTGTTCTGTTTTGTTTTTTGTTTTTTTGTTTTTTTGTTTTTTTGGTGGTACTGGGGTTTCTGGAAGCCCTTCTACCTCCGGGCTATACTCCCAAACCTATTTTATATCATTTTTATTTGGAAACAGTGTCTCTTAAACCAGCACAGCTGGCTTTAAACCTGTGCAATCCTCCTGTCTCCGCCTCCCAAGTGCAGGGATTACAAACATGTGCCACCATGCCTGATTTACTATTAACTTCTTACAACATGTACAACATCATGTTAATGCTTACTAGCAAAAGTAATATCCAATGAAGGATAAAAATAAAGCTGTATTATGTTCTTTGTATAAGAAAGAATTTAATCTTATGCTTAGAGAGTTCTGGCTTTGCAAGTGGCTTTTGGGAAGTAATGTCTAAGCCCTGAGAAACACCCTTATATGGGGGTCTTGAGCCAACACATTAATATCAACACAGTTAATGATGGAGTCCTTAGGTCACAGAGTATCAGCTTCAAAAGGGGCTGGAGACTGAACTCAGCCATGTGGCCAGTCAATCAAATTTATATGATAGAGTCTCAGCGATGACTCTGGAATTATTTTTTGCTGAAAATGAAACATTTTTTATGAAAATGTTCATTCATGCCAGGAATATAATGGTGCTCATAACTCCACAGGTGACAATTGGAAGTGCCACATTTGGCACTTTTTTAGACTCTGCCCTATACATCTCTTTCCTTGGTTGATTTTAATCTGTATTCTTTTATTTTAAAAAACTGCAAATGTGAAGAAAATATCTTTGAATAAGTTCTGTGAATCCTTTTAGCAAATAATTGAACCTGATATTTGGAGAGCTTCCTATACTTAGAGCTCATGTCAGAAATATGTGCTCCCTTGATTCTTTTGATCTATGCTTTCTCAAACTTTACAGCTTCTTACAGTAAATAATAATTTTAATTATTATCATCAAGTACTTCATATTGTACTGATGCAATCTTGTAACAAGATCTGTTTTACTAGGAGTTTTAAAAATTTTTTGAATTGACCTACATGTATTCAAGAAATGGGTACAATGGCTTTTATACTTTTCTGTGTAATTTTGCTAGCAGAAGCCCTGAAATGACTTTATTTTTTTAGTGCCATGATCAATATAGTTTGAATGAACACATATTCAGTTTCTATTGTTGGTAAATAATGAAATTAAAATGAAATAATGATGTAGGTATATATAATTCTTGCTATTACATGATTTATTTATATGATATGACATAAAATACATATAACTCTAGATAAAATATGATGGAATTAACATTACCCATCTAGTGCAAAATAATAATTTTGAATGTATATTAAAATACATTCAAACATAGATATCTTTTGCTTCATTGTATCTTCTTCAATTTCTTTCAGAAAGTATTGGTAATTTTCACTACATATGTCTTTCAACTCCTTGATGAAGTTAATTCCTAAGTATTTTTCTCTTTGAATTGATTATAAATGAGATTGTTTTCTTTTTATTATTTTATTCATACACTGCGATAATATAACATACTGAAATTAAAAACATACATGCCCACAGCTTTTGGGTTATTTCCTTCCATACTTCATGTTGCTCCTTCCTATTCTCACCCCACATGAGGTAGTAAAATTGAAAGTAATATCTTCACATATTGCCAGCATTTGAACTGTTTTCTTCCTCAATCCTCCCTTTTTTGCTTTCTAACTCCCCTTCCCAAACCCCTAAAGCAACCCTTCAGGTCTCAGTCTACTTTATTGAAAGTCCCTTATGTTCCTATTTTCTCTCTAGCTTTCATAGATGAAAGAAAACATCAAACCCTTGAATTTCTGAGACTGGCTGGTCTCACTTAGCAAAATATTCTCTAGCTCTGAAATTGCTTTCTTGATTTCTTTTCTGGGCTATTTGCTGTGACTGATTTTTGCATGTTGATTTTCTGTCCTGTTGTTTTGATTTTTTTTATTAGTTATATTATGTGTCTCTGTGTAGATAATTTTAGGGTTTTGTAGATATGAAACCATATCAGATGTAAACAGAAATAATTTTACTTATTTCTTTCTTAACTGGAAGTCCTTTTTTTTCTTTTTCTTTTTGCACTAATTTCTCTAGCTAGAACTTCCAGTACTTTGTTGAATAGAATTGGCAAAAACAGGAATATTCATTTTATTCCTGATCTTAGATTAAAAAAAACTCATCTTTTATCATTGAGTATGATATGAACAGACTTTTAAAATATAAGGCTTTTATTATATTGAGATATATTTTCAATTACTTTTTTTTTTTTTTTTTTGGTGGTACTGGGATGGAACCCAGAGGCCTTCTACCTTCAGGCTAGAAACCAATGTGGTCATTTGGCTACCAGGCTGATAGAGTCTTGCCAGCAAGAGTTTCACATTTCCCTACATCTGAGAGAACCCAAAGCCACTCCAACTGAGTTTACGTATATTGGATATTTGTGGGCTCGCTGAGCTCAAATATAGCAGAAGATCCTTTTCTAGGAGAAATGAAGACAGCCTGAATTGCTCCAGGTACTTCGTCCTCTTCTAGTACATTGCCTTCTTAGTATATTCTAAGAATTTCAACACTGAAGAATAAAAGCTAGGTCAGTGAGAGCCATCTGGAGATTATTCCTCCTACAAATGTTTAGATATATATGTATACAGGAACATAAACAGACACAAACACAAACATGCACACATATATGCAAAATCATGTATATTTATACATATATGTATATACTTTTCTATTTCTTTATTTTAGAAAAAAATTTTGTCAAATGTTATGTTACTTTCATATTACATATAGGAGTAATTGCATTAAAACAGAAACTAACTGGGAATGACACTTGGAATGCTTGCTATATTTGGAACTATTAAGTATTTTATTTATTATATACTCAATATATATGTGACTATAATATAATAGAATAAAGTCCTAGGTGTCTTTATACTAATGTTTTTATTATCTATTTTCAAGTCATTTGATTCAGTTAACACATTCTTTTTCATAATGAGCATTAGTGATATTAATTCAAATAGTGCCCCATTAAATATGTCTTCAATTTTGAAAATAAATTTCCCAAATTCACAATTTTCTTAGAGGTTTTGAGAAAAAATTTTAGATTTGGCCCATACAAAAGAGACAATTATTACCATGGAAATAAAATAAAATAATTAAGATTTCCAAATCTATTTTCAATTCTCTTCACCCCAGTCTTTACAGTTTATAAACCTTATATTTCAATAGAATTATTTATTTATTAAAGTATTAATATTAAAGCATCCAGATCAAACAGGAATTTTAAGATGTATGATTTTAGGATCTATGCATTTCACCAATGGCTCCAAAAAGGTGAAAGTTTTTGTAAACTCCATCAGGTAATATTTGCAAATTTATCACTTAATTTATAAGAATTTATATTTAATTTCATAACACAAACTAAAAATGCAGCATTATTGTGTCTAGAGACTAAATTTTAAGAATAGAACTGATGCTATTAAACATACTTAGAGAAAGATCACGGAGGCCACCCAGAGACTTTAACTTTACTGAATAAAAGTAAATAATAATGATTATGTTGAAATATGATCATATAAATTACAAAGTAGAAGCTTTATATCAACTATGATGGTCAGAAAAATTTATTTACATGGAATTTTGTTAGGAAACTGTACCTCATAATAGAAACTAATAGAAATCACTAAATTTTTTAAAGCTTGTTTTATTTTCTCACATACAATAAAAGACATAATTTAATATTTTGCTTAAATGTCATCCACATCTATAGAAAGCACTGACACATACCTAATTAGTGATATGTCTTGTTGAATGAAAATGTGGAGATAATGCTATCTATTGTATATCATTATATGTACGTGAACTCTCCTGAAGTTATTTTCCCTCTACATTCATTAGAGATTTTTAGAAAGAAAGGGAACATTTCTCTTGAATGATTGGTAATTTTAAAGTAAGCAGTACAGGTAGTGAAGTTTCAGAACTTTATCATTCTATTTTTTTCTTTTTCTCATTTTTTTGGCTCTTTTATTCTCTTACTGCACACACACACACACACACACACACACACACACACACACAGGCATACACACATAGAACATTAATCCCTTTCTCTCTCTTTTCTACTTTTTTCCAATATTTCCCTATGATCAATGCTTTAAGTTTCTCTAAAGATATAATGAATACTGTTAGTATATGCAAGGCCATAAAAAGACACAGGACTCTGGTATATTAGAGTTTATAAGCAGTTATGAGTGTATTATCCTCGTATATTTATTGACTGAAGGTATTTATATGGACCTTATTTTATTGTCTGGATAAGGATGCTGACTTGTCTCTTAAGATGGCTAATTGATAAAGGTGAATAATTATAACACATAACTAATGATTATAAATACAAAACTCAAAATGTTAAAAAGTATATGAATCTAAAATATACTAGCCATATTATATATCAGGTATTTTAGTGACTATCAAACATGCACTGTAAAAGTATTTTAATTATTGGAAGGTTGAAACAGGAGGATCATAAGTTCTTGGTCAGCATCAGGTACTTAGTGAGGTCCTTTGCAACTTAGTGAGAACTTGCTTCAAAATAAAAAATAAAGAAACTAAGGTTGGAGGTATAGCTCAGATATAGAATGTCCCTGGGCTCAATCCCCATTATTGCAAAAAAATTTTAAAAATTACTTTTGATAACCTACCAGATATTGGTGAATGATGACCACACAAAAAATATTTCATTGCAACATAATAATATAATACTTCCAATAGGAAACAAAAATTTTTAAGAAAACAATAGCACATGTAAGTGCCATCAGTGAATTGCCTTTCCATATTCTTTAGGCAATACTTTAAAAATATGTTATATTTACAAGAACAGTGATATATTGAAGGACTCTATCATTAATTGGAACAAAAATTAGGACTCAGTTAGGTTTTGGATAGCAATCAATATTTTATATGTACTCTATAATATTCTAGGGGGATAGGGAAGATGGCGAACAAATAAAGCAGCTTCTAAAAATACTGTTGAAACTCGACCTCCATACCTTCAAAAATAATGCCTTACAGGGCCAGAAAATACTATCAATAGAGAAGTAAAAGTCATAAATAAAAAGAACAGAGAAAAAGAAGACTAGAAGAAGAACCAAAGAACAGAAAAGAAACCTGCCCACTGTGCATAAGACAGTGGACACTGCACCAGTGCCATCTTGCCTCACATAACCAGATTCCAGGAATGAAAATAAGGAGCTGAAGTGACCAGTTGTAGTCCAGTAGGTTGTAATTCAACAGTTCTTTCAGTGCAAAGACTGGCTAGAATTCCTAGAAGCCATGCCATCATACCCTCCAGGGATTCAGAACAGAGCTCAAAACCTGAAAAGAAATATGCCTCCCTCACAGCCAAGGGTGTGGCATCGATGACATATTGCCAGTAGCAGCAGCGAGTTCATCACACCCATGAAAGCTCCAGCCCAGCACTCACCACAATTATAAGTGAAACAGTGGCCCCTACAGGAGAAGTCCCAGCATTGCACCCCCAGGGACTCTCGCAGCTTTGTTAAACTCCCTGGGACTGAGATCTACCCAGTGAAGGAGTACTGATGGCAGACATTACCTCACCCTAGTTACAGATTCCCAAGGGAAAATGCTCCGCCTGGCACCCTCAGGGACTTGCACAGCTGGAACTAACTCCCTGGGTTTTAGACTTTGTGATACAACCCAGGGAAGGATGGTGGCAGCTGAGATTATGACATCCTCCAGAGATCTAGAGCACAATAGTGACATTGTGGTGAATCAAAGAAGAACCCAAAGAAAGTGGGAGTGGGATAAGCTATTGATCATATCAGAAACACGGAAAGACTCAGGCTTTGACAAGTGGAAAGTGTGGAGGGAGTCTTACTCTTAACACTAAAACCAATGAGTAGGATATCTGGGAACACCATAGACATCCCAATTGTGGTGAACAGAGAGAAGTCAGATTAGCCCAGACCTAGCTATGGAGAACAGAGACTCCTACATTGATTTTGGTCTCAGAGGCATATGCTACCAACAAAGACAGGTAGAGAACCTAGACTCCAAATCGGTGGAAAGTGTGGAGGGTGACCTTCACTCAATATTAAGTCCAGCCCAATTGATATCAACCATCAGCACAGACTGAGAAAATTCAAAGAACCAGACTCACAGAAGAAAAGTTGCCAGAGGCTTTTGGTTTCTACACAGAGAGAGAATGCTGAATAGTCATTTATTTGTAGAATTGCATTAATGTGTTATTGGGATTGTTTGGGTTTTTTTGCTCTTTTTTTGGGTGTGACAGTGTATACCTGTTTTTTTTGGGGGGGGGTGTTGTGTTTTTGTTTTGTTTTGTTTTAACCTTCTTCCCAAATACTCTTCTAAAATTCTTCCCTTTTATACACCTACTTGCGCCTCTCTTTTCCTTTTCTATCTTTTTTCTTCTTTTTATTGCTCCCCTGTCTTGTATTTAATCCACTTCATATCACTACCAGAAACTCTACATTGGTTACTAGAATACTACCACATTTGTACTACCTCTAATCTGTAGTATATACTACCTTACCAAACTCATATACTCATACTATTCAACCATATCTGAGAACTTAACCTATTCTTCCATTTACTCCTTCACTTCCTTCCTTACTCAACCTTCACTGTTGAATACAATACAACTTGCCCTTGAATATACCAGATGGACCTAGAGACTGAGAGAAATCCACCAAAAGCAACAGGTACAAACTTCTAAAATCATGGTAAGGAGGAACAACAATGGAGCAATGAGCTCTCACAACCCCACAATAACAGAACCTGATGACACAGAAATGGAGAGATCTCCTGAAGATCAAATCAGGAATGTAACTATAGAAATAATACAGAATTTTAGAAAAGAATATAAAGAGAGTCTGAAAGAAATAAAGGATGCACTCGTTGAAGTAAATGCATCAATTCAAACTATAAACAGTTGATTACACTACATGGAGAATAGAATCTCACTAATAAAAGATGACCACTCCAAAAATGAATGCATAGTTTATAACTCAGAAAAAACAATTCGACAATAGGAATCAAATATTGAAGAAATATACGCCCATCTTAATAGAGCTAACCTAAGAATAATTGGCATAGAGGAGGGGAAAAAAAAGGTAAAATCAAAGGGATCAACAATCTCTTCAAAGAAGTAATAGCAGAAAAATTTCCAAACATAGAGCAAGAGGTAGATAAATAGGTTCAGGAAACTTACAGAACTCCCTTTAGACAAGATCAGATAAAAGGTTCCTCATGCTACATAACAGTCAAAATGACCAATGCAGAAGCCAAGGAATGAATCTTAAAGCTAACAAAAACAAAAGGCCAAGTGACATTCAGAGGCAAACCAATTAGAATCACTCCAGACTTCCCAAACCAAGTCATGAAAACCAGAAGGGCCTGGAGTAACATATTGCAAACTATGAAAGAAATCAATTTCCAGCCAAAAATTTCCTACCCAGCAAAATTATCTTGCAAATTAGATCGGGAAATAAAAAGCTTCCATGACAAATAGAAGCTGAAGGAATTTAATTTTTCAAAACCAGCTCTAGAGAAAATACTCAAAGAGATGAACTGCAAAGAAGAAATTAGTAATACATGCCAGAACCAGAGAAATAAAAATTTCCATCCAGCAGACAACTAACGAAAGAAGAACCAACAGTATTTCAAAGTGAAATAAAAACATGTTAGGAATTAAAAATCATCATTTCAAAATGAAATAAAAACATGTTAGGAATTAAAAATCATCTCTCAATAATCACACTGAATGTAAATGGCCTCAACTCCCAAAAAAAAAGACATAAATTGGCAAAATGGATTAAAAAACAGAAGCCATTTATCTGCAGCTTGCAAGAAACACACATTACAAGTAAAGATAGTAACAAATTTAAGGTAAGGGCCTGAAGCAAAATAATCCATGCCAACAGAACTCTAAGGCAAGCAGGAATAGCAACTATGATTTCAGACAAGTTAGACTTCAAGACAGAGCTTATTAGAATAGACAAAGAAGGTCATTTTTTTTTACTGGTAAAAGGAACAATCCAGCAAGAGAAAATAACAATAATCAACATTTATGCCCCAAACATAGTTGCAGCAACATTCAGAAAACAAACTGTCTGTGACATTAAGTCACACATAAATGCCAATACAATATACTGGGAGACTTCAACACCCCTCTCACACCATCAGACAAATCTTTTAGACAAAAGGTCAGTAAAGATGCCTCAGAACTAAAGAGCACCATTAATCAAATGGACTTGTTGGATACATATAGAATATTTCATCTAACTACAGCTGAGTTCACATTTTTCTCAGTTGCTCATGGATCACATCCTGGGTCACAAAGTGAACACTAGCAAATTCAAAAAAAGTGACATACTTCCCTGTGTCAGACCATAATGGAATGAAATTATAAATCAAATATAAGAAGACCCAGAGAAAACACATAAACATGTGAAGATTGAACACCACAATTCTGAATGAAGAATGGGGCACATAAGACATAAGAGGTGAAATCAAGAAATGTCTAGAAACAAATGAAAGTAAAGATACAACATATCAAAACTTCTGGGACAAATTTACATAAGAGGAAAATTTGTAGCACTGAGTGCTCACATAAGAAAACAAAAATCATCAAATGAATAACCTAATGACACCCCTCAAAGCCCTTGAAAAACAGGAACAATGTAACCCCAAATCCAGTAGAAGATAGGAAATTATTAAAATCAGAGCACAAATTAATGAAGAATAAAACAACTACAAAAAATAAACAAAACCAAAATCTGGTTTCTCAAAAAAAAAAAAGCAAGATAGACAAACCATTAGCCAAACTAACTAAAAAAATAGAGAATCAACCCAAATTATGAAGGTAAGAGAAGAAAAAGGAGATATTACTACTGACAGTATAGAAACCCAGAGGATTATCAGAAACTACTTTGAAAAACTATACTCCAAGAAATTGGAGAATCTGGAGGAACTGACAACTTTCTAGATAAATAAAATCATCTTAAACTGAGTCAGGAAGATATAGAAAATATAAACCAACCAATAACAATCAGAGATTGAAACAGCAATATAGAGCCTATCATCAAAGAAAAACCCAGGACCAGATGGTTTTCCTGGTGAATTATATAAATCTTTTATAGAAAAGCTAATACCAATACTCCTCAATCTATTTCATTAAATAGAAAAAAAACCAGGACTCTCCCAAATACATTCAATGAAGCCAATATCACATTAATACCAGAACCAAATAAAGACAGTTAAAGGAAGGAAAACTATAGGCCTATGTCTTTAATGAATTTGGATGCAAAACTGCTAAATAAAATACTAGCAACATGCATTCAAAACCACATAAAGAAAATCATACATCATGACTAGGTAGGTTTCATCCCAGAGATGCAAGGCTGGTTCAGCATACAAAAATCAATCCATGTAATTCATCATATAAACAGAACCAAATACAAAAACCACATCATCATTTCAATAGACACTGAAAAAGCATTCGATAAAATCCAGCATCTATTTATGATAAAAGTACTGCAGATAATTAGAATAGAAGGAACAGAACTCAACATCATAAAGGCAATCTACAATAAGCCCACAGCCAACATCATACTAAATGGGGAAAAACTTCAACAATTCCCCCTAAAACAGGAACAAGACAAGGATATCCATTACCAACACTTCTCTTCAATATAGTACTTGAGACTCTAGCCAGAGATATAAGGCAAGACAAGGAAATCAAAGGAGTATGAATGAGTAAAGAAGAACTCAAACTTTCACTATTTGCAGATGACATGATACTATATTTATAAAACCCAAAAAACTCAACCAAAAGGCTTACAGAACTGATCAACAAATTCATCAATGTGTCAGGATACAAAATCAATCTTAAAAAATCAGAAGCTTTTCTGTATAATAACCATAAATCCACTGAAAAAGAAATTCAGAAAACACTTCTACTCAGTATCTCCCACAAAAGAATAAAATACTACAGAATAAACTTAACCAAGGAGCTAAAATATCTCTACAAAAAAAACTATAAAACATTTAAAAAAGAAATCAAAGAAGTTCTTAGAAGATGGAAAGATCTGCCATGTTCATGGATAGGCAGAATAAATATCATCAAAATGGCCATTCTTCCAAAAATGATCTATGAATTCATCATGGCATTCATTAAATTACCAAGGTCATTCCTCACAGACATAGAAAAATCAGTCCTTAAATTTATTTGGAAGAACAAAAAGCCCAGAATAGCCAAGGTAGTTCTTAGCAACAAAACCATGCAGGAGGAATCACAATACATGATTTTATACTACAAAGCCATTGTAATAAACACAGCATGGTACTGGCACAAAAACAGATACATAGACCAATGGAGCAGAATAGAAGACCCAGAAACAAGTTCAAACACTTTCAGCTAATTGATTTTTGACAAAGGGGCCATAAACATACACTGGAAAAACATAACCTCTTCAACAAATGGTGTTGACAAAACTGGTTAACCATATGCAGAAAATTGGAAATTAATCCCACCTTTTCACCCTGCACAAGTGTCAATTAAGGATCGATCAAAGACTTGGCAATTAGATTAGACACCTTGAGGCTTCTTGAAGAGGGAATAGGTCCAACATTGCAACACATAGGCACAGACAAAAACTTTCTCTACAACACCCCAAAGGCAGAACAAATTAAAACGAAAATCAATACATGGGATTGCATGAAACTGAAGAGCTTCTGTACAGCAAAGGAAACTGTCAGTAGCCTCAGTCGAGATCCAACAGAATGAGAGATTTTTGCCACTTACTTCTCTGATAGAGGACTAATATCTAGAATATACAGAGAACTCAAGACACTCAATATCAGAAAAACAAATAATCCAATCAAAAACTGGACATGAGAACTAAATAGACACTTAACAAAAGAAGAAATTCAAATGGCCAATAAATACATGAAAAAATGTTCAACATTATTGGCAGGGAGATGCAAATCAAAACTACCCAGAGATTTTACCTTTCCCCAACTAGAATGGCAATCATTCAAAACACAAACAACAACAAATGCTGGTGAGGATGTAGAGAAGTGGGAACTCTTAAAATATTGTTGGTGAGATTGCAAATTAGTGCAACCACTTTGGAAAACAGTATAGAGAATTCCCAGAAGAATGGGGACAAATCTACCATTCGATCCAGCAATACCACTTCTGGGTATCTACCCAAAAAAAAGGAAACCAAGCTACCCAACTAATGAATGTGTATCTATCTTCATAGCTGCACAATTCACCAGAGTCAAACTATGAAACCAGCCAAGATGCCCATCAACAGATGAATGGATTACAAATCTGTGGGATATGTACACAATGGAATTTTATTTAGCCATAAAAAAACACAATTGCATCATTTACAGGGAAATGGATGAAACTGCAGGACATTATGCTAAGTGAGATTAGTCAGTTGCAAAAAGGTAGAAAGTGGATGCTTTCTCTAACATATGAAAGCTAAAGTGAAATGGGTTATAGGAAGAATTCCAGGTTATAGAGGAGCAAATAAACCAACCTAACTGTGGGGATGGGCGGGGAGAGGATAGGAAACTCTTTAAAGCACACAATGTACTTATTCATATTGTAGTGAACCACTAAGCCAAGCATGGGAGGGAAGGATGGGGAGGGAGTGGTGCGGGGACTTGGTGGGGGCTGGCTGGGTGATGTGTGCATTTATGTCTATATAAGTTTTTTATCCCATTATGATGTATAAATACAATGCACCAATAAAAAAATTTAAAAAAGAAAAAATATTCTAGTGTCTTGAGTATAGGGAATTGGGTTCCATATCATGGTTTTCTAGTTATCTACCCTAGTTATCTTGGTTTCCTAGTTATCTAATGCTCAGACATGAGTTTGGGGCTTAATAATTTTATTCAAAAGCATATTGGGTTGAATATTCCTATATCACAGAGGAAATTTCCTTTATTTAAAAAATTTCTGATTACAAAAGTCTTCAGTATAGTAAAATTCTGAAAGACATGAAAGTAAGTACATTAGAAAGTTATATCTCCCCCAGCAATCATAACTCAGCCCCTGTGCACAGATGGAACATTTTGGCAGTGCATATGTACTACACTGTGGATGTCTTTCTATATATACTATATGTAGCCTGCCAAAGCTATTTTCACTCTGGGAACCATGAACTGAAATTTTCTGACCCATGTGTATTAATAATCAGAGTCTTAAAATCATAGTAATATACTTTTGGCAAATGCTTCTCCTTTTGCTCTATTTTTGAAGCATATGAAAAAAAACAGTGATTTTCATTGTGCAGAGAAATAAATACAAGTTTTGAATAGATGAACATTCATAAACTTACATTTTATAACCGGCTGATATAAGACATACAGATTCTGTCGGGGGCCCAGTAACTTGTTACTTTAATAAACAATAATAAAACTACATGTTTTATAGTGATAGTTCCTTGTTCTCTAATATCTCAAACCCAAATTGCAGCAGTAATAATCTTCTCCTAAAAGAGAAGTGGTAAAACTTGATTTACGCAAATAGACACCCCTAAAATTTTTCTAGACTATTTTATCTTCATGGATGTGAAGTAGATATGTTTTTTATCAGGCTCATAGAGGATGAAAGAGATACTTTTATTGATAATTCTCTTCCTTGAAAATACAGATTGATTTCTAGAATGTAATATACTCCTAATATATAACCTGAATGGTTTGGGAATGTGTTGTTCTCCTGGCTGAAAATGATGATTCCTTTTGTTGGCCAGGATTATTGTTTTACCTTAAGCTCAAAAAAGAAAATGATTTGGAGTGTGATACTAGAATACCCTTATCTTGGTTGGTCCTAAATTAAAGGGAGAGGTATTGCCACAGTGCTGTGCTGGTAAGTGATTAACAACCAGCTCTCTGAGAGAAATTTTTTAAAATTCTCCTGAGAACTGGTTGTTAAGTATTTGTTGTATTTATCAATTTTTATGCCATAGATATTCCCACCCCAAATGATTTCTTAGCTACAAATAGAATATCAACCAAACTTCCTATGTTTCTAAAAATTTAGTAATTAGCTTTTGTGAGATAATCTGTGGTGATTCCAACATTCCATCTGCATTGGTGTTCCTTAACTCTTCATATGGTGGTCTGTTTCAAATGACATTATTTTACTTAACCTAGTGCCATAAGGAACATATGTCTAGAACAAGATAATGTCTAACTAAGTCTTTTACTCATATACATCCAATATTAATAAATCTTTTTCATCACTTCACAGACATAAATATTGTAAGCTCAAAGAAAAATCCTTTTTGGATTTTCATAGTACGGTAGTACGTGGGAATGTTTTTTATCTACCTATTACCTGAACTAGCTTTTCGAAAGATGGAAATAATTAATCCCCATGAAATGTCTACATATTATGAACATTCTTTAAGAGAGAGCAGACCTCCTGAGGGCAGGATCCAGATGAGAGGTAGCCTTGTAATCTAGATTGTAACTAACATATTTCTAAATAGTGTGACAAACTGATTCTTTCAATTCTAAATAAATGGATAAATAAATAAATCAATGAAAAAATTATGTGTGCACTTTGTCATTTTTACAAACAAGCATGTTATAAGGAGTATGAGTACAATAAATCTGAAATAATTGATTTTTTGTTTTATCATTCTGGCAGGAAAACAAAGTTAATCTCTGGCCATTTATTTGTTCTTAAAATAAAGAATAATTTATTGTCTATAGACACTGTAGTAGTAAAGACATTTGTAAATAGAATTTTAACAGGCTAAAGACTTATTGATTTAATAATCACAAGAATTGAGAGTCTCCAAATTGAGGTTTTTAATAAACAGCAATGGGGAAGTAGACGAAAACGTTGCTATAAAGGAATGTATCTTCCAGTCCTTCATGTATAGGATATTCTGTTAAAAATTCAGTGAGCTATGCACATAATTAGACATTCCTGCTGTCACAAGGAATCACCTTGGTGAACACTCAGATGCACCTTGGCATGGGAAGATCAGGTTGGCTGGTTTACCTCTAAATAAGGATCTGATGACTAATTCACATCTACTTCTCTTGCATTTCAATAGTATAGAGAGACTCCTTCTGGAACAAGAAGCCTCTAGGAATAAGACATGTCCCTATTTCAGATTCTGCTTCTCAGTAGAGTTATTTTGGAAATGTCCAAGGGGATTTCTTATTTTCAAATGATTGTCATTTAGTTTCATAGGATGGGACACAGAGAGTCACTGGGTAAGAATAGTAAATATCCTTGCATCCATGAGCTAATACTCCTCAATAAGTAATTGTTCTACCCAAAATGTAGATAAAAAAAAATCTGTGATAGCCAGCCTCCACAATGACCACCAAGGACCCCTACCTCTTGGTAGTCACACATTTATATATTATTCATGACTCATTACATCAATTGGTACATGTGATCAGTAGAATATGGAAAAAGACACAGTATACCATTACTGAGATTAGGGCATAAAGGACACTTGGGCTTCCCACTCCTCCCCTTCCTTCCTCTCCCCTCTCCTTCTCTTTGCTTCTCTTTATCTTTTGTCTGGTGGAAGCCAGCTATTAAAGAACACCACGAATATTAAAAAAAAAACAGCCAGATTTGGTGTTAAATGTCTATAATTCCCATACTCGTGAGGCTGACACATAAGAATCTTAGGTTGGAGGACAACCTCAGCAATTTAGCAAGACACTCAGAGAGACCATATTTCAATATAAAATAAATAGGACTGCAGGTATAGCTCAGAGTTAGAATGCCTCTGGGTTCACTCCTCAGGAACATGCACACACACACACACACACACACACACACACACACACACACACTGTATCATTAGGAACTACTTGAAGATGGAAGAAGAATCCAGTAAAGAATTCTTCCCTAAAACTTTCAGTAGGTGAACTTTCTGACACCTTGATTTTATTATTTCTGCTTTGATAACTGTAAGAGAATGAAGTTCTGTTACTTTAAGCCATCCAGTGTTTGCAGTATTATTTTAAAGGCAGCTCTAGAAAATTAATATAGGTGATAATAAGAACCATAAAGTACAGCAGGAATGTGGCTGGTGGCTACCAGGTGGGAGGTGCTGCCATTTTACAAAGAGTGCTAAAATTCCTCAGGGATAATGTAATGTTGAGAGAATTTATTATTTCGTCATCATAGGGCTGAACATTAGACATTCAACTCTATATGAAGTTTCTTTCCTTCTGCCACGGGCAGTGACAATTTGAGAAAACCAAAGCATAGGTAGATTACTTATTTCCTCTCCGAGCTTCTGGTGCTCTCCATTATATAAAATGCAAAATAAAATATAAGCAAGATTAAAGTATTATATAAAAATAGCTACCACCAAAGACAATACAATATCAAAAGAGATGTATAGTCTAACAAAGTGAAATTATACACTGCTTCAATATATTTGGAGATTTTGTATGTTATATTAAAATAAAACCTAAACTGAGTCTGATGGCACACTCTTGTAATCCCAGTACATGGGAATCTGAGGCAGGAGGATTGCAGGTGCGAGGACAGCCTCAGCAATTTAGTGAGGCCCTTTGCAACTCAGTGAGACCTTGTTTCAAAATAAAAAGTAAAATAAGGCTTGGGGTGTGGCTTAAAGGTAGAATGTCCCTGCATTCAATCCCCTGTCTGTCTGTCTGTCTGTCTGTCTATCTTTCTCTCTCTCTCACACTCACATCATACTGGGTAGAATGCCTCTGAGTTCAATACCCAGTCCTACAAAAAATAAAATATAAAACCTATTGAACATAGGTGGAGTCTGTGTAAATGCTGATCAACTGAAGAGATAACCTAAGATAAGGACACAAAGAGCCCATGGTAGAGTAGTTACTGCTTATTCCATGCAGATACAATTAACTGTACATTCATATGGAGCTTGAGAACAACTTCACGTTAAACGAATGAAAATTTTTCAGATTGACTAATTTATTACTTTTTTTGCGGTACTGGGAATGGAACACAGGGGCATTCTACCTCCAAGCTGCACTCCCAGTTTTATTTATTTTTTTTAACACTATCTCACTAATTTGCTGAGGGCCTCACTGATATTATATAATATGCATGTGCCTTATTATTTGGTTAGTTTTAAATGCTGTAGGAAATGTAAACAAAGAAATTAACATAGATTACCTTCTTCCAGGAAGGTGTCACAGGGCACTGATATTTGATCTGGATATCTCAGGAAAAGCAAGTTAGTCTCTAAAAATGAAGACAAATAAAAAACAAATATGAGAAAGGACAGACTTCAAAAAGTCTATAATATATTTAATTTTAAAAAAGAAAGTTTTTCTGATTCACTAGATTGATTGTTGTCAACTCTGTCTATAAACTAACTTTTTCTGGGAAATATTTTAAAGAAACTTTTTCCAAGTTTTTACAGGTGTCCAGTTAAATCAGGGTCTCTAAGGATAAAGTATGGATCTGATAATTTATTCAGCTAGATTGTTTGAATGTGAAGCCAACATTGAGAGTCACTGGCTAGAAGATGCAGAGCAAATAGTTTTATAGGATATGTAAGCAGGTAATGTTTGCCTATCATCTACTGGAGGAGGTTGATGGTAGGTGATAAACACTTAGTGTTGCATAATAAGGCCCCTGGTCGTTACAGTTACAATGTAAACCAATAAAATAAAATAAGTTGCTCACATAATAATTCTAACTGAATTATAAAAATTAAAAATTTGAATAAAATTAGTAAGAGTCAGTTATCAAAACAATGTCACTCCTTTTATATTTCTTCATTGCAGTAAAATAAACCCCTGGCTTATTTTCTGGGGTCTAAGAACCATACAAATTTCTTTTCTGCTTTTGTGTTTTCATTTTAGTTTTATTTACTAGAAACATAGAAAGGCATTTTTGTATTACTTGAATGATTTGACTGTGAATATTGCATGATTATCGCTGCTCAGTAATAAAAATTTTAAAAATCCCCAAATCATATAGCAACCAAGTAGAACTACTTCAGTTATCAGGTACTAAAAGGAAAGGAAGAGAGACAGATTAATTAAAGGCTAAATGGTGGCATAGAACAGCATAATGTAGAAGAGATGGTTTTATGTGATTCAAAGAGACAGGAAAGAACACAAAAAATCAAGACATCATACATTCCAATATAGGTTTAGACATATGAAAACCAACTGGACCTGTGCTATTAAAATTCAGAAATATATTTGCATTATGAATTATGATTGTTAGAACTGAGTTTTCATTGCACTAACTTGAGATTCATTTTGGTTGTATATCTTTATTAAGTACTTTCTTTTTAAGACATTTCAAAGCTATGATGAAGAATGTTTTATTTTATTATTGCATGTTTTAAAATAATATTATAACTTAAAAATGAAGAAATAGCACTATTTTTTTAGGAAAAATTACTTTTAAATATAAATTGTTTCTTTCTTCTTTTTTTTTTTTTTTTTTTTGAGGGTCTTGACCTCTGTGCTACACCTGAGCTACACCGGAGGCTGTCCACAAACAGCGGACCACGAACTGCGATCCTCTGGTCTTAGCCACCTGAATGCTGGGATTACAAGTGTGCATCACCACACCCCGCACATGTGCATCTTTTAAAATAGAAACAAATTCTAGCTGGGAGTGGTGGCACACGCTTGTAATCCCAGCATTCAGGAGACGGAGACCTCAGAATCAGGGTTTGCGGACAGCTTCTGCTACTTGGCGAGGCCCTTTGCAACTCAGTGAGACCCTGATTGAAAAATAAACAGACTGCTGGGCGTGGTGGCTCAAGCTTGTAATCCCCTCACTTGGGAGGCAGAGACAGGAGGATCACGCTGGTTCGAAGCCAGCCTCCCTGGTTTAAGAGACCCTGTTTCCAAATAAAAAAAATATAAAAATAGGTCTGGGAGTGTAGCCCAGAGGTAGAAGGGCTTCCAGGAACCCCGGTACCACAAATAAATAAATAAATAAATAAATAAATAAACAAATAAACAAACAGAGACTAAAAAATTGGGCTGGGGTTATAGCTTGGAGGTACAATGACCCTGGGTTCCATTACCAGTACTGCAAAAAAAATAAAAGATACACATGCATGTAAGTTTTTATAATATTGCTTTATAAGTAACGCAAAATCAAAGATTCTCACTATTAACTCACTTCCATCGTTTATTTACTTAACTTTATGAGCCCCAGTGTTTGGTCTGCAAAATTAGATTAAGAGTACAGTTCTGTGGATTTCTATCTAAGATTGTGTGAATATTCAGTAAGATCCAGAAATTAGTAGCTAGTAGATAAACATTACCAGCTGTTACACTCTGTAAAACTATGTGCAGCAAATCGTCCCTCTCCCTCTATGTATGTAACATGGTGGCAAAATGATATGCTAGGAAAGGCTCCCAAAGCCTTAATGCGCTTACCTTCTGTAATCGACAGCCTATGAGTCTCCTGATAATAGCAGAAGAAGAAATGAGCAGGGCAGTGATTGATTGGAGAATACTCAGGCAAGAGGGCCCTGCACTGGGGCCAAATCCTGCACATGGCTTTGGTCTTAATAACTTTCCATTACACATGCTTCCTTTGGCACCACTGAAACAAGGTTTGATTTATTTTTGATGGATCTTCTCCACAACGGAACTCTATTGCTTTCAAAGCTGTTGCTGCAGCAACACCTGAAGTGATTTTTATCACTGCCATAAAAACATTAAATGATTTCAGGTGCCAGAGACCTGTTTCAGGTTCTGCTGTTTGATAAGTGAAGTCAGTTGTTAAAAAATGTTTTTCTGCTGCTTTAACTTTTGACATGCCCCTAGAAAATCTATATTCTATACCCAACAGAACGTCTGATGCTTTATAAATGTGGACAAACATCGACAGATTGAGATTTGTGAAGTATATAACAAAGGACATTTAAGCAAAATTATATGACATATTGCAATTGTTATTTGTCTGTGGGTATTATTTATTTGGGTTGGGTTTACTTGGCTTTTATGTAGTATTAACAAGTGAGTTCTGTTGGAAAGAAGGTTGTAGATGGATCCAATGTGCTTTCTTCCTTACTCCCAGTGTAGATTTAAAGGCTAATTGAGCTCACACATCACTCACTCATTAGGCAATTATAAGTAAACATAAAATATTTCATTTGACTCTCATTTTAATGTTCTCGGACAGTGAGAATTGTCTTTGGATATAGACTGAAGTGTTTTTCCATATTGGGTCAACTTCTAAGGACTAATACTACACATCTGTGCCAAAAGTATGCAATTAGAGAAAGCTATCTAAGAATTGCAAAAGTATTGGTGGAACCACCTGTCACCTCATTATAGGCTCAGATTTAAGACATTGTAGGCTACTATTTAGAGGATCTTTATAAAATGGAATTATATAACCAACTCAGAAGATAGATCATCTCTCAGAAGATAGATGAGCTATCTCTCCTTCAACACAATGCTACTCTGAAGTCTATAGGTTAACATAAACAATCCTTTCGTCTTTCAAGAATCTTAAAATATCCTGACCTTTTGAAAATACTATTCTAATTAAATCCATAGCTGTAATTTTTTATCCATATTCTCAGAAAAAGGATGTACATTATCATAAAATTTGACATTCCAAAACTTGTCGATGTGTACTTTTTAAAATTTAGATTAACCCACTTTACCTCTGGTACTACTATTTTGAAAATGTTATTGAGATTTTGAATTCAAATATATATATATATATATATATATTTCTGATTACTAAGTATAATCTGATGTGAAGCTATTCAATTTTCATTTTTTAAAATACAAACAAACACACAATAAAAAATTTAAAGGCTACTAAAGCTTGCTTAAGAAACAAGCAAGTAGAACTGGACTTTAATTTTAGAATTTTTCAGCATTATCTTACTTCGAAAACATAGAAACAATTGACTAAAAATGTCATAAATGGAGTATAGTTACCTAATATAGTGACAAGTCATTATGCAAACTTTGGAAAATAACAAAATGTATGTCTCAAATTTTTTCCTCCACATAAGTGTAAAGAGTCCTCTCTTTTCCATGGTGATATATAAACTCAAATAACCTTAAAATGTGGGACATAAAAATGCTTTGTATATAACATGCAGAATACTGTTACAGAAAAATATTTATAACTACTTAAGGCATAATATTAATATTAAATATATGTATAGAATAGCACATACATATACAATTAACTCTAAAGTTAAATATTTAGTTACTTCTATTTCCAGCATAGGTTGACATAGTTTCACAGTCGCTCAAGTTTTCCCTATTCTTTTTCTTTAAACACAACTTAATAACCCTGAAATAGTTGAACAATCATAAACAATTCTGAAAAGTGAAAAGAAAGCAGACAAGCAAAGGACTTGAGAGTTTGAAAAGCACTAGTTACAGAATCCATAAGAAATACTTCTTAATGATTTTAGTTTTGTTCAGTTTTTTCTTCCTACAAATGCTGTGTGATAGTCTCACATTAACCTCAGAAGTTCTATTTTGTAGAACATAATTGAAATCATTTCAGTGCATATAAGAATTGGGCAAAAGTGTAATTTTCTTAGCATAATTTTAATTGTCATCACATGAAAATAACTAAAAATAAGATGATTGCATATCCTGTTTTGGAAAAAACAACCCATAGTCTACAAACATAATTATCCAATGGTATGCAACATACTCATGTCTGTTAGTCTTTTAAAATTCAGTACATTTTGATAATATATATTGAAGATAACTACAGGAGTTTTCAGATTTCACCTGTGTTCTTTAGCTATTTTTATAGAACAAATGAACATTTTTCCATGTCTAAACAAGTTCCATGATATTGTTATTATTATTTAAAACTTAATTCTTGTTCCAAGAACAGAACTGTAAACTGCCAATTTCCTATGTGCTGAAACTAAGATTCAGATACACAAGTGAAAACAAGATATTCTAAGATGAAGAAAAACTATGAATTTGTCACCAAGAGGATGTATCCTTAAAGAATGACCAAAAGGCTGAGCATGGTGGTTCACACTGGTAATATCAGGATTTGTGAGGCTGAGACGAATGGATCACAAGTTGAAGACTAGCCTCAGTAACTTGGTGAGGTCCTCAGCAACTTAAAGAGACCTTACTTCAAAATAAAAAATAGAATAAAATAAAGTAGGGTTGTAGCTCAGAGGTAGAATTTCCCTGGGTTCAATTCCCAGTACCATACACACACAAAAGAAGAATGATCAGAGTGCATTCTACCAACAGAAAGATACTGAAAACCAAAGTCTGGAACTTCAAGAAGAAAAGAAGAAATACTGGTATTGGTAAAATAGTAGTGACTATAGCAACTAATCGTCTCTTTATGATATAATTATTGTATGAATTTCCTATTGCTGCTATAACAAATGACCACAAATGTTAGTGGCTTAAAACAACATTAATGTGTTTTAGTTCTGTAAGTCAGATATCTGAAGTAAGTCCTTCCTCCTCATCTGAACTCAAGAAGTTGACAGGGTTACAATACTTTTGGAAACTATGGGGAAGATTCTTTCCTCTTTCGACTTCTGGTAGCTTCTCAGATTTATTGTCTTTTATGTGGGAGCTATACAATAAGTTCTGGTTTTCAGTCTCTTTGGCTTGGACTGAAACTAAATGCCTAAATCTCCTGTGTCTCTAACTTAATTACTCATCTTGTAAATCTTAATCCATAATAATGTGCACCAATCACTTTCAATAATTGATCTATCAAGTACTGAATCAATCAATCATTCTATATATCTATTAATCAATCAATTAATCTATTAATTAATCAATCTATCAAGTATTGAATCTATCTATCATCTATAACAGATATATACTTATAGACACATGAAATAATCATACCTGTAACATAGATGCATATGAAATACTTTTACATATGCTAAACATTTTATATGTAATACATAATCCATAAAAATAAGAGTCTTGAGAGACAAGGGAAATGAAGATAACATAAGGTAAATGAAAAAGTGCAATAGTCTAGGCATGTACCGAAATCTGCCTGTTTTCTACTCTCTAATCTCTAACACAGCTGGATAAACCTGGAATCCCATTACTTGGGAGGCCGAGACAAGAGGATTATGGGTTCAAGACTAGGCTCATCAGTATAATAAGGCTTGCAGCAACTTAGCAAGACCCTGTTTCAAAATAAATAATAAAATAGGGCTGGGTGTGTAGCTCAGAGGTAGAATACTCCTGGGTTCAAACCCCAGTACCAACATAAATAAATAAAGAAATATCCAACAACAAAATCAGTCAATGTTTATATTGACAATCCAGGTACTGTGATACCTATTTACTGTAATTCCTTGAAAATGTATGTGGAAGTACTGATAGTATGCATTTTTGAGTATGTTTGTGAGAAAATATCACTGCATATGAGCAGTCCTGTACAAATGCATATGAAAGGATAATGTAGAACAAAATATACTGAAAATAGAGAACAACATAAAATATAAACTGTAGGATATTTAGAAACTTAGTATCAGCATAGATGGATATATTTTAGTGTGCTTTCATGTAGTTTTTGAGAGTTTATAAATTTATTATAGAGAAGTATTTTGTATTTCTACATCCCATAAAACCATAGTGATCACTTATCCTTCAGTTCATTCTATTTTCCCCCCACTAGCTAGAATGTAAAAAAATAATATAACTTTATCATCTAGGTCATTTTGTGTTAAAAAAAATTGAATAGCAAAAGTAAGCCAAAAAATGTTAAGTTAAAACCAATAGATCAAGTCATTGAAGGGCAGCTTTATTTGCTACAAAAATATTTGTCAATTTTTCTGGGCATGGTGGTACACACTTGTAATCCCAGCACTTGGGAGGCTGAGACAGAAGGATCGCACAGGTTCGAAGCCAGCCTCAGCTATTTAGTGAGGCTCTCAGCAACTTAGTGAGACTCTATTTTCAAATAAAACATAAAATAGGTCTGGGAGTATAGCTCAGAGGTAGAAAACCCTGGGTTCCAACCCAGTACCACAAACAAACAAACAAACAAACAAACAACAAAACCAAATAAACAAAAATATTTGTCAATTTTCTTTTTTTCTTTGTGAATGAATGAGTGTGTGTGTGTGTGTGTGTGTGTGTGTGTGTGTGTGTGTGTGTTGTACTAGAAACTGAACCCAGGGGCATTTTAACTTTTACCACTGAGATTTTTAGTATTATTCTTCTTTGAGAAAGGGTCTTCTAAGTTGCTCACGCTGCCCTCAAACCTATGATCGATCCTCTTGTCTCAGCCTCCCAAGAACTGGCATTACAAGTTTCCATCACCTTGTGCAGCTGTCAACATTTTTTTCTTAACTTATAACACTATTAAAATACTCACAAGCCGGGCATGGTGGTGCACGCCTGTAATCCCTGCGCTTGGGAGGCAGAGACAGGAGGATCGTGCAGGTTCGAAGCCAGCCATGCTGGCTTAAGAGACCCTGTTTCCAAATTAAAAGTATAAAATAGGTCTGGGAGTATAGCCTGGAGGTAGAAGGGCTTCCAGGAACCCCAGTACCACCACCACCAAAAAAAAAATGCTCACAAGAGGTTTAGAAAAGAGATATGTTTTCTACTCTACTGAGCATAGTAGCCTATTATATATCAAGAAAAATTTGACTATACCAATTTCCAGTGAATACCTGAAAAAATAATTGAGTAGTTCTGCAGAGAAACTTTTAAAATATGTTGATGAAATCATTCCTACCTAATGAGAGTTCTTACTTAATCCACTCTATGCTTTCATTGACTACTGGTATACAATAATCCTTGTGCTATATCAAAGCCCTTTTCTAGAATAGCTTCTCAATTTTCAGACCAGAATCTCTCTTACTAAGACATAGTGTCTACTGATCCTAGGAACAAATGAGAGAACTGAAGAGATGACAATTTACAGGTGGGGATATGACCTATCAGTAAATGTAGAATAGATCTGCCTAAAGAATCTAGGTCTATTCTGGGAATTATGATTGTTTAAAATATGCTCTTATTGGTGCACTATAATATCACATCATAATGAAGTTCAGAATGTGTTATAATTAGATATAAATTGTCACCTAAAGACTTAGTTCATTTATTAATATTCAGGGTTGATATATGGAGTCATGAGGGTTATACTACCAAATCTGGATAAATCCATGGCAATGGATTTACTAGGGTAATACCCGGTAAGAGAGTAGGGTGTAGATGGAGGAGGTGGTCCTTGGCGGTGCAGCCTTGGAGATTATATATATGGTTCTTCCTCTCTCTGCTCACTTTCTCTTGGGACTAACCTTCAAGTCCATGTGCTCTTGCTGAGAAACATTGTCTCTGGCCTCAAATGAACTGAACCTGAAACTGTAAGAAAATACATCTTCTTTCATTTAAATTATGAGGTCAATCTTTAGATTATAGTTGCAAGAATACCTGAAGAATACAAAGTGATAGTCACATACATGTACACAAGCTGAGCTTCCCCCTGGATCCCACCGCATCCCCTCCCTTTCCCTATACATGATATTAAGATTGGCATTGACAATTTTATATGTGTACATAGAATCAATGGAAAAGTTTTCTTCGTTTTCTTCATTAATTCTTTCTCCCCCTCTCCACCTGTACCACCAGACTCCCTCCATTGCTCTACTGCTGTTTTTTCTCCTTTATGTGGAGTCTCTCTCTCTCTCTCTTTCTCTCTCTCTCTTGCTCTCATGCTCTCTCCTTTTTTCAGGACAAGAGATGAAACCCAGGGGCATTCTACCTCTGAGCTACACCCCCAGCCCAATTTTTATCCTTTATTTTTTGAAGTAGGGTCTCACTTTGCAAAGGGCCTAAGTAGCTAGGGCTGTCCACAGACCACGATCCTCCTGTCTCAGCCTCCCAAACGCTGGGATTACAAGGGTGCGCTACCATGCCCAGCTTGGAGTCCCTTTTGTATCCCTATTTTTCCCTAGCTTTTCACATTGAGAAAAAAAAAAAAAAAAAAACCTAGAACCCTTAATGTTTTGTTAGTGTAATTATAACTTGTTATTCACCTCTTTTGACAAAATTAGCATATGCATGACAAAGAATTACATTTAAATAAAAAGGGGGTATGAGGATATAGCATAGTGGTAAAATAGTAGAGCTTTAGCACACAGAAGGCCCTGGGTCCCTCATCAGAATGAAATAAATCAATAAATAATAAATAAATAAATAAAAGTGGAATAAATAAAAATAAATGTGAAAATTTAAATTGCTATGAGACACAGTGAAAAAAACAGGTTATACATTATGTAACTTGTAATGTTTTCTCCAAGATAACTTGCACTGTTCTCCCAAAATACACAAAGAATGAACAAAGAGAAATGTTGCTGCAGATAATTATTTCTATTATTAAGAAAGAGAAAAATCTATTGTTTTTAAAATGACCATAGTAATAAAAGAAAAAAAAAGCTAAAATTTTACTCTAATAAAATTCTCTATTTGAAACTTGTCCATACTTATTATAATTGAAAGGAACCAAAGCAATGAAAGAAAAAATAATCAATGAAATGAATCACATATTTTGACATAATGTTTTTAAATCTCATGAATAAAGATTAATATCATAAGGATTCAGGAATTTTGAACAGTTAAAAAATTGCAAGATAAAATATAAAATTTTAGTTGATATAACATGTTCATTAATGTTAAATGCCTACAGAAAGCACATTGATGTTCACAGAATTGTGAAGAAAAATATTGCCAACAAAAATCCCATACCTAGTCTAATTGTTATTGTTTTATCTTTGTATTTTGAAAATGGAGATACAGGAATAATGATAAATAAATGAGTTCTGAAGGAAGAACTAAGATATAGATTTAAAAAAAAACCTGTTTATTCTATACAATCAGTTAACAGGTTAGCAGAGCTCAAATGCATGGTCAGCACTTGTCTTTCATACACTGATAGGTGTTAGCAGGATTATAGTTACCTAAAAAAGAACCTCAGCTGAGCATCCAAGATGGCTCACAAATATAGTTGGCATTCTATGGTACTTGTCAGCTGTGGGTTTATTTAAACTGGCAATCAGAGCACCAATCAAGATGTCAGCATGTCACTTGAGATTCTCAATTCCTGGTAGGAACATTCCAAAAGTTGCATCCAAAGAATGGGTATTCTAATAGGCTAAAGCAGAAACAACAAGACTTTATATGATCTAACATTGGAAGTCACCAGGCACTATTTCATCTACATTCTGTGGAGTTCAGAAAATCATTAAGGCCATTCTAGGTTCACGACAAAGAAAACTTGACCTTATTTAACTACATTTTAAATGCCAAATAATATGCAACCATTTTTAATCTGCACAGTAAACAAATTACTCAGGCTAATTGAGAGGTGATTAAATTTCAACCTGTCTTATTCATCAATTAAAACCAAAAGCCATATAAACAAAAAAAATACAGAAAAGAAAATCAAGACTCAAAAGGGAATTAAGGCAATGCTGATGTATTATTTATGGAAGAGCATTCATGTTTTCAATATATCGCAAATACTGTAGAGGTCGACAAAGTAGTATTCGGCTGAAAAAATAAATAACTAGCTTTAATTTGTTTCTCAAAGAAAAAACAAATGATTTTTTTATCTAAAAAATGTATAGAAACAAAAAGAAGTCATATATTCTAGATATTAGTCCTCTGTCAGAGAAGCTGCTGTGCAGAAATCTTTTACTTTTGATACCATTCCATTTATTGATTCTCTATTTTATTTCCTGAGCTTTGGAGTCTTATTAAAGCAGTGTCTACCATTCCTATGTATCATAGAGCTGGTACTACACACCCTTTGGTAACTGGAGAGTGACCAGTAGAAGAGGAGAACAGGATAGTGGAAAGGAGGTGGAGAGGGGTAAAGAAGGCCTGATGAAAGAAGCCATTCAAATTGCACTATGCCAGCCAGGCGTGGTGGTGCACACTTGTAATCCCCATGCTTGGGAGGCTGAGACAGGAGGATCACACAGGTTCGAAGTTGGCCTCAGTTACTGAGTGAGGCTCTCAAGCAACTTAGTGAGACCCTGTTTCCAAATAAAATATAAAATAGGTCTGGGAGCATAGCCCGGAGGTAGAAAACCTCTAGGTTCCACCCCCAGTACCACCAAAAACAAACAAACAAATTATACTATGCCTATGCATGAACATATGTATAGAGAGGGGTAGATAGAGAGTGGGACCTGAAGAGAAACCTATCAAGACCTGCGTGTATGTATGTTTTTATGACTTTGAACCTCACTAAACGAATAATTATAATTCACAAATAAAAGTACATAAAAATGAAAGAAGGCAGATAAAGAAGGAAAGACAAACAATAAGTGTATACTGTTGAAAAGGTCATAATGGTAAAAAACTTAAATCACAAATTAATTTGCAAATGGTAGAGATCATGTGATTATAAAACATAATTCTTTGAGAAATAGACAATGGGAAATCTTTTTATGAAAGAATAACACTATATAAAATAGAAAATATTTCTAGCCAAAAATATTGCAAAATGCTTTAAAATTTCTGCAGATACACCACTTTATTTGAATAACATAGAGAAAAATTATTTTCGAGAACAATGTAAATTATCAAACATAAACCAAACTAATAAAAAGTGCACTTGGAAATAGAAAACTCTGAAGCCAAGTATAATAGCATATGTCTATAATCCCAGTATTTGGGAAGCTGAGAGAGGAGGGTCAAAGGTTTGAGGCCAGCCTCAGCAATTTAGTGAGACTTTCAGCAACTTAGAAATATCCTATATAAAAATTTTAAAAATATGAAAAGGTCTTGGGGGTATAGCTTGGTGGTACTCAAAAAGAAAGCACACCCCCCAAAAAATAGAATACACCATCACAATAGAAATTATCCCTAATTCAAATTATCCTTCAGAATTGTTTTCAAGACTATCCTGTTTTATGAATGTTCATGACATAGATTGTTCTAAAGGCAAAAGCATAACAAATTACTTTCATATCACTTTAGAAAAGTTAAAAGCATACTAAATCCTGGTAGAACTTGATATATAATATTATTTACAAATATATATGTATATATCTTCAGTAAAATAATGAAAAGCAAGCCTTGTAGAAAGAGCATAATAGGGATGTAGATTGTTTAGTAAATACAACATGTAACTTAAAGACACTTTTCTTTATAGTGCAGTTTCTCCACTCCAGGGTTTTTAATTTAAGAGATTAATCAAAGATACCTTTAAGTATTAAAAGAAGGTATTTTTATCATATACTTATAATAATAGTGATAAACTGGAGACAAGATAATCCCATAATATAATTCCAACATTGTCTACAAAAACATGTTTTGATTAGATGTATTAGAAATAATTAGATAAATTGTACATTAGAAAATGTGTAATTTTTTATAATTAGAAAAACATATTAAAATATTTTACTGGTTTTCAGATTCAGTTATAATGACTTAATATTCAAAGGAAATAATAAACAGAAAATTAGAATTTATCTCCTAATTATAACACAGTATAAGCTTATTTTGGTATTCCTGGAAAAAGATATTAAATTAATATTGCTCAGTGATAAAGCAGTTAACTGATTTGTAGACTATTTTAGGTATTTGTAGGAAAGAGTAACTGATAAGGCAGCTATTTGTCAAATAATCCTTGAACTTTTCCTGTTTTGCTCTTTGTTCAAACTGTACTGTATCTTTCTCCTCATATCTACATTATCAAAATTGTACTTATTCTTCTACTCACAGAGCACTTTATACCACTTACATAGCTTTTTCACATATTGCTCCAGATGATAGCTATTTGCAAGCATATCTTGATGTACTTGCTGACTCTTAGAAGACAAGCAGCCCATTCTATTCATCACTGTTGCTCCTAGCAACACATAACGCAGTGCCTGGCATTAAGTAAGTGCTTAATAAATATGTGACGGGTTAATAAATGCTGACAAAATCCAGCCCCTTATCAGGATCTTGATTAATTTTTCTTTTTAATTCCAGTTTTCTAAGCTCGTCAGAACATTTAGTAATTCCTTTGCAATAAAATAATTAGAAATCAGAGGGGCGAGAGTATGTCATAGAAAGAAAATTTCTAAGGCACAGATACTGTACATAGATGCTGTGTTTACATTTACTCTTTTCTTCTTGTCTGTTGTCTATCAGTTCTGTTTCTGACATTCTGACAACTCTGTTCTTCAGACATAGGACTTTGCGTACTCTACTCAATTTCTACTTAGATTCTGCCAGTCGGAATCATTGGGAAAAAGTTCAAATTATGAAAAAAATACTTTTTCCAGAATTTATATTTAACAACTGTGTGTATGTAGTGTACTACTCACTATAGCACCAGTAAGTGTAGGAGTCCAGAATTATCAGTGTTTTGGGATGGACTAGTAGTGTCAGGTACATTTGGATTCCAGTGGCTTTGGTGATCCTGGCAGTGGCACTGATAGTTCCATAAGTAACATGAAATCTTTTTCTGAATATGACATGGAGATAAATGCCAGGACCTAAGATTGCATGATGTCAAACAGCAGGCGATGCTGAGAAAAGTCAATGATAACCTATATATACTTGGTAAGCACAGCCTTTGCATTTTAGTTTTATCCAGAAAGAAAAGAAATCAGAAGAGCTATACCAATAACCAATACTTAAAAAAATTGTTAATGTATTCATTTGTATACATCAACTATATATTTAAACATGCTTTTGATGAGACATTGTAATAAACTATGTAATTATACTTTAAAACTAGTGATTCTACTGTTGTAATAATCTAGTAGTATTGAAAAATGAAAACAAGAACATTTTTTGAAATAAAATCAGTTTGGAGAAGTCTATGAGACTGGACTTGTTTATCCATTTATCCATTTGTGTTTTTAATAGTAGAACTTTGAAAGTTATTAAAAGTATCTCTATAGCTCCTAATTATACGATTGTGTCCATTGGATTTTTATTACAAATTTATTTAAAAGTTATTTAAATCACCAGGCATGATAGCACACACCTATAATCCCAGTATTTGGGAGGCTGAGGCAGAAGGATCACAGCCTCAGAAAAATAGTGAAACTCTCAGTAACCTACAGAGAGAGCATAACTAGGAGGTAGAATGACTGGGGGGTTCAATTCCCAGTCCTGCTCTCGCTCTCGCTCTCGCTCTCGCTCTTGCACACACAAACCCTTATTTAATTTCCTTGGACATTCATGAGTAAATATGCCTGTCTCTTTCAATACTTATCACAGTGCTTTTTAGAGTACAATGTAAAGAAATAATTACAGGAATATAAGTAATTAAATGATAAATATAAGTAAATAAATACATGAATCAAGAATGTCTAAAAGAGTTTGATGGTTTTGTAGTTAAGGCCATGTATATATATTCTGAATCTTGCCAATTCTAATGGTCTTTTCTGTGACTATTTTAATGAAGAACATATTTTAGTAATATTTTCAAAACCTATGCAAAAGAAGTTTTATAAATTTATTAATACTGATTCAAGAAAAGGGTGATTATAGCAGACCATTCTTTTTCTGTCTCTCATGGTCTTGAGCTTCCCCAAAGTAAATCTTTATGTCTTCTCCTCTTGACTTTGACCTTTGACATGTTTTGGGCTTAGGCCTAATTTTGTCACATTTAATAACTGTATGAACTAAGATAAATTAATTTGCTGAATTTCAGTTATGAGCTGTTAAAAGAAAGAAATAATATTTATCTTAGAAGTTTGACATAATGATTACAGATGGTAACCCTTCAAACAGTGTTAATTCTTTAGTTTTAAGAGCATAAATTGCTGCCAAGTATGATTTAGATACTAGACATAATTTGGTCCAAATCATTAGCCTATATAAACTTTGTTTAATTAAAAAATTAGTAATATACAAAATATTGAATAAAGTATTTAGTTTGTTTCCGACTTATCTTTAGCTAATCTAACTTGTTTTATTTTCAAACATTTTGTTCAGTAGTAAAAAAATAGATTTAGTTTAAATACCCTAAATAGCATGATTATAAATTTTACTTAATCCTGATGTGTTGGGCTAAGGTATATTAGTTCTCTTGATACATGCTTTCTGAATGTATAGTGTTTGAGAAGTGTCTCTCTTCTATGTTGTAATTCTACAAAGGATCATAATATTTGATACTATTTTGTGTATAGAATAGACCAGAATCAATGACTATGTTTCATTGACTTTTTAATGAATTCTGAGTTCCTGATTGAAATCTTGATGTCCTTGTAAAAGCCAAATGGTTACTGGAGGTGACTTAAAGGAAATGTATTCACCAAAGACATCATAAGTTTTGATGGGAGCTTATTTTCAGGAACCTAGTGTCACTCTATACAGATATTAGATATTTGACGGTTTTTACTAAAACTGCTGCTCCATCCTGAACCTATTTTTAAAGTTGAAACAAAAACAAAAACAGAAAAAAAAAAAAAAAAACCTAATGAAAGGATTGGGTGAGAAGGGTTTGGTTTGTTCATTTTATCCTGTCTGTGTTGTGGAGATGGTTATTTCAACCTTCAATTGCTATTTTATTTCATTCTTTGTATTTGAAATACCTTTAATTTACTCTAATATTCATTGTTTAGTACTCTAACATTTCTTGAGTACCTGTTAGTTAATAGTATTTATACATACCAGAAGTGTGGTTACTATGTTTTATTTGCAGTAAACTGATCTCCAACGATTTCCTTTTGAAAATACTTTTCTTGCCGGGCATGGTGGCACATGCTTGTAATCCCTCTAAACACCCCCCCTCCACCCCCCACCCCCCCACCCCCGCTTGGGAGGCGGAGACAGGAGGAGGTTCTAAGCCAGCTGTGCTGGCTTAAGAGACCCTGTTTCCGAATATAAAAGTATACAAAATAGGTCTTGGAGTGTAGCCCGGAGTTAGAAGGGCTTCCAGAAACCCCAAAACCACCACAAAAATAAAAGAAAGAAAATAATTTTCTCTCTTCTTATTTTTTACATTCCTATTTTACTAAATATTAAGTGTTCTTGTATAATTTTGGTGCTCATGTGTTTTTGGAACAAAAGTGGCATGAATCTGGTATTTTCCAGAATGTTTGTTTTCAGCTCACAGATCAAATATGCCTTAATGAATGATTTTTCATTTAGATTTCAAATAGTTGATACACTTGGCATTTTAATACACTTCATTAGAGATCTGCTTATTTTTAAATAGGCTATTGCTCATTTGGAAAATTAAACCACTGGACATTATTTTTCTATTGTAAAAAAAGTTAAAACAAGTGTTCTTAGGATGGGTATGTGGGGGGATGTATGTTTTAGGCACTAAATCACTTTTTACCTATAATTGTTTATTTTATATATAAATTTATATTTTATATATGAAAGTGGTCTCATAAAACCATTAATTATTCATTTTATAACCTATGAAAAATTTAAAATATTATATTATTAAACGATTATAAAATATTATTAAAGTACAAATGTAAACAACCAAAACAGAAAAGTTATGAAGAAAAAAGAAAATGGAGAAAAGAAAAATTTATTTGTTTTTAAATATTAACATAACCTAAGATAAAAAGAGAAATAGAGTATCTGTCAAATTCATTGCATCTTGAGAAGCTGTCTAGAGTCAAATCATCTGAATTTAAATGTATGCATTTTTTAGGGAATAATTTGCTTCTAATTGAGAAAAAGTTCCTTCAATGTATTGTTACCATCTGTTTCTCTTATATAATTTTTATAAATTTACCGTAATGTGTGCATTGAATAAATAAGGTATATACCCAACAATAGAAAATATAAACGGGCATATTATATACAATTAGGCTATATGGGACCATAAAATGATTTTTAGATGAATATTTAATAAAATGGTAAAAATTGTGGCATAGTTATTGAAAAGTATTTTACTGGCTGGTGGTGGTAGCACACACCGGTAAATCCCATTCATTGGGAGACTGAGACAGGAGGATCACAGTTTTGAAGCTAGCCTCAGCAACTTAGCAAAATAAAAGATAAAATAGTGTTGGGCTTGTAGCTCAGAGTTAGATTGTCCCTGGGTTAAATCCTCAGTATAAAGAAAAGAAATTATTTTACCACATTAACTGTATTATATAAAAACATACTAATTTACTTGGACAGTGAGAAAGATAAGAATGGTATATATCTAAGGATTTACTGTGTTTTTGTAGTATAAATTATTAACACTTTTTTTCTTCTCTATTTTTTTGTATATAGCAAATATTCTACTAGGCATATAGTAACAGAAAATAAGGGCCTGCTTAATGTTAAAATTGTTAGGACTTCTCATGAAAGCCACTCAAAATCGATTTTCAGAAACTTTTAAATATGTAATATATGCAGATCAGCACAACCTGAGGTTTGTTTCAGATGAGTACTGACCACTTTCTAAAATATTTTCAAGTATATTAATTCATTACAAAAAGGCTGTCAAGCTTTTCATTACTTTACATTTCTTTACATTAATTTCATTTATAAATCAATGAGAATTTCAAGAGCTTAAAGACTAATTCATTGTGTTGACAAAAAATACCATATTATTACTGTCTATCCCCCAACTTCAAATAATTTTCCTGCCTCCAACTGTAAAAATATTTGTTATTCTTGGGCTAATAGAAATAGCTCATGTACCAAGAGTTAATTTCATGCTAGAGGGTTTTATTTTTAAAAACTATTACAATTTGTGCAAATTCTACTTTGTAATATTTCCTTATAGAAAAAATAAGAATGGATAATATTACTTAAATTTTGGAAGTTAGGCATTTATTTTCACATTCATCACCCGAGAATAAAACTTTCTTCTGATAATAAAGAGGCAGAGGCCCTAGGAGAACTACATACAATACAATGGGTGCTCACACCTTGTTACATGGAAACAATTATACAATGAGATAAAAAGAAGGCTGAAAATTGCTAATGTGAGTGATTCAGACAAAACAAAGCAGATATTTTCTGGGTTACAGGTTGTCTATTCATTAATATTAAAAATGGTAAAAGAATGGCATTAATCAGAACCTCAAAAGAAATAGAGATCAAATAAAAAGAATAAACTCCTGTTCTTCACCTTTTCTTATACCCATTTTCACCTATTCTAAGTGGACATGTTTGGAATCCTAGTCTACATATAATTTTTTTTAAAGTAACAGTAACTTGACAAAGATTTTCTTTCATATAGTTATATACAAATAGTCAATTTAATATTTCCTTCAAGAATTATTTGCAATAAAGGAATATTAGGAAAATGATAAATCATTTAGGGAAGTTATACAAGAAATGGCCAGGTTAGGATGGTAGTGGTTTTATAGTTAAATTTTTTACATTCAAATTACTTCATATTGTGTAATAATTTTCTTATTTTTTACATGTGGGATTACTGGAAAATTTTATAATGTATTTAAAACTTTTAGATCATCATTTATAAGCAAAACACATGTATCAGAATTTTTTGAATATTAAATGATACATGTGTGTATGATATACTCATCCAGTATTAGCTATTAGTACTAGGATACTATTGATACTAATAGCAATAGTTAAAAAAACCAATAGTACCAACACTAATAGTAGTCAGAATTCACATATCCTTCCCCCATAAAGGGCCCTAAATTGCATAATGCTTTAAATACTTTATGCATCTTAATTTTCAAAATTAAAATAAAATAAAAGCATAAATTAAATTGCTATAAATGCATGCACTATGTGCATAAGAGAGATAAAGATCATTAAGGGCAATTTTTTTTTGCGGTTACACAAATAATGAATGAAAAACTGAAAACAAAATGAAATTTGTTTAGTTGAATATTATTTACATGTTAAACTATAATTAGATTTTAAGCATTTTCTGCATTTTTTAAAGCACACAATTCTTAAATTTAGAATTTCTGGTAGAAAAAAATTGGCAATATGAGATACCAAGAATGATGGCTGTTTATATCATTAGGAAGAAACTATATTAATGAAAAAATACATATTTTTATGTGATAAATTACATATTTTATAATAAAATTAATGGCAAATAAGAAGAGAGTTTTTTCTTTTGAGTTATAGATGTTCATTGAGGAAAACAAAGACTGTTGCATTCAATATTTGGAAAAATATTTAATAATCCTGTCAATAAAAAACACAATTTTTTAAAAAAATTGACTTATACCAAATAATTTACTTTTAATTTGGTGTAAGTTATTTATTTATGTAATTAATTTATTTAATAGTTATGTATTTATTTTGTGGTACTATAGGGGTATTCTATTTCTGAGCTATATTTCTAGTCCCTTTTTTATTTTTAACTTTGAAACAGGTTCTCACTAAATGGCTCAGGGCCTTGCTAAATTCCTGAGGCTTGCCTCAAAACTGCAATCCTCCTTTCTCAGCCTCTCAAGTACTGAGATTACAGGAGTGCTCCATCATTCCTGGCTTCATTTATTTTTCTTACAAACATTTCCCCATCTGATTTCTCTATACAATGGATATTTTGATTTAGATCTTCCTGCCAAAACAAGTTGAGGGGCATGTGGGGGCAAAACTTGGCCTTGTTATACAAGAACTACGTGTTATATTAGAACTAGATCACAGACCTGCACAGGATGCATAGCCATAACATGTTTAAGATGTGCCTAAATTTGGCCAAGGCAGCGAAAGATAATATTATCATCTATATTTATGGTTTTTTTTTATTCTAATGCTTATAGCTGTACATACTTGGACTTCGTATTCAGGTCAACGTACACTGTACTTGAATTATGTCAAGATTCTTGATATCTTCAGTCTTTCACTAGAATTATTTATCTCCTGCCAACTACCACAGCTTTAGACCTACGTAATCTCAGGGTACATTTTCTCTTTTTCTTCTTTGAAACTCAAATTATATAAGGATCTTTAGGGATCCTCTGAAGTCTCAATGTCCTTGGCCTGATAATCCAAAATGAAACATTAATTTAAACCAATTTCTTACTAGTCAATTCTAAAATATTATTAACAAAAGACAAAAAGCTCTGGTAATCTTTATTTAGTGCCATCCTACATTGTTACTTTTGCTAGTTCTTTTGTCTAGGACCTAGCTGTCAGACATAACTAAGTTACTCCCCAGCTAGTAAATCATAAAAATCTCCTGATCGTCTCAAAGAAACAAAACGAAATGATGAATCTAATAGCCTGAAGAGTTTTATTCATAAATATCCATTTTTTGTTTAAGGTTTATGGGATTTACTTAGTGGAAAATCAGTTTTCTTCCATAAAACACTGGAAAAAATGTTTATATGAAAGATAAACAAGTGAAATAGTGCTTATTGTCTGATTTCTATCAAGCTTTAGAATTTTTTATGAAATAAAAAGTATAAGAAAATAATTCTTTTGGTGCCCTGTATGAGGGCAGTATTTAAAAGTTGAAACAGAAGACATGATCCCCTAATCACAACAAAAATTGAGAGATCATTGATTTTCTTTCTCTTTTTAAGCTTTTCCCTCTTTAGGAAGCATTCCCAGATTTTCTGGGAGAGGAATAACTCTTATTTTTTCATATCTGAACTGAAAAATGGAGAAAGTACTGCTAGAAAGGGCCATATATCTTAAGTGACTCAGATAATAGTTTCAGTAAATGCCTTTTTCTTTAGAGATTCAAGCCTAGACTTGGAGCAACTAAAAGCCTTTCCTCCCTGACAATATCTGGACTCGCAGGGGAAATATATTCTGTCACTGTGAACTTATTCCTAAGTGGGATAAAATTTTCTGACTAGCATTCAGCTGCTTAAAATTCAGTTGACTAGATGCAATATCTCATGATTGCAAAGCATAAATCTTTTCAGGGTAGCAGACCTAGGTATTACTGTATTAGCTATTTTCCAAATTTTTAGGAAGGAAGAATTTGTGGGAAAAATCAAAGAAGATATTTTTACAAATAGTTTGCTAAAAGTCCACAATATCTACATAAATGTATACTTAGAAAGAAATAGATAACTGTGTAATATAATGATTTCATTAGTATGATTAAATTTGTATTTTATATAACCCCAGTTATAGAGCTCACTTGATTTATCCTGAGAACTTTCTCTCAAGAATACTTAACTGAATTAAAATCAATACATTTTTCAAAAGTTATTTAAAAATCCAAAATATTAATATTTTATGTCAACTTACGTTAAATTTGATATTTTATTTATCTAGTCATAAAGGTTGCAAGGAAAGGAAGCAAGGAACCACATGTGACTTTTATTGTGCATGTTGAAAGTATTCTAAAGAATAGGGAGCACATGAATTAAGGACAAAGAAAGTCTCTCTTTGAGTCCTTAAAAATGTATAGTTCTGTAGACTTCAGTTTCTGTTTTCTGTGATCAGAATATACTTTGTTCTGTGGAACAATATTGATTAGGTGGTAGTTTCATTCTTACATAAAAAGCATTTTATATTTGCAGAATTCTTAGTTGTTTATTTGTCTGATTTCACCTCATAAGGTGAGTGACAAAAGCTATTATTTTCATCAAGAAAAGGCCACTGTCAGTTCTAACTCAAGGTCAGTGCTTGTTATTCATGGTCACTGGGGTTTATGTTTCCATTACAGCATCTGCCTTGGAACATAACTGAGGAAGGCACTTTAGAATTGAAATCCCAAGATTCATTTAACCACTTGCAATTCATGTTGTAGCAAAGCATATCTTAGGAGCGTGGGCAATGCCATTCTAGGTCTAGCAAACTCCATAGTTTTACCAAAGACAGTTTATTAGGCCCTTGGGGAAAATAAAATTAATTAAGACATGGTCTTGCCTTTGGGGACTTTATAGTGGGTTTGCACCCTAGATGTACATTAGCATTACCTTAGTAACATAAAAATTACTAGCACCTAGATACAAACAAGGATTATAATATGTCTATGTATAAGACAGGTGGCGAACTATTGCTTCAGAGTTTCAAAAGTGAGTGCACATAGGAATCATTTGGGGAAGATTTTTAAAATGCAAATTCTGAGTGTGCAGGACTGGAGTGACTCCTGATACTCTGAATTTCTAACATACTTCCAGATGATATTAGTTAAGGGAAAAAAATTCAAGGAAATAAGTACATATAATTGACCCATATTCTTATTCCAAAACAACATCAAATCAACATCACTTGACATTAAGGTCCTCATATAGTACATGTGTTTGGGATTATTTTTTCCTTTTGGTACTGAGGATTGAACCCAGGGACATTTTACCTCCAAGCTACAATCCAGCCCTTTTGATTTTTTAATTTTGAAATAGGGTTTCACTAAGTTATTGAGGCTGGCCTTGAACCTACAATCCCGATACCCTGTCTTAGTATCCCAAGAACTGGGATTCTGTATAAGAATGTACCAAAACACCCAGCAAAAATACAGGAAGTTCTTTATTGTTCTGTATCTGATATCACAGTAAATGGACCAAAAAAAAAAGAAGCCAAAGAGATATAAAAGAACAAAGTAATGAAACATCAAATGCCCTAACAATAAAGATAGAAGAAAAAGTAAAAAAAAAAAGTTATTTGAACTTTATATAAAAACTCCAATAATTATGAATTAACATTTATGAAATGTTAAAATGCAAAATTATAACTAGACACCTATCTTTAACAAAAATTAAAAGAATGTTTTTGGCGCAGTAATGTTTCTTTTACAAAGTTTATGACAGTATAGTGAAAAAGTAAAACAATTTACCTTTTATAATTTTATAAATTGTTATCAAGTTGGCCAATACTTCAAAATTATTTAAGCACTTTTATCAGTGTGTTTCTTTAAGTTTTGATAGCCAAATCATCTCACATTAAAATGTATCCTCATTTGTATTAATTTCTGCTTCAATATGTTGTGCATCTCATCACCATATATTTATTTATAAAAATCTCTATGTGTAATATATCCTGTTCTCTGTAGATCAAGTGAATAAATTTCAAGATAGACTAAGACCTTTTCAAAGATTTGCAATTTCACTGTGAAGATGGTCTCCACCCCCCTTATATTTCCCCAATATTGCTACACTTTCTCCAAATCACCTAAAGATCGCTAAAAAGAAGTTATTTTAAAAAGTAAAGGTTAAAAAAAGTAAAGGTAGAGTTCAATGTTAAAGGAGGGGACAGAGATGCTTAAGAAGGGTTGTTTTCATAATTCACCCAGGACCTAGTGACTATGTTTAAAATTATGATGACTCTGATTTCATTTGCACATGGGTGCTTGCATAAAACCACTGATAAAATGAAGAGTGTTCTGCTCTAGAGTTCAATTTTTCATACTTACAATGTACTGCTGAATCCACTTACATCACTAAGTCAAGTGGACTAAACCAGTACATTAAGAATTTGTCAAATAATAGAAGGTGGAGGGTTAAAAAAAAAGAGGATATTGGTGGCTCAATCCAATAAGGCTTACTTAAGAAAACTGTATCCTGGATTCCATTTGCACTTAAATCTTTGCAATTGTGTAAGCTTTGACTTTTGTCCTGGAGATTATATACTCTATTTCACATTGTACTAATATTGCTAAACACTTTTGCTCTTATCCAGTAAAAGAAATATTGTAGTTGGTCCCTGATGTTAGGTTAAAGAAAAAAAATTAAAGGAGATAAATACAGATAATTGTACCATATTTCTATTTCAAAGCAATATCAAATTAACGTCATTTAACATTAGTTCCTCAAATAGTACATGTTTTGTTTTTGTTTTGTTTATTTTGTTTTGGTTTTGGTTAAGCAAACAGTTAAGCTTACAGAAACCTCCATATCTGCATTTTGTACACCAGATCATTGAAATGTGCTCATTAAAGCTTGTAACTTTTATATCTAAAGAAAATATATACTATGTATATATATATATATGTGTATATATTATATATTATATATAATGGTGTATATATATAATGGTGTATATATATAATGGTATATATATAATGGTATATATATATGTGTGTGTGTGTATATATATATATATATATATATATATATATGTGTGTGTCTTCTGAAATTAGCTCTTTCAGTGAATAACTCAGAGATCTTTTATCTCTTTTATCTCTGTCTTATGATTTCCTGTCTCATTATTTAAATATATTAAATTTTGGCTATAAATGCCAGCATCCTAAACAGTTTCTGGTTTCTCAGAATTTTATCAACAAGCAGAAGCCTCTGACTGTAAAAACTCCCTTTTGACTGAAACTCAGAAATTACTCTTTGTCTAACGGGCCTGTTTGTGAGCCACACATGTAATTGATAGTTTGTTGACAAACTATCAATTACATGTGTGGTCTGCATCTTTAAAATTGCAGGAGTTAGATTTACTGCCTGAAAGCCATGATGAGATTCAGGAATTGAGAGGCAGAGAACCACAACAGAGTTCTTATAGCAAAGAGAGGAGTCCTCTGGCTCAACCATGATCCACAGGCTTTCTCTTAATGGTTTAATCTAGTGTCATTTGGCTTTGGCACAAAAGGATTCCCTTTATTTGGACTAAGGGAATAGAGAATTTTGTTTAAGTGTTGAAAATAAATCACAATAATAGAAGTGGTATTTCATTTCAAGCCTTTATTAACTAACCCTCTTATTTTCAGTTTCTATAACTACAGTTAGGTTTGAACTATAAATGACAAAGTGGTTATGGTCTTCTGTTGTCCTGTTTGATGAAGTCTGTGTTTCTTTGGTCCTTTAGTGAGCAGGTCAATTTGAGCTCCTCTGAGTCTTCTCTCAACTCCTTTCAGTTTAAGGCTTGTGAATTAATCCTTGCATTAGATAGATTTGATGCTATATTTGGTAGGAGAGGGAGAAGATATAATCTCCTTTTCAGTAGATCCAGTGATCCTGATGGTGTGGCCTAAAAGTGCCTTGGGGGGGGCATGTTTATGATGTACTCCACTCCTCTTTGTTGTGTTCAGGAGGGATGTGCTGCAGAGGAAGAACCTGGAGACACATCTCAGAATCTTACAGGTGCAGAGTCTATGGTGAGGTGGGCCTTGGTGCAGTAGTTCTCAGTCTTTCCACAACCTGAGTTGGCACTCATAGCTTGGCCTTGTAGTACTGCCACTGGATCTAATGAAGTAGAAGAAATAAAGTTTTAGGTAGAAATAAGACACATTGGGAGGGAAAAAAATATGGTTTTAAAATTCAAATTCTTCAGTTTTGTATAACAAAGCTTGGTTATTATTTAAAAAGCCAGGTTCATACTTTTAAATCATAATGGGCTGGCTTAGGAAATTCCTGAGGCAATTAAACTGGAGAGAGCTTCACCTTTGGTCAAAAGTTTCATGAAGATTTCTAGAAAAGTCACACCTTTTGTTAGAGACCTGTGCACCTGGCAGCTTAGACTTCTGGTCTTTGGCAGCTTGGACTTCTGAGCTTTGCTTTGTGGAATCCTGTCCCAAAAGGAATTCCCACATTTTATGAACCAGAAAGCTTCAAAGAAAAGAGCCTGCCATCCCATGTGCCATGGTCAGCCCCTCTTTAGTGGCCTCTATAAGAAAATACAGGGCTGAGGAGCTCTGGGCCGTTTGGGGGCAGCTTGTGGACACTCAGGGCAGCATTTTCAGCTCTTGGTCTCTCTCCTCGAGGCTGCTCTCACACTTTTCCAAATGGCTCATGTTTCCCCTGAATGTGTATCTTTATTTGAATTAAAATTTCTTTCTTTAGCCGGGCGTGGTGGCGCATGCTTGTAATCCCAGCATTCAGGAGGCTGAGACAGGATTGCGGTTCGCAGACAGCCTCAGCTACTCAGTGAGGTCCTCTGCAATTTAGTGAGACCCTGTTTCAAAATAAAGAATAAAAAAATAGACAGCGGGTGCGCAGCTCGAAGGTCTAATGCCCTCGGGTTCCATTCTCCAAAAAACAAAACAAAACAAAACAAAACAAGCAACCTTTCCCTTTATAGCTAAATGCTAAATGCCACGTGTTGAAATTCTTTTCGCCATGGAAGCCAAGAAACTACAGAATTTATTGTGCTGACCCATGGCAGGTCCATATCAGAAGCTGTAGTTTTTCAAGGAGAACCTGCTAGCAGTTTCTGGTTGAAGGGTCCTGCTGGTAACTTCTTCCCTGCTACCTCTGGGTAGTGGGGGAGTCACCCTATGGCCTAAGCAAGACCTTTGGCTCTGACTTGGCAGCTAGGGCTAGGCTGTACCAGTGGTGATATTTGTTAGTATCAGCTCCCTGTGGCAGTTTGAGATAAGTATAGCATAGGTTGCTCTCCAGTACCCTTCAGTTGGGGTGCAGTTGGGGTAGATGGAGCTGTTCTCAGCGCTGTTCAACGTAGATAAACACTGGTGCTGTGTCAGGAAGAGGATGTGGAGACTCTGGCCACAAGTTTGAACCCCAGAACATACCTGAAGCCAAGCTATTTCTGGGGAAGCCAACTGACCCGGCTAGGGAGCATATAATCCCTCATTAGACCACCTTTGCTGTTGATGGCACAGGCCAGAGCTCCCTCTGTCTTCACAGCAAGTGTGTGGTGTGGGGTGGGGCTTCCTCCATGCAGGTTCACTCAGGCAGCAGAGCCAGGTGCACTACAACTTCCATGGAGTGCTGGTGCTGGGCTCCAGTCATTTCTGGTGAAGCTGCAAATGTTGCTGCCCTTCCCCCAAATTGCTCCGGATGCAGGTATTTTTCTAAGCTTGGGCAGTGATACAAGCTCCAGGGGCTTTGGTGAGTGTGGGCTGGGTCCTGTACAAAGCCTTTGTCTGTACTGATCTCTCTGATATTGTCCCAGAAGTGCACTAGTATAGGTTAGTGTAGTGATTGCAGAGCTCAGTGACCTAAAAAAATAAATGGGAAAAAATTCTGTAAAAGCCTTCAGGGCTGTGGCATGGAGTCTGGCTATCCCTGTTCCTACAGGCTGCTACATTTATGTAATCCTGCTATTTTATATGTATACACCTATTTGAATGTAGGTTTTCAATGAATAAACCTCAGCCTGCTCCCTCCCCTGGACAACCGGTATTGAGAAGGAGGGACAAGGGGAAGCAAGGGGTGGGAGCGTACCAAGTACTTTGTGAATAGGTATCATATTCAACATGATGTACATTCAGGTAATTTTTATATGCACTAATAACTAATACATAAAAATAAACCTGCTATTTCTATGGATGAGAGATTGTTAGCTCTGTTATGGATGATAGTAAGTGGTTCATGTTCCTGCCAGGAAGGCTAAGGGAGACTTCTTTAGGTCAGTTTTCTTACAGAGACCCAGGCTTTGTTGCTATACTGTCCAGCATCATTTAATTATTCCTCTAGCTCTTTCAAAAGTAGAAGACTTGGTTCTTTTAAATAATCAAAGTCATTGCTATGGTTTGAATGTACCCTCCCAACCTCATGTTGGAATTCGACATCATGATACTCAGATATAGGACCTTTGAAAGGCTGTTTGGTTATATGGGTTCTGTCCTCACGAATGCAGTAATGTTATTTTGGAAGTGGACTAGTTATTGAGAGGCTGGGTTTAGGTTTAGCTCCTCATCACCCCACCAGCCCCAGCCTCCCATGCCCTTTTGATTGACTTTCCATTGTGTCATGATATTGGATAAAGACTTTCACTAGATGCCAGTGCCATACTCATTTATCTCATCCTCCAGGAACATGAGTCAAAGAAAATTGTACATACTCTACAAGTTATACAACCTGGTATTCTGTAATAACATTAGAAAAGGGATTTAGATATTATCACATCAATACAAAATACCATAAATTATTCTGGTAAGATGTATAATCTACCTTCTAGATAAACTTTCTAGAATGTAAATTAAAAATTTTAAGTTTGTAATAAGAATTAATTCAATAATTCCAGAAAATGTCATTTTGAGAGAAAATCAAACTCTAGTTTTGTATCAGTGTACTATTGATACTAAAGTAACTTTAAAAAAATCTTATAAATAAATTACCCAACCATCTAATCCTAGACAGTTTTTTAAACCTCTTTTTTAATTCTGGCAATTTATTCCAGAGATTTTTTTTTTTATTTTTTACTCTGAAATAGTGTTTCACTAAGTTGTTGAGGCTGTCCTTGAACCTACAATTCTGTATCAGCCTCCCAAGTATTGGGATTATAGGCATGCACCATAGCACCCAGTTAATCTTAGCCAGTTTTCACTATGCAACCTAAGACTTATTTTCATTAACTTTCTGTATATATTCAGGTTTTATTCCATAGTCTCTTCTTTCTAATTTTTGAGGAACTATTTTTTTTTATTTTTTATTTTTTGGTGGTACTGGGGTTCCTGGAAACCCTTTTACCTCCGGGCTACACTCCCAGACCTATTTTGTATACTTTTTTTATTTGGAAACAGGGTCTCTTAAGCCAGGGCGTCTGGCTTCGAACCTGTGCGATCCTCCTGTCTCCGCCCCCCAAGCGTAGGGATTACAAGCATGTGCCATCACGTCTGGCTTGAGGAACTATTTTACTTGAAACAAATTTTTTCTTTTTCTTAAAAGTAAAGCTAAATAAATAAGTATGTCTTGTATAGTTTGCATAAAATTTAATAATGGCTTAAATTTATTGAAACAAAATTATAATTTTTATATTTCAAACATCCAGCAGTATAATATATTCTTATTTAATTAATAAAGCCCAGTAGATAAAAATATAAATTTTATACTTTTTTGTACTTAATGGTAATAACTCAGAATACATGACAATTTTTATTAAATGAAGAATATTAAATTAGTATTATTTCCAAAGGTGTACCCAAGTTGCATTAATGTGGACTTTAAAACATTTTGTATTAGCCGGGAATGGTGGCACAAGCTTGTAATCCCTGTGCTTGGGAGGCAGAGACAGGAGGATCGCACAGGTTCGAAGCCAGCCGCGCCCGCTGGCTTAGGAGACCCTGTTTCCAAATAAAAATATAAAAAATAGGTCTGGGAGTGTAGCCAGGCAGTAGAAGGGTTTCCAGGAACCCCCGTACCACAAAAAAAAAATTTGTATTAGTTTTCATACATGTACTTATATTCTCCATGTGAAGTACATACATGTACTTTTGAAGTTTGTTTTTTTAAAAAAACCGTGGATATTTATTAATAGATAATATAAAAGCTTATTAATCTCTAATTCAATTAGTATATGTCCCCTTTATTATATTTGATAAAATCATATTTATGTTGTGTTCATCCACTTTCTTTGGCTGTGACAAAATATCTAAGTTAAAAATATCTTAAGAAAGGAAAAGTTTATTATGGCTATAGTTTTAGAGGCTTTAGTTTATGGTTAGTTGGCTTGTTGCTGTTGGGCTTGTGGTAAAGCAGAGCATTGTGGAAGCTCATCTTGGGTGGCTGAGAAGCAGACAGAGAAAGAGAAAGAGGAATGGACCAAGGTCCCAATATTCCCTTCAAGGGTATGTCCGCCTGACCTGACTTACTCCACTAGATCCTACCTCCCAAAGATCCCATCACTTCCTTATAGCACTGCAGACTGCCACTCATGCCTTTAGCATATGGGCCTTTGAATGACATTTAAGATTCACATGGTAACATATATGCATAAGCACATCAAAAGACATAAAACTTTTATTCAAAACATCTACCCAGAAATCATACATAAACACAAGAGTATAAAATTAACTAGCTTATATAAAAGAGTTATCTCCAATTGATATTTTTATCCAAACTATGTTTTGACAAGTTTAATGTATCTGCTCACTATGAAGGCTATAACTTGGCTATCACTATATGTGGAGAATAAGATTTTATTTTGCTCTGATATGTAAACATATGAAGGCTATAGACTAAATGCGTACAGAGGGAACACAATGGCATCAACCTGGCAACGAGTGTCTCCAAAGCCCTTGTAAATAGATTAAATATTTAGTTTGTTTACAATTAGCCTCTTCATCCTCAACTGATTGCTTTGGGGATGGCTGAGTTCCTTGAAAGCCCAGATGGAGGAGGGACCTCAAAGTTTAAGTCACTATAGGGTGCCGAGGCGGTGACATGGGGAAAGAAAAGTCTGGCAGAGTGGATAGAACAGTAGAGGAAATAGGGAATTTAAGGAAGAAAATATCAAAAAAATTTTAAGGAGCTGAAAGAAAGATTGAAGGTGATATAACTATATAAAGAAGGGAAAAGTGATGGGAAAGGAGACACCTTAGGTGAGCCAGTATGGGAAGAGCTAAAGCTTTTCAAAGGAGTTCCATAGTATCCTTAGTAAAACCATGCCAACAGAAAAGGAAGCACAGTTAATGACATAGTGGTGGATCATTTAGTCAGCAGAAGTCTTTAGAGAAAAGATATTTGAAAATGAGAATTTCCCATGGGAAAATGAGGTATCAAAGTAATAACATACAAGAAGGAAAATCTGAACAAGATCTCTAGAAGGACAATCTAAAATAGATCCCTAACCTATTGAGATCTCTACAAACAAAAAGTACTCTATGATGGAAAAAATGTGTGACCAAATGAGATCACAATGAGAATTACCTTCTAAACCAGCTTTTTCCTACAAAGAAGCTTGAGAAACTGATACAGCCTGCAAAGTAGATACAGAATTTTAAGTATTAAAATGAGTCTATATGGAGGTACCATTGTCAGAAGTCTGGGACACTGGACCAGGAGTTAGACTCAACAGATCCCCATCCTAGTCAGGATTCACAGGTGTACATGTGAAATCCTCAGTGAATTCCAGGGTACCAGTGATGAATCTCACGCTGTCTGACTCATAGCACAAGAAATATTGAAAAAAAATTGCTGTAGATGGAATTAAACAGAGAAGGAAGAATTTATTCATAACTACTGAAATAAGAGAGAAAGATTGAACTCAGTTCCATATACTGAAAGACAGCTGGGGATTGTTAGCCATCAGGCAAGATAAGGGAGCAGCGCATCAAAAACTACTCAAGAAAACCTTGTGGGGAAGTCCTTGCTAACCAGCTTGGCATGATTTTTGCTGAATTGGGCTTTGCAGGCTAGGGACAGCAAGTTAAGGACAACAAGCAAAGACAAAGACTAGTTAAGAATGCCTAAACATGTTTGCGTAAGTTTGATTAATAGGAGAATTATTATCAGTTAGAATAGGAATTCATAAAATTTACATATAAAATATCTACAAGTGAGGCCAATCTACCCATTGAGTTGAGAGATTCCATTGAGGATAAAATTATATTCTAATATCTGATTTCTAGTTCCTCCATTTATTCATATTAAACTCTCAACTTTGCTGTGGTTTGGATATGGTTTGTTTGCCAAAGTTTCACATGCTGGAATTGTGTTTTTTAGCAAACAAAGTTTCTAACCTTAAGGTTGAGAGACAGTGGTATTAATAAGAGACAGGGCTTGATAGGAGGTTATTAGTCCTGAGGGTAACATTGGGTTTAATGTATTTTCCAAGAGACAAAGCTAGTTTTCCTGAGACTGGGTTAAGTCTCATAAGAGTATGTCTCAAAGAGCTGGATTAGTTACTTTTAGAATGGATTGTTATAAAGCAGATCAGTTGGTAGGCAAAGGTGGCACCCATCTAAAATCCCAGCTACTTTGGAGGCTTAGTCAGGAAGATCGCAAGTTCAAGAAGCAAGACCTTGTCTTAAAATTTAAAAAAAAGAAAGGGCTGAAAAAGCCCTCAATATTTTCCTAGCATGTGTGAGGCCCTGGATTCAATCCTCAGTACTGGGAGGAAGAAAAGCATGTCAATCTCCCCTCTGTGCCTCTCTTGCATTCTCAGTCCTTAATTACTCTTTTCTGCCATTGTGTGACACAGCATAAGGCCTTCTTTCGAAGCTGATGTTGAAGCAGATCCTGGAAGGAGATGGAAAATGTGCATCCAGTGGTAATAGACATGAAATTAGGTCAACATTATGAATACTCAAGCAAAGCTTTAATTGCATAGTTTCACCTCACGCAGAGGGGAGAGAGCACTGAGGAAGAGAAAATTTAGGCTGGCTCCCAAGCAAATAAAAGGCTTTTTACTGAGCCGCAATGGTGTGAAAGAGTCTGATGTTTTTAAAGACAATATTTTGAGAGGCTTCATTTTTGTTTTTTGGAAGACTCTTAGAATATGCCATTAACTACCTGGTGTTTATGGCTGAAATGCTTAAGAATGGGAAGAAGAGCCAGATGTGGTGGCATACCCTTATAATCTCAGTACTTGGGAGGCTGAGATAGGAGGGCCTCTGATTTTTCACCAGCTCCAGAAATTTAGTGAGGCCCCCTGCAATTTACTGAAATCCTGTTTCAAAATAAGAAATAAAATAGGAGTGAGGTTATAGCTCAAAGGTAGAATGCTCCTGAGTTCAATCTTAAGTACCACACATACAAAAAGAAAAAAGAAAAGAAGAAAAAAGACAAAAGGAAAAAGGAAAAAGAAAGAAAAGAATGGGAAAGGGGAGAAAGGTACATTTCATATGTTAAAAGAGTAGAAAGTGGGCTCAAGAATGAAAGATTTTAGTGAGTAACAAAGTATGAGTTAAGGCCTGAGAGTATATGTTCTTTTGTCCCTTTGGTGATTCTTATTTGTCTCAGTGTCATGTTCTTAAACTTGTCCACCTCAAAAAGCATGTGGCCAAATAAACGTTTTTATTTTGTAAAGCACCCAGCCTCATATATTTTGTTACAGTGACATAGAGTAGACCAACATATGCCTCCTTGCATCAATTTCTTTAATTTGCAATAGAGGTAAGAATGTTTCTATGAGAAATAAATAAAACAATTTATATGCATCACTGAGCACTTACTAGTATTAGTTGCAAAATAAATTATATTTGATGACAAGGAATAAAATGTAGCACATATGTCCCTGTTTTATACAGTGACTTTCATGAGAATGGCAAACAATTTCAACTAAGTGAACGTAATTGGGAGGTAGCACTCTACCTTGTCATTCATATTATTTCTCCTCTCAATAGTTTTGATTTCAGAAGTAGAGACTGTACAAGTTATGTTACAATCACTATATATACATTTAATTAACATGCATACATGGATTCAGAACTATGAGAAGCATAACCATGTTCCTCTCTGCTCACAGATTCCTACTGCTCAGAAAAATACATGAAATACTGAGTGAAAGATGCGTGACTTTGTCCTTCCTCTGTATTCACTAGCACTACTTTCCACTGAAGATTGAATGGGCCATTCTTAAAATTCCTAGAAAGAAAAATTAACCCATTTCTTGGGCTAGAAAATCCTAGAAAATGAAAGTTTGCAAATACAAGTATTGGGAGAAAACATAAAAGCATATTAAGACAGGACAACAAATTTCTTATTTTACAGTGTTCATGGATACCAGTTTTGATTGTGGGAACTGTCAATCAAGTCCATCACCTCTGCATATTGCAAGACCCTCCTTTAGCTACTGTTGTGCCCAGGCCAATGTCGCAGGAAGGGAGAAAGAGAGCACCAACCGAACTTGGAAGGTCAGTTTATTTAACTGTGGAAAAAAACAGACCAGCCAAGTTAGGCACAACAGACCGGCCAGGCTAGTCGGCCAGGCTAGTCGCTGTCCAGCACTGCGACTCAGACCTGAACTTACAAGGGGTTTTTAAAGGTGAAAGCCATGCACAGATGGCTGAGGGTACTGGGAGGCCCACTGTTATTGTCTGACAAGACTGCAACTTTGTCTGGAGTGGGGCTTGGTGTTCCAGGACATTGACTATAGAGTAAGCAGGATGTTACTTTAACTCCCTGAAAAACTTGGGAGGAACATTAAACAATTTTGGCTTGGCTCTTGTTAGGGCCTTACAGCTACAATTTTCAAATCTGGATGACCTAGATCTTTCTTCTTTTTCTCCTTTGCAGTCATGACTTGCTTGCCAAGGTGGTGCTCTTCCTTATCTTTGTAAACAATAATCATAGCTTTGTTTTTACCAAATGGTTGTTATTGATGTTTGATGAGCCAGCATTCAACCACTATGTAGCAAATTTTGAAAAATAAACCAGTAACATTTAGCAGGATATTTGTCAAAGAAAAAAATACAGCTGAAATATGAGGGAATAGAGAGGAAAAGTGAATCTTTTTTCCCTGTAGAAGAGGAAAAATTAATGTCCCCCTGGATTTTGATGAACACTTAGCTGCAATGGACAGGTGTAACAGACAGATGAACAAGAAAACAAACAGAAACTTATTTCATTATCATTTAAATATACAATGGTAATTCTAAGGGAAGAAGTGATTTTCAAAAGAGGTGGCTTTAAATTCCAGTGTATATTCTATCTTTAACACAAAATGGATAGAGATGTGTCAAGATAAAGAAAAAAATACTGTAAATCTCTAGCAATGGGAAATTAGGGGACATTAAATAAAAGGCAAATAAAAGGAAGTTAGTAGCATTTGTAATGTAAATTTTTCTAGGGTAGTATCCCTGCTCATAAAGGTTTAAAGCTTTCTCAAGTGTTTGACTCTTGACCAGGGAGAGGGGAGTACTTTTTGTCATAGTTAATCTATGTCCTGATTTTAGGTAAATAGAATCAGGATAGAGAACGTTTGCTTGTCTAATTTCTAATTGTCTTCTTCTCAAAACAACCCTAAGGTCCAAAAGCATATTTTTGGATATTTTATCCTGCTCTATTACATACCTAGAAAAAGAATAGACTTCATTAACTTTAAGAAGATCTGACTGTAAAAATTTTAACAGCTTACCAGTAGCAACCACAAAAAAAAAGTGTTTGGAATATATATCAAAACATTAAAAAGTACCACTTTTATTAGTATTGTTTAACAGGTTCAGATTTTTTATCAGACCAAGTATGTTGATTATCTTAGATAAATTGTACCTTTTAATAATAAGTGATAAACACAGAATCTGAAGTATAATTGGTTAACTCCATATAAAAATGCACTTTCTCATTTATATCTAGCTATTTACAAATCTCATGAAGTCTATGAGATATCTTTGTTTTCTAAAATTTTGCATACTGCTTATAACATACAGATGAACATTTAAAAAATTTAATCAGAAAGTTTTATTTTAAAAAAAGAAAAGAAAGAAGAGGAAAAGGTCTGTCCCTGGGTGCTTAATTTTAAATGACTATCCAACAGATTATGATGTAAATAAGTCTTTATACTTACAAAAGTTTTCTAATGCATTTGTTTCTTGTTTTTATTAGATCAGTCTTTTTAAATTTAGAAGAATGCAAAACAGCTATGCTACTTTCAGGAGTGCCTTTATCATAGAGGAAATAGAATGAGCAAATTCACAAATGGTATTCACAGAGCTATGGTAGGAGGACCGGGGATAAAAAGCAGGAGCCCTACTTTTATCACTGGCAATTAGTAGGCATTGTGAATTGAGGGTGCCCAGTTAATGTCTATTTGTTCTCAGGAAATTATAGCTCAGAAGGAATGCTGGCACCTTTGGTTTGCTAATCTGTCTGGCTTTGTGTGTGCAGTCCTTCAGCCACAATCAAATACTTCTTTTCTCTTGTTTCTCTTCATTTACTTCCTGCCTTCTTGAATTTGATTATCAAATACCCTTTGCTTTTGACCAGAGGCCTTTTTTTTTTTTTAAAGAATCTGATGTGTGTTTTCCATCAACCTTATTTCTGTTTTGCTGAAGTATCTGAAAAACAGCTTAAGACAACTCTGTGGTTATTCTGACCCACGGCGTGGCCTGAGCTGCAGACTGTCCTCAGTGGCTGGCTGGGTGCTCGCCCTCAGTCAGGAACTGCTGACTGGGTACCGGGGCATTTGCACCCTTCCCACCAGCCTGTAACCTCAGATTGGGTAGCAGTGAATTTAGGAGCTGGTGCAGTCCATCCACCCTGAAAGTCCTCCTTACTCACAGCGTTCTCAGCAGTGGCCTGTTCTTCCTTTTCAATCGCTTCAGAATCTCTATAGAAGTAGTGATCAAGAATGACTTTCTATGGGTGTTCCTGGAAGATGGTGCCACACATGCACAGAACATCCAGAGCCAGCATCCACCACATCTCCCACAGAGTGCGTTCCCTTGTTGTTGTAGGCAATGGCAATATGCATGTAGCACAGGGGATATTCTGTGTTGCATAGCATAGCACAATGGCAGGCAAGTTGACATAAGACACCTCTGTGAGAGGCTGCTGCTCAGCCTTGAGGCCAGTCACCACCAGAAGTCCTGTTGTTCCTGATGTAATCATTCTGTTATAAAATAAAAAAAAATTGCTTGGGTATGTAAATATATAAATGTAAATAGTTTATTTTTCTTGATCAAAAATTAGTGTTCATCTTATACCATTATTCTTATATACTATATATCAAATTTCATTCTAATATAATATAATGAAGAAACTAGGAAGACAGGAGCTATCATAAGAAAAGTGTGTTGTAAATAGGCTTTACATTTTTGTTTATTTCAAGATAATCTCTAATTTATTTTATTAAATAAGTATATATACGTATATGTTTCATTTACCTATTTCATTTTCTTAAATCTCTATTTTAAATTACCAGTTTTACTAAGGGCTTTTTTTTGGTAAGGATTTGTGTTTTACAAATATCCACTTCTTTCAAACTCACAGTTTTTCCAAGACAATAATCTATAAAGCAGAGAGGGGTACATTTTAAAAGTGGTGTGTAGGAGGTATTAGCACAAATTCTGTTATATATGAGCAAGATTTTTGCACGTAACTCCCTCGCAGTTCTTTAAAAATGTACCCTTTCAAATAAAAATATCTGCTTGGAAGCTAACAAACTAGAACAAACATTTTTGACTTTTTAGGTGTCTTATCTATACAACTCAAATTAATCTTTCATGTTAATCACCCGTGAAAAATCTGCAGTAGCCCAAGTTTTGTGTGTATGTGGGTGGGCTTGTTTATTTTTATGTTTTATTAGCTACAAAATTAAAGTTTGATTTAAAAAAGTAGGTGCAAATATATACTATGCTCTTTAGTCACATAAAAATACTGCCTTGGTATTGTCTTGTATTTATATTGGCTTATCATCGTTTCTAAAAATAAATAATTAAAAATAAAAATTAAACTTTCATAATGTTTTATGTATATTAGAGTAGGAGGAAACCTTTCTTTTGAAATTCTGGAAATGTTTTTCAAGAGGATTTTAATTTTTTACAGTAAGATTATAATATTGGACAATGGTTTGATGGGTCTAGCCTATCAGCGGTGGGGCTGACAGGAAAGTGAGTGCCAACGGCCGAACAGAAACACAGGAGCCGGGAGTCAAGTCAACCAAGATCTTGTTTATTCCTCTCAGGCAACCCAATTTAAAGCAAAAAACCGCAAGGGGGATTCCCAAAAGGAAACTATTCTAACCTATCAAGCTAAAGGTCACTCTTACATGCGCAAAGCACATAACTTGTAGCCAATCATTATACAATGCACGAGGGGTTCACAAGCACGGAAACATTATATGAGCCAATAAGGCTCAACATTAGCAAATTGGGCCAGTGGGGGCAAGGGGAGTAGTTACACTCTCCAAATCCACTCGGCGCTACATGTTGCCGATTCATTGGAAGTTCTGTCAGGAGGTTGTGCAGACCCCAACAATGGTTATGGGACATCAATAGCTACGATGACTGCATCTAGACAGTAGGTTTCAGTGTTGGAAAAATATAATCAAGATATGGTCTTCATCCTAGCCGGGCGTGGTGGCGCACGCTTGTAATCCCAGCATTCGGGAGGCTGAGACCGGAGGATCGCGGTTCGCGGACAGCCTCATCTACTTAGGGAGGCCCTCTGCAGCTCAGTGAGACCTGGTTTCAAAATAACGAATAAAAAATAGGGCAGGGACTGTAGCTCAGAGGTCGAATGCCCCTGGGTTCCATCCCCAGAACCGCAAAAAAAAAAAAAAAAGATATGGTCTTCATACTTTGGGTAATATTGCAAAATGTGGCTGATATTAATAGTAAATAAACATGATTTTACCAGCTAAATAACAAAGGGAAAATATTCGTATAGCAATACAATGAATGGTATAGATCTATAAGTATTTCTACACCAAAACTAAATGTTCTGAAATGAGTGATTGAAGTATTTAATATCTTAATAACTAGTATTTAACATTAAAGCAAAATCTTAAATGATCAGTGTGGTTAATGAAAAGTATCTGGAATCTGTGAGTATTGCTTTTTTTGTTATGAAGGTATTTAAAAATATAATTAAGTTAAAGATTTTAAAATAAAATTATCCTGGATTAACAGTGAGGTATAAATCCAATACTAAGCATTCTTATTTTTTTCAGAACTGGGGATTGAATCCAAGGGCATTCTACCTTCAAGCTCATTATTTTTAATTCTTTATTTTGAAACAGTATCTAAATAAGTTGCACAGGGCCTCACTAAGTAGCTGAAGCTGGCTGAGAACCTTAGATCCTCCTGTCTCAGCCTCCCAAGTACTCAGATTACAAGCCTGTGCCACCACTCCTGGCTCCTAAGCATTCTAATAAGAGACAAACAGAACAGATACACATCTTGTACTACATTAAGATGTATTACTACATCAATAAAAATATATAAAAATTAAATTTAATTTAAAAAGGCGATATGAAGATAGCAGAGATTAAAGTCCTATTGTAAAGATGGAAGAAATAAAGATAGAAAGGAGACACAGGAAGATATAATACTCCAGGTGAAAATCTAAAACCTCATGGTTAGAATAACTCCCAGACCAGTATTTTCCTCCAAACCTAACACTTCCAAATTCTTAAGGAATCTGCAAAAGATAAAGTTATTATAAATTCAGTCATTTATACAAATTTCTTTTTAATTTTGATTGAAATTTAAGTGTACTATTAGCCTATGTAATGCATTTTCAAATTAGATAAAACAAATGATGATAAGTTTTAAGAAATCCATAATACAGACACATTCAAAATGTCATCTAGATAGTAGATATAAAGTCAACCTAAAGATCTCAGAGTGGACCTGACCTATAATAAATGTCTTGTGTCTATGATCAAAGAACTAAGTTTTCCAGGCTGATGTTCTCATATACCTTTCAATGACCGCCCCTCACAAAAGTTCTGTTAAAAGAAGGCCTCTAGCTAGCTGTGGAGGTGCACACTTGTAATCCCAGCATTTGGGAGGCTGAGACAGGAGAATCACAGTTCGCAGACAGCCTCAGTTACTTAGTGAGGCCCTTTGCAACTTAGTGAGACCTTGTTTCAAAAATAAAGAATAAAAAATCGGGCTGGTGGTGCAGCTCAGAGGTATGGTGCCCCTGGGTTCTATTCCCAGTACAGGAAGAAAAAGTCTCTAGAACCCAAAAGTGTGTTATCCCCTAGCACCCATATTTCCTCTTTCTGTGGGTGTGTGTTCTGTCCTAGTGCTTTTCTTCACTGAATAAATCTGTCCCTGCTTCACTATCTGACATTCTCTGAAATTCTTTTCACCAGTAAAAGTTAAGAATCTGCCTGGGCTACATTTAGGGCTCCTTCTTCACTGTGGAGGAACCTCCTTGGACACTCCTTTAGCAACAATATGGATATGAGTCAGGAAATGAAATGTTGACAGCCTCCAGAAGCTGGGAGGGACACATGAGAATTCTCTCTAGTGCCTCCAGAGGGAACAGAGTTCTGCCCATAGCTTGATTTCAGACCTCTGGCCCATGAAATAGTGAAAAAAATAAATTTCAAATTATGTAAGCTACCCGATTGTGATTGTTTCCTATGGCAGCCATAGGAAACTAATAGAATCAGTAAAGCCTATTCGAAGTAAAAAGATTTTTGAAATTATCCATTAAAAATATTCCATAGATATTTCTGATATAGCATTTAGTCTTAGGATTCCTTGCCTGGAAAGAGTAGATTTATTTATTGTTACTGGTAAATATGATAATAAGCATATAAAAACTGTAATGTAGACATGAGTGGCTCTCAGGATATAGAAGTACGGTGATTAAAATTTTAATTAAACTTGATTATTTTGATAGGAAAGAGGATTTGGATTATTTTCCATATATAGGAAAGATGTTCAATGTGGCTTCACTTTGAATTGGAATTGCAACCTGTCTTCATATTGGAATTCCCAAATGCTGACAAGAAGATATGAGGAAGTATTTACCAAGTCATGAAATGCCTCTTCCATAAATACCTGCCCGACTCATCGTGGACGTGCTGCTTCTGACTTTCCCACTCTCAATCAGGTGGACAAAAAAGAATAATACATATCTTGTGTCCCTTCACATACAACATGTGATTTATTTTTTATTTTTGGTCATAAAGAGATGGGAGGGTGACAGCAAAATTAAAAAAAAAGTGCTTGCTGAGGCTGTTTTTCAATTTTTCCAAAATATAACAAATTAAATGCATTTAGTTTAAGCCCGGTTTCTCAACCTTGACACTATTGACATAGATCAGATTATCTTGTCAGTTTGGACAAGGCAATTTTTTGTGTAGGGGCTGCCTGTGCATTGCAGTCTGTTCAGCAGTACCCCTCTTTTTTAACCACTGGATACTAAAAACTCCTTTCTCTCTAGTGTGGTCATTAAAAAGTATCTTTCCATATTTCCACCTAACCTTAGCAGGGCAGACAACCTCAGTAAAGAATAATATTGCCATATTTTAAATATACATGACCGACTCAAAGGCTACACTTGCTTTCATAATACATCTTATTATTAGTGTTGCTTGTTTCTATATTTTTAAATTTCTTTGTAAATAAGTGACATTAATGGGATTTCACTTTGATGTATTATAATGCTCCAGATAATAATAATGCAGAAGATAGTGACCATTTTATTATAACATGGTAACTGAGAATATTTCTTATTTCTGTAGAATTTTTCATTGTGTATGTCTTCACAGGAAGCAAATCCTAATCCTATGTAACACCTGAAGGTTAAGACACAGGCATCTGGCTCCCAAGAACTTGATTCTATAAGAATGATACAAAGATACAGAAAGATTTCAAAATTGCTCATTTCAGAATATTGAAATTACATATCCAGCGGTCAAAAATCAATCAGAATGATTTATTGATACTTTTTTTGCTTCCTAAATTTTTTGGTATTTAACGTATTTAACTAGTCAAGTTCCTGATTGTTGACAATTTTGTGATTCATCTAATCTGCTTCTAATGAAACCTGCTAGCTTTCCAGATTTTTAGTGATTTGATACTGGAGCCTAAGGCAAAAGGAAAAATTAGTAAAACTGATAATGTATGTATTTGCTATTTTGTTCATTATGGGTGTCTTATAATAATTTTATTTGAAAAATTTCATTAAACATTTACCTTATTTTAGTATGTTAACTGGAGATATCAGCGTAAAACTACAACCAATTTAGTATAGTTATGAAGACTGAATTTTTATCCACCAAAACATGAGAATCTAAAATACTGAATATCCTTTGGCTACATATATATTAATATGATAGGACCTATTTTGTATGCTATATTCATTATTAATTCAATTGCTTTAGAAACTAAGATTGATTATTTTTCAATAGTCCTGTCATTCTCAAATAATTTATATATTTGTAGTAGCCCTGGGAAAATATCACAAAATAATAGATTGGCCCAACTTGTGATAATAGCAAGAAACATTCTTTTTAATATACCTTTATTGGTACATTATAGCTTCATATCATAACGCAATTCATAGTGATAGTAACATACATGCACACAGCACTTGGTGACCTTTTCCCTGGCTCCCTCCACACTCTTTCCTTTTCCCACACAAGATATAGAGATTGATATTGATAGTTTCACCTATTTACATAATTTCAATGAAAATGTTTATTTCCTTAATTCCCCCTCCCTCACACCCATCTTTCCCAAGACCACCTTGATTATTGTCTTTCTAGTTGGGGTTAGACGGAATATCAGTGTAGGTTTGAAATGCATCTCCCTGATTGCTAATGATGTTAAACATTTTTTCATATATGTATTGGCCTTTGTATTTTTTCTTTTGTAAAATGTCTATTTGGTTCAATTTCCCATTTTTGATTGGTTTATTAGATTTTTCAGCATAAATTCTTTTAAGTACTTTGTATACTATAGACATTACTCCTCTATCAGGAATAGCTAGCAAAGCTTTTCTCCCATCTTGTAGACTCTCTCTTTAGACTTTTGATGGTTCATTTGAAGAGCAAAAACTTTTTAGTTTAAATCTTTTCCATTTATTAATTCTTGTTTTAATTTTCTGAGCTTTAGGATTCTTGTTAAGTTTCTACCTATACCAAGCTGAAGTGTTGGACCAATGCCTTCTTCTAGTGGGTTCAAAGTCTCCGGTCTAATTTACAGGTCTGTGATCCATCTTGAGTTGACTCTTGTGCATGGTGAAAGATAGAGACTTAATTCCAATTTTCTATAAATGGATAACCAGTTTGCTTAACACGAATTGTAGAAAAGGCTATGTTTTCTCTAAGGTATGCTTTTTTGGCACTTTTGTTGAAAAACAGTTGTGTGGATTTATTTCTATATCTTCTATCTCTTCCTTTGGTCTACATGTCTTGTTTCTGTGCCAATACCATGCTGTTGTTATTACTATAGTTCTGTAGTATAATTTGAAGTCAGGAATTGTGATACTTCTTGCATGATTATTCCTGAAAGTTGCTTTACCTGTTCTAATATAAAATATTCCTGACAGAATATTAATTTAAATGAAACATGGTTTTTGGTGGCTTCTTTAATAAAAAACAGTCTATAGTGCCGCTGATATCATGAATTTAACATAGATATTTACAGTTTAATCATTTTAGTGACATTCAAATGGATCTCAACAAGCCAGCCATAATGGTGCATGCTTGTAATCCCAGTACTTGAGAGGCTGCGACAGGAGGATCTCAGGTTAATGGACAGGCTCAGCTACTTAGTGAGGCCCTTGAAACTCGGTGAGACACTATTTCAAAATAAAGAATAAAATATAGGGCTGGGGGTGTAGCTCGAAGGTAGAATGCCCCTGAGTTCCATCCCCAGTACCAAACACACACACAAAAAGAATATCTCAACATGAATAAAAGTTCTTCACTAGACAATAGAGCATGGCCTTGTCAGGACTCTCCCAAGAGAACTCAAGACTAGCATTTTTTTAATACATGGGTATGCATGCTTAAACATGCTCACACACAAAAAGCCCATGTGACAAATTTTCTCATATTCAATAAAAATGTTATTGGAATGGGAAATTGTATACTTAGGTCAATGAGAAGAGGCTTTTGTTATTCTCTTACCCTTGACAGAAAAAATGAGAATGTTTTCTTGTCTCTACTCTACAGTCCTACCATGCCAGAAGACAGGTAATATTTTATCAATGAATTTGCAGTATGCAGAATTAAGATTCCCTTTCCACAGGTGAGTGATTAGATGAGTGGAACCAATATTTGATTCTGATTATTTTTATTTCTGCATATAAAAGACATAAAACACTGGCCAATCTCCAATCTCATTTGCTTATATAGGAGAGTATATTCATTCTCATTTCAGGCAAGTTTGGTTTGTAAGGATAAATTTAGGCTCTTATAAACTGATTTCATTTAATTTTTACCATATGTAAAGAGAAATCTTATAATGCCACAGGGAGAGATACTAGATTATAATCACCATGCTTTTAAAAAATAAAATAAGCCTGTAAATGCTCAGTTTTTAAAATTCCAAAAATCAATTTGCAAGGAAATTAGCCTAAAATTATATATTACATGCAGTTAACTAAAACATGTTCATATGTCATTTACATAGATGTTCCTCAACTCATTATGGGGTTGAATTCTGATTAACCCATTCCAAATTGAAAATATTATCAATCAGTAATACCTTTAATATATATAACCTATAGAATATCATATGTTAACTAAGAGTTCCTTCAAATATACTTAAAACACATTTATATTAGCCTATGGTATAATTTAAAACAAAGCCTATTTTATATTAAAGTGTTAAATATCTTATGTAACCTAACTAATATATCTGTTTTAAAACCCACAGCCAATACAGTGCACCACGGGTGGCATGTTGGTTGTCTTTTCTAGTGATGGACTGGTTGATTGAACCTGTGGCTGGCCCTGAACTGGCTATCTTCCTGCCTGTCTCCCAAGTACTAGTATTACAGGCGTGTGCCATCACACCTGGCTAATTTATCACTTTTTCTTTTGAGCTGACAAACAATAATTACAATTCTCATAATTGCATGTATTTATGGGATGTAATGTGATATTTTGATGTATGAATATATTGTGGAAGACTAAATAGAGTTAATTAACATATGCATCACCTCACATATCTTTTTTATTGTGAGAACATTCTATATTTATACTCAGCAAATTTGAAATACACAGTATGTTATCATTTTCTGAAGCTGATTTCTTGTTTCTCTTGTCAAAATATAAAATTTTAACAAACTTATTTTAAAGATCCAATTAGCTTTTGTTAGCAATTCAGCAGCCCTTGTATGAAAAGGGTGAGAAAAGCAAAAAACAAGGAACAAAAGTGTCTTGGTCATTTCAAAGTTACAGTCATTGTGTGCAGTAAAGTATGCACCAGCTCAGGTTGATTGGGTCTTTTGTAATTAGGTGCCTTCAATCTCTTGCATCTTTGGAAAATTTGGTATATTTCTAAGTTTAGTTTGATTATATGGCACCTAGTAAAAGCAACTATAGTCCAGTATTGTTGTTCTGTTGGGGCCTACTGCAGGAGCTCAGCCAAAAACTCTGACCTCTTCCAAATTGTATTTAACATCCTTGAAGATAAAATGTCCCATAAAACTGGGAAGTGCTTTTTGTTATTCAATGTATATGTTCAGGATTTTAGAAGCATATTCTAAAAGCATATAAAAGTTTCTGTGTTTGGATTATCTAGCAGAAAGATGGATCAAATGCAGTACTAAGGTAAAATTTCTTCCCTCTTTTTCTTTTTACCTTCTTTCCTCTTCTTCTAACTCCCATTCCCATTCCTCCAAAACTTCCTTTTTTCTCCCCATCTTTCTTTATCTTTTCTTCTTTATAATATACAATTTTAAACCTGTATTTTCTTATCTACAGATACATTTTCTTACTTTTGTGCTTTGGTTACTTAGGTTTTGGTGTTTGCTAAATATTCTGAAGTAGGATATTTTTATTTTTAAAAGTAGAATGAATTTAAATAAACTTTGGTCTGAGTCTACTGGCAGAAACAATAGTATTATTTAAGCTATATTCTGCAAACTTTTTGTCTATTATTGCAAGCTACTTGATAAGTATTAAAAAGTAAAACAAAACTTTAAAAAATATTTTTTTAATTTGGTGCCCTGTAATTTTACATCAAATTGGATATAGAGTCTCAGACAAATACATGCACACAATTCTTGGTACACTCTGTACCAGGTTCCTACCTCCTCTTTCACACTCCCTACGTGTCTTTGATATTAAAATTGGTAATTTCCTATACATTCATGGCATTATCTCAACTGTTCCATTCTTTATGGCTTCATCTCCCTTCTCTAAACTCCCTCAGTCACTCCTCTGGGGTCTGCTCATCTATTTGATGCTTCCCTTGTTTCTGAATATCTCTCTAGTTTAATATAAGAGAAAACATACATCCTCTCATTTTTTGATGAGTATACAACCTGGCTATACAAACTTAGTATGAAGAATGGATCATACTGTTTATTTTCTGTTCCATCAATAGGTACTTTAATTATTTTCTGTTTACTTTGGATTTATTTTGCTCTTTTGTCTCTAGCTTCTTGACATTAAACTCATGTTTCATTTTTTTATTTTAATTTTTTTGTAGTACTAGGGATTGAACACAGAAGCATTCCATATTTGAGCTATCCTCCCAGCCCTCTTGTAGTTTTCATCTTGCTAGGTTGCTAAGGGTCCCACTAAATGCTGAAATGGGCCTAGAGCTTGCCATCCTCCTGTCTCAGTTTCCAAAGTATTGGGACTACAAATGCCGACACCATCCCCACACCTTGTATTCTTATCTAAATGCTTTACTTTACTTCTGACTGGAAAAAATAAAATTTGGTGTACTTATCACCTAACAGCTATAAAGAGATATCAAAAGATAGAATCAGGGCATTGCTCAGTAATTTCTATTTCTACAGACACACTAAAAATCCTTCTTTTGATTTAATTTGTCAACTTCAACTACTCCAGGACATTTTCTGACTTAGAATTTTAAGTAGAACAACTCCAATATTATTTTGGAAAACATGATACTTTAGCCAAACATGAGAAGGAGAAAATGGGGGGGGGAAGGGGGAGGGAATTGGAGAAGGGCTAAATAAGTGATCTATGCATGTACCCCATTAAGATGTATGACTATAATGCATCACTTAAAAATTAAAAAAATAAAAATGGGCTTCCTGGGACTGTCTCAATATAGTATAACTTAGAGATAAGTTTTGTTCTCTGCAGCAGAGTATAATTCTTAAGGCAAACTCTGCTATAGTTTAGATTTGATTTAGTCTCCAAAGTCCTCTGTGTTAAAGGCTTCGTCTCCAGCCTATGGAATGAATAAGGATGGTATCTCTTTTAGGAGGTGGAGTTTAGTTGGGAGGAGGTTAGGTCATAAGGGACACGACTTTCAAAGGAATATAGAACCCTCGTCCCTTACTTTGTCTTTCTTTGCTCCATGGCTGTCATGAGGTGACAGGCCTCCTCTGCCAAGGACCCTGCCATAATGTAGCATGCCACTACAAGTCCAAAATAATGGGGCCAAGTGATCATAAACTTAAACCTCTGAAATCATGAAGAAAAACAAACCTTTCCTCTCTTTAAGTTGATTTATCTTAGGTATTTGTTGTGGCATCAGACAGTTGGCTCACACAGACTCTTTTATCCTTGTAGCTATGAAAAATTATTAGGAAGATTTACATAGCAATGTCGATTTCATATTTGTTTCTACCAATAAAAAACAATAATCACTTACTTAGTTTTATAATATGCCAAGTTATGTGCTTAGTTATTTGTATATAATATTTATTTTAGCTCAATTTGGATTTCTGGTGAGATGATAAAATAGTATTATTACTATTGGAGGGAAAAGAAAATTAAAAATAGTGATTAAGTAAATAACTAAATATAATATCAATAAAGAAATCTATTTGAATTTAAGTTTGAATTCAAATGCATTTTTCTCACAATGACTCCTTCAGTAAGGATAAGTTATTATTGTTGGTATATTCTTCTGGAATCCCAGTGACTTAGTATGTAATATGTAATACAGAAAACAAAAAAAAATATTTAATATTTTCTTGAGAATATGAAATGTGGAAATATGCTTTTCAACTCTATCTTCTTTGAAGTGAGGGGCATTTCATGATGAGTAATATTGACAATTTAAATTCCTGCCACTTAAGAGATTTGGTTTCAAAATAATAAAACATTCTTCAGTCTTCTTTAACCTAGGAAAGTATGCCACTTGATGAGACCTTAATAAACAAATTAGAGTGTAGTATAGGGGAGTTATCTTTCATTCCTCTCTCTAAGGATTTCTCAAGGAGACTGCTCCACTGAAGGTATACACAGTTATTCCAGTTATTCTAAAATAAGAGCTAGTCTAGTCTGAAATCACAGTAAAATAACTTTGGATTCCTTAAATGAAATGACTATAGTTTTTTAGTTTAGCTAATCATGAGCAAATAAGCTGTCCCAACAGATGAAAGGAAAGAGAAAGGAAAAGGGGAAGGGAAAGGCAATACGTGCTCTGAATACTTTTTTTTAATCTAATACAACAATTATACTAACAAATACTGAGCAGCAATTAAATAATTACAGATTATATTACTGATTACACTTTCACTTACAATTTTTAATTAGTTTCTTAGTATAATTTAAAATATTACTGTTAGGTTTTGGCGCAGAAAAAGGGGAGAGAGACCAGTTACAGAGAAAGAATTTTAATGTGGTCTTATTTCCGGGATAGGAGCTAGACTGCTCCTGGAGACCTACGAGCCCTTCCGCCACTGGAGAGGAAATGCCCTTCCTTTTAAGGTTTACATCTTGTGGGTGGGGCTACACATAGGAACACCACCCCTCTCGCAACATTGCCTGCCTCACGATGTCACCCAGCAGAGTCTCCTCCTTTTCTAAGGTCCTGCCCCTGCGGGGAGGGACCTAACCTGTCATCCCGGCCTTTTGGTGATAATGGGTGGAGATTCGAATCTTAAAATACTTCCTGCTGTCAAAGGGTGTCAAAAGGGGCCCCTCGGGCAGGATAGGTCGGATCCTCCAGATGTGGGCAGATGGGAGTATGGCTGCGGCATGAGTCGGAGCTTACCCATTGACAGCTTGGTGATGTGTGCTCAAGGAGACTTTAGTAGACTAGGAGTTATGACAGTATGGCATCTGAAGAGGGAGAGCACTGTAGTATGTGAACAAGTGAATCTGCTAAAATAAAACATCAAAGAGAATTATGCCAAGAAAAATGAAGCTTAGTAAGCCCCAACACTGTGCAAGAGAATTTGTCATGGGACTGTTTTAATGGAGCCCTTTTTACCCGGGTAAGATGATGCCAGTTGGGGTCCCCCAGCAGTTTGGCTGAGGTAGGATCACTGTTAAAGGCCCAGTCTACAGTGGTTGGAGATGTTTTGGTTGAAGTGACTTGAGGAGGACTTGGTCCCCTGGCTTAAGGGCCTTGACAGCAGAGTATGGAGCTGCTTTTTCAGTCCCAGTTTGGGGAAGATATCGGTCAGCATGTTCCCTAAGAAGGTGCCTGAGAAACAACAAGTAAGGAAGATAGGAAGCCAAAGGAGGAGGATCCGAAGAGAGAGCAAGATTAAGGAGGAAAGGGCGACAGTATAGCAATTCAAAGGGGCTCATAAAGATGGGGCTTTGAGGGGTGGCCCTCACATGGGCCAGAGCTAGTGGCAGGAGTTCAGGCCATGATACTTGCAGCTCTAGAGAGAGTATTGTTAGGTAGTTTTTCAGAATCCCATTCATTTTTTCTACCTTTCCTGATGACTGCAGTAGATATGGGATGTGGCACTTATAGGAAATGCCAAGAGCTTGTGCTACCTGTTGAGTAACCTTAGAAATAAAAGCTGGTCTGTTATCAGACTATGAAGAATTAGGGAGTGCAAACTGAGGGATGAGGTTGGATCATAGAACATCGGCCACCGTGCTAGCTGTCTTGTCCTTTGAGGGGAAAGCCTCAACCCAAGCTGTTAGGGTATCGACCATGGTAAGAAGATATTTAAGTATTTTGTGAGGCGGCATATGGGTGAAGTCGATTTGCCAATCCTGTCCTGGAAAGTGTCCTCTCATTTGGTGGGTGGGAAAGGAGGTCCGAAGGCCTTCTTGGGGAGACACAGCAGTGCAAGTAGAACAGGAGGCACTGACTTTACTAATCAGCTTCTGCAGGAGAGGAGAATAAAACAAGGGGCTTAGGAAATGCTTTAGCACCATAGGTCCCATGTGAAGGTAATTATGTATTAGGCTAATGAACTTTTCAGCCTGAGCCTCAGGCAGAGCAATGTTATCCTGTATCATGAGACAACCATACCCTGTGCTGGATGCCCCAAGTTTGATCAGATGTTTTTGTTCAGCCAGGCTGTAATTAGACACCATTCAGGGGAGGGTTAAAAAAACAGTACAGAGGCTGGTGGGCTTGGTTGAGGTTGTTGTGTCAGCTGTCTTGCTGTATAATCAGCTTTACTGTTTCCTTTGGCCACTAAGGAAGATTCTGTCTGGTGGCCCTGACAGTGGATGATGGCTAGTGAAGATGGTAAAAAAAAAAAAAAAAAGGAATCTAGGAGTTTCTTAATCAAGGTGGCATTAACAATGGGTGAACCCTTTGTGGAGAAAAATCCCCTCTCTCTCAAAATTGAGGCATGGCAGTGTGCTATTAAAAAGGAATATTTAGAATCGGTATATATGTTTACACGCTTCTTTTTTTGCCAGGTGTAGAGCTTGAGTTAGGGCAATCAGTTCAGCCTTTTGAGAGGTAGTACCATCCGGTAACCTGGCAGCCTCAGTGACTTGAGTTAGGGTGACCACTGCATAGGTTGACCTTTCCTACCTCTGGTGTCAGAAACAGAGCTGCCATCAACAAAATAAGTAACATCTGGATTAAGAAGGGGGGTGTCCTGGAGGTCCGCCTGAGGTTTAGCTGAAGCTTCAATTATATCAAAACATGAGTGAACATCATTAGGTGAACACAAATTGAGGCCTGAACTCTGGCTCACTGGTAAAAGAGTTGCCAGGTTAAGGGCAGGGGAATGAGACCATTTAACATCTGGATTTTCCATGAACAACAAATAAAGTTCCTGAATGCGAGAAGGTGACAAAAGAGGGAGTGCTTGATGAGAGAGCAAATCCTGGAGACTATGTGGGGAAAAAATCTGCAGGGGCATCCGGAGACAAATTTTAAGAGCCTCTTTTGTGAGTATGGCTGCTGCTGCCAGAGCCCTGAGGCAATGTGGCCACCCACGAGTGGTAGGGTCAAGCTGTTTAGATAAATAGGCCACTGGTGCCTGGGTTTGTCCCAGGGGTTGAGTGAGCACTCCTGTGGCTATCCCTTGCCTCTTATAAGTATATAACAAGAAGGCCTTAGTGGGATTGGGGAATGTCAAGGGGGGATTTAAGAAGAGCTTCCTGGAGAGCCAGGAAGGCTTGGTGAATGACCGAGGGTGAAGTGAGGGGGGCAACCAAGGTTTCCTTAATTGCCTCATATAATTGCTTAGCTAGAATGGCAAAGTTTGGGATCCAGTGCCAGAAAAATTTGATAAAACCCAAGAAAGATTGGATCTGGTCCACTGAGGTGGGCAGCTCCAAGTCTCGTAAGGCCTTGACCCAGTCAACAGTTAGTCCTCGGGTGTTTGGGGTGAGATGTAGGCCTAAATACTGCACCTCAGGCACCGATAACTGGGCTTTATGTGGGGCCACCCTGTAACCCCTGCTTCCAAGGAAATTAAGGAGAAGGGCTGTGTGCTGTTTGGACACTTCTAGAGAGGGGCTACAATAGTTAAAGTTCATCCACATATTGTAACAGAGAACAAGGCTCCAAGTGGCACTAGAGGAGGTCCTGACCACATATTATGTGATAGAATATGGCAATGTGTTACTAAGTAAGATATAATACCTGAAAATAGAACATTTATTCCTGTACTGAATGCAGAGAAACAGAGATTAATTTCATAGCATTATAGAATATTTGATAATAAAAATTAAATGTGGGGCTACATTGAAGCACATAAGAAAGTGAATTCAATTTTACAAGTGAAGGAACTGAGGTTCAGGGAAGTGAAATAGTACAGTGAGTGTAATAAAAATTCTGGAAGATGTCAAAGCCAGAAATTTTAATCTTATCATGACTCCATAATGTAATTTGTTGATAGCATCACATTGTCTTACCATATATACCAAGCATCTATTTCAGATAATATATTTTTGCATACATTATTTAATTCTCACAAAACTCATTGAAATAGAGAAGGTTTTGATTTTTAACTTTTCTGTGAAAATAATTGCAGTTGGGGAAGACATATACTTTCTCAAATAGTAAAATTCAGAAGTGGTTGAACCCCATATTTTATTGCCTTTAAGAGCATGATTTTTAAATTTCCTGTTGGATTTGGAAAAGCTCCTAGACCTCATGCTTGTTGCTGAGGAGGGATACATGGGGATGTGTCCTTGGGGACAGTTTGTATAGCTCCTTTTCCATTTGCTTGCTCTCTCTTTCTCCTCCCCCCTTTCTCTCTCTGCCTCTGTCATTACAAAATATGAGAGCAAAGCCTTTGTGCTTTCTGTTTCCCATTGCTATATCCTGAGCGCCACAAGTGTAATCTGACCTAACATTGACTGAAACCTTTAAAGTCACCAGAACTGTGGGCAAATTTTTCCTCTAAGTTGTGTTATAATTCATTGTATTTTGAAATTCAGTGACTTTGGTTTGAAAATTTTATTAAGATGTACAATTAGCATAGAGTTAAATATTAAAAGATTTACATATTCTATATCTAAGTACTTAATTTAGATTGATTTTGTATATAGACATTAAGTGGTATTTTTTCTTATCTTTCCACTTACTTGAGGATTTTCTTAATGAACAGAAATATGTCACCCTAACTTATTTTTTTCTCTTTTACAATGCTCAGTATATTTTATAACTGACAGGTGTTCTGAAATATCAGGAGTCAAAGTATTGGGGTGTGTGTGTGTGTGTGTGTGTGTGTGTGTGTGTGTATCCATAATTTGAACAGGGAATTCAGTCTTGTTTTTAATTCACAAGCACCTTATCAGGAAATTTTGTTCAAAAACATAAGGTCTTGTGCATTTTTATCTTTAATCCATATTTTCTACCACAAGCATGATTGGACAGCTCTTTCTTGGCTTGGCCTTGGTTTTTTTTTTGGTCACCAAGAAGAGATGTTAATTTAATGCAGTAGGAGATGACAAAATTTTTGCTTCCTAGTAACTGGTAACCCAAGTATGTTTTTATTACCAGAAGCATATAGCCATACTCATCAAACAGAACACTAAAGAGACTGAAGACCTCTAAACCTGTCATAGTGTTTGCTGTCTTTCCTCAGAAAAGAGTGGGTACATTTTTATTCTTAATGTAAGAGAAAAAAATCTCAAGGGAGAGAAAAAAACTGTGCCGGAATAGCAATGAATAAGTAGTTGCTCTACATGACATTTTATTTCTGGATGGCTAGGAAGATCAATGTACTTGCCTGCAGCTCATGAATTAATATCCCCAGCTATCAAGGAGGGAGACATTGTGCACAGCAACTCTTTCTTCATTGCTAACTTCTTGTCATAAGTAAAGTAATAATAAGGCAGCTTAAGAATAGGTGTCACCCTTGGGATACAGTATTACTGTATCTTAAAAATCACTAATAACTATCATGCATGAACTTGACTTAAATTTTCTGTACAGACGAGACAATTTCTATTAGGCATATGGAAAGCAGAGACTCTGAGTAATTCAGCATTTCAGAAGTATATTTTATATCTCCAGAGATCATCTTTCCATCTAGTTTAGTGAGAAGGATTGGGCTGGATTCTTTAATATAAATTTTATTTTCATCTCATTCTGATAAACAATTAGAATCTTCCTGTAATAAAGCATTAAGAAAGTGTCAATATCGATATGTGCAGCAACTATTAAGGTGAGGATAAATCTATTATGTATATATTCATTCGTTAAAAAAATCTAAGAGCCAAGATTCTGCTGAACATTATATATTTAACTATTTTTTAAAATTGCTTTATATAGCAGGTATGGTGGCAATAAAAGTATTGCTAGGTTACAATTACAATGAGCATGCATTTTGCTGTTGTTTGTTTTGTTGTTGTTGTTGTTTGTTTTGTTTTGTGGTAATGGGGATTAAACCCAGGGCCTCTCAGATAGTAGGCAAGTACTCTACTACTGACCTATATCCAGCCATTTTTATTTTTTATTTTGAGATAGAGTCTCACAAAGTTGCTCAGGCTGCCCCCAAACTTGTGATCCTTCTTCCTCAATTTCATAAGTAGCTAGAATTACAGGCATGTACCACCTTGTTCTGCCAAAGTGGAGGTTTTTATTTTTGAAGGTAAAAACGAGATCTATCAAAGACAGGCTGGAAAAAATGAGCACACACAATTTGTAACTAAGTAATATAATAGAAGTCTAAAGATGGTGAGACCTAAAATAGTGGATGGTACCTTATATGAATTGGTCTGAAGTTTCTTTGTAATATCCCAATGGTAAGATAATATAGAATGGAATAAATTCACAAAGGTAAAATTAGTGGAATCAATGTTCTTAGGAGCAGCAAAGGTATAAAAGTCTATCAAAGATTTCAGTAACATTTTTGAAGAGGGTTGAAGAAACAAGTGGAGTAATAAGAGCTTAAAATAAGATATAAAGGCATCTTTTGCTCTTTTAAGAATAATTTACTATTTAAATAGTTTTATAGAGGTAAAATGCTTTCTTGTTAATAGCATCTTATAGTAGTCTTGTGAGATATGCAGAAATCTTTGCTTTCATGATCAGAAGACCTTAAGGATGAGTGGAGATTGTCTTTTACTGATTCAGTTCTTTCATTCAAGAAGTATTTATTGAACACTTATGACATTCACAGATACTTTTATACAAAGTTAGGATGCTGTGGTGAGATAATTATGAGCTCTCCCCTCATTGTAGTTATAATTTTCTGACTTTTACTTATATATTCATTATAATCCTGACATTAAAAGAATAAATTGATAAACATGATAAATGTAAATGTCTATAGATTATACATGTATGGCATAAAATTGACAAATAATTCCATAAAACAGTCTATGTGATCTATACTATGATATGTAAGAATTATTCCATTATAAATATCTTAACTGATTTTCTTATAGCGTGATTATGAGGAAAATGAACAAACCACTGTGACTAAAACATAATTGATTTGTACCATGTCTTATTTTGTTCAAAAACATTATGAACAAAATATATGCATGACCAATTTTATTTGTTCATGATATCACCATATCTGACAATTTTAAGCCTCATTTCCATTTTCAGATTAAATTTACTAACTAAGCCGGGTGTGGTGGCACATGCTTGTGATCCCAGAATTTGAAAGGCTGAGACAGATTGTGATTCACAGATAGCCTCTGCTATTAGTGAGGCCCTTTGCAACTCAGTGAGACCCTGTTTCAAAATAGAGAATAAAAAATAGGAGTGGGGGTGTAGCTTGGAGGTAGAATGTTCCAGTGTTCCATCCCCCCAGTGCCACAAAAAACAAACAAACAAAAATAGTTACTAACTAAAAGAGGAAATTCACATAATTTCAAATGAAATTCAGATTTACTGACTATATTTGTACTTTAAAAATTTTTTTCTTTCCTTCACTTTTTTAATTGAATCCAGTCTGAGTATCGGCTCCCACTGTTCCACTGAAACTATTTGTTATTGTATAAACATACGTGGTATTTGTTATGGTTGTTGGGTATAAAATCACTCCCAAACCTCATGTGTCAGAAAAGCAACCAAGCTGGAGACAGGACTTCTCTGCTGGGAAAGAGTTCCTGGGGATGTAGCTGGGTTCAGTGTTTTTCTGAGGCCTGTTGCTGTGGTTTCTTCTCTCTGCCCTGCTGTCTAGAGCTGATAACATCCTCACTTTTTCTCTCTCTCTCCTCCCCACCATGATGACCTGAAATCTGCTACACAGCACATGACCTGAGACTTCTACAACCATGATGACATAAAACTCTTCTTTCTCTACCTTCACATGTCAGGTGTTGGGGTCAGAGCAATGGAAATGCTCACAAAAGTGCTCTTCTTAACAAGTGTCTTAATCTCTCGTGGCTAAAATCAAAGTCATTCCACATATTCTCATCTTAAGCTGGCCATAACTTTTGGTACACTTAATCCGCAGTTCTAGAAATGCTTCCAATGCCATTCATTTCATTTGCTGCCTTTCTTCCTACTATTAAGATCACCTTTCTCACTTCGCATGTGCCTAATCTCTAACACTACAAAGGGATCCAGAAGGGTTCAGAGCTCAGGCTTCTTTCTACCTTTTTTGTATGCCCCCTGGAAGAGCTCACTTACCTGATCACATGATCCACCTACCATACATCTGCCCGTAGTCTCCATTTTTATCTAGATGCTACTAAAGTTTCCCATGAACTCTTTTTTTAAACTTTTTTTTTTTTAAATTGGTGCATTGTAGTCATATATCTTAATGGGATAAAAGACTTGTGGAGACAAACATGCACACATCACCCAATTAGCCCTTACCCAATCTCCACGCCATTCCCTCCCCATTCCTCCTTCCCATGCTTGGCTTAGTGATTGACTTTGATACGAACTCTTGACTATCTCCTTCACGTGCCTACTTGAATGTCTAATAGATTCCTCAGACTTATCATGTCCAAAGCATAATTCCTGATATTTCCCATTCAACCCTGTTCTGCCTTACCACCTGCTTTACTTGAGTCTTCACCTCCATGGCTGATGTAACAATTTACCACAAACTCAGTGGCTTGACAATAAAAATGCACTTTCTCACAGTTCTAGAGGACAGAAGTCTGAAACCAGTGCCAATGAACCAAAGTCAAAGCTCCACAGTAGCGCTCTCTCTCTAGGCTCTCAGGTAGAATCTATTCCTTGGCTCTTCCGGATTCTATGGGTGCTGCAATTGCTGGGCTTCTGCCCACATTATTCTTTGCTTTGTTGGCTACACTTCTTTCTCTTTTTCTTTTTTTTTCTTTTATTTTTTGGTGGTACTGGGGGTGGAACCCAGAAGATTTCTACCTCCAGACTATACTCCCAGACCTATTTTTATATTTTATATGAAAACAGGGTCTCACTAAGCTACTGAGAGCCTCACCAAGTAGCTGAGGCTGGCTTCGAACCTGTGCAATCCTCCTGTCTCAGCCCCCCCAAGCGTGGGGATTACAAGCATGTGCCACCCCGCCTGGCTTCTCTTTTTCTTTATGAATAAAATCTCATCTGTCTCCCCTTAGAAAGATACATGATTGCATTTATTTATTTATTTATTTTTATTTTTATTGGTGCTGGTAGTCATACATCTTAATAGATACAAGCTGGTAGAGTTATATAATACATGACTGTATTTAACATCTAGGGACCAACTAGATAATCTAGGAAGATTCTGCCATCTCAAGATCTTTCATTTAATCACATCTGTAATCCAGCTATAATTTTACTTTCCTTCCTTCTTACATTATTTCCTTCTCTCCATCTCTTTTTTCCTTCTGTCCCTTCCTTCCTCTCTCTCTCTTTCTGTCATATGAGGTATTATGCAGCTTTACAACATGTATATCTTTTGGGCAGGAACATTTTTAGCCTATTAGAGCCTGGTGTAGGAATCTGCTGGAATGTCAGTACTTGTGGAATTTCTTTTCTGATCATGATACTTAAAATCTCACTCTTGACCACCAGTACCTCTGTACTTACTGACTGCCTTTCCCTTATTTTAGTTCTTATACCTCTTATTATCTAAAATAATTATATATAGTATTTTTAACTCTTTGATATTTCTTTCTCCTTTCTTACTAGAATTTCAAACTTAATGAAGATAATGATTTTTATTAATTATCCTTAGCCCTTAGAGTAATACCTGTGCACTGTAGCTCAATAAATAATTTGTTAAATGACTTGTAATTACAAACTAGTCTGTGCAACTGTCATTCTACTGTTAAATTCCTATGATTAACACTTTTATTCTTTAATTCTCAGATAAATAAATTAGACAAATTCCCAATAGTGGTAGAAAATGTTTGTATTATCCACAGTAGTCTCACCTAAGTACCTATCTGAATAATAGTTGGGCATTACTATATATTTTTAGTCATTTTTCTGATTTATCTTTAAATAATAACAGTAAGAGAAGCCATCATATTTCTTATAAAGGGCATGGCTGACACACTGGAGAAAAATGATATTATTTTACTATAATTATTCCAACAGAGTATATTATAGTGAAATGGAAACAAACTTCAGAGCTTTGTAAACTGAAGAATTACAAACTAACCTTCTCCAAGAGTATTTTATTAATACATCTGCACCAATATGCTGGCTAAATTACAAATTTATATTGTAATTTAGCCTAACCTAACCCTAACCCTAAATACATACATATATATATATATATATATATATAATATTTTACACATACACACACACACACACACACGCATACCTAAATTTATTTTGATATCCTTCACTCTTCACTATTCAAGATCACTCACTGAGTTTTAAGATTTCCTTTTAAAATGTCAATTGGTGCTGCCAGAATATTTTTCAGAAGGTTGTATCAAATTCCATTCCCACCAGCTTTGTGTGAAAATAAGTTTTTACTCATATTATTATTACTTTCTATTGTACTCTTCTTTTTCCATTTGAGTCATACTAATATTTTTACTTGTACTCTTCTATCTTTTAGTCTTTTTCATTGCTCTCTAAAGTCTTTCTCAGTTACCTATGTTACTCTTTAATTGTATCCCACACTAAAATGCACACACTTAGTAGCATTCTCCTAAAATTACAGAGTTTTGTTCTTCATAGCAAAGTAAGATTCCATTGTGTGCATATACCACATTTTATTTATTCATTTGGGACAACTAGGTTGTTTCCATAATTTGGGTATTTTGTATTGTGCTCCTATAAACACAGATATGCCTGCATTGCTATGATATTCTGACTTGAATCCTTTTAAAAACACACTGAGATATGATATCGCTTAGTCTTATGGTGGTTCATTTCTTGTATTTTGAGGAACCTCCTTACTATTTTCCATAGTGGTTGTAATGATTTATAGTCCCACCAACAGTGTTTGAGGGTTGCTATTACTATTTTCCCATATCCTCATCAACATTTACGATTGTTTGTATCCTTGATAATTACATTCTACCTTGAGCTAAATATAATTTCAGTGGTACTTTTGATTTGTAATTTCCCAAGTGCTAATTATGTTAAGTATTTTTCCATACATTTGTTGCCCATTTGTATTTCTTCTTTTGAGAAGTGTCTGTTCAGTGCAGTTACCCATTTTATTGGCTTATTTCCTTTTATTAATATTTTAGTTTATATATTATTTACAGTCTGTTTGCCACCCACTGAGGTACATTCAATTAAGTAAAATTTGATTTTTGCTTACATTTTGAACCAATGTAAGTCAGAGTTATTCAATGTTAGAATTTTCATATTTTGTTCTGTGAAGTTCTCTGCTGAAGGAGAACTGTGCTGATCTTTGCAATGTAAGATGTTTAGCAGCATTCTTGGCACCTACTCATTAAATGAGAGTAGCATTCCATTGTACTATTTGTCACATTCTAAATGTCCTAGAAATTGAAAATATCCCCTGGCCATGGACAGGAGATTTATCATCAGTTGAAACTCATTGTCATAACTTAAGTATGATTATGTAATCTTATTGTGTAATATTATACCTAAGTATTTTATATTAGATTGATTAGATTGTTTTCTCTTCTTCTTCTTCTTGTTTTTTTTTTTTTTTGCAGGTCTTGGGATGGAAACCCAGGGGCATTTGACCTCCAAGCTACATCCCCTGCCCTATTTTTTATTCTTTATTTTGAAACAGAGTCTAAGTTGCAGAGAGCCTCACTAAGTAGCTGAGGCTGTCTACAAACCACGATCCTCCAGTCTCAGCCTCCTGAATGCTGAGATTGCAAGCATGCACCTCCATGCCCGGCTTTCTCTTTTTCAATGTTGATGGTGTTCAAACCAGAGCCTTCAGCATGTTAAGCATCTACACTACCACTGAGCTACACTTGCAACCCCCACATTATTTTTAATTATCTAAAGTTAAAATAGCTTCTTATTCATACCATTAGAACATTCAAATATACAAATTATTAACTTTCTTGCTTTTGTAGTATTGGAAATTGAGTACTTGATGACATTCCACCACTAAGCTACACTCTCAGCCTTTTTTTATTTTTAAATTTTGAAATAGAATCTCATTAAATGGTAGAGGGCCTCCCTAAGTTGCTGAGTTTGACTGTGATCCTGGGATCCCCCTGTCTCAGACACCCAAGTATTGGGATTACAAGTGTGTGTTACCACACCCATCTTAGGACACATAAATTATTTTATTACATTTTACCTCATGTTAACTGCCAGAGGCAGGGATAAATATATTTTCAAGAGATAGGATAATATTTTAATAATCCTTCCAAAGCATAGCTACCAAACTTTATTTCACTTAAATTATTTCATACAGGATAATTTGCTTCTTATTTGAAAATAAATAAAATTAGAGTAATATATTATTTCTACAATGATTGGTCACTCATTATGGCTTCTAAATATTTAAAAGATCCGTAATATATGTTATGTATGCTTAATGACTTTATCACATAAAAAATGAGAATGTGGCTCTCTAAAACATCTCATTTTTCTACATTGACAAATTTATTAAACAGGAAGGGGTATCTTGTCTGCTGGATTCATTTTAAGTTTAGTATTTGCCTCTTCATCAGAGTTCTATTTTAATATCTCTATTATTAATAATTTAAATAATGTTGCCTCTGGGTACACAGTGGTAGATTAAGAACCAATCCAAACCATAGCAGGAAAAATAGAGCAAACTTAAGCAAAAAATATGCAAAGGGTAAACTGTAGCTGCTTTGATCCAGAATAAGTGAATAATTCATAATGGAATGAAATTGTAATTTAATATCAACTTCATGTTCTTAGTTTTTCTATGTCCAGTTCTTCTCCTCAAAGAGAAAAGAGCTGCTTCTTTTTTTTTAATTAATTTATCTCTAAGACTTTGTTTCACCCATTTCACCCACTTTCTTCTCTGTTAAAATTCATTCCATTGTGACCAGAATGATTGCTCTTGAGTACATTCTATTTGATTATCATGGTGCTAGTAGTATATCCTTAATGGGCCTAAAAAACTTATTGACTTTCAAATTTGATTACTTAAGGGGTTCTTTTTTATTTTTTGGTCTTATTGAAACCAGGGAACAAACCCAGAGCACCACACCTGCAAAGCAGGTGCTTTGTCTCTGAGCTACATCACAGCCCCAAACTTGATTATTTAGGAAAAAAAAAACAGTGTTTCTAGGGTAATGTCAGAAAATATTGGTGAGCTACATTACAGCTTGATGGTTTCTGAAAGCAAACGCCTAAAGAATATAGTTTAAAAAATCAATGAAATATCATTCTTTTATACTTTGTAGAGAAATGATGAAACATTAACAGTATTCTCTCCAAGTAATTAAACATATTAGTCTCGTGTTCTATAGAAGCATAGAATTTTTAAGATGAAGCAAAAACTGCTCCAATCTTAGCTCTTAATGCATAATTCATCATAGTCTTCTTTGTAAATGTATTATATCCTCTAGTCACCTATCTATAATTTCTGGGAAATTTCCTCTTAATTCTCCATGCTTTGCTCTTGATCTCCAAGGCAGCCTGTCTTCACTTGTTGCTTTACCTCACCCTTTTGAATCTCACAGGTCACATCCATGATCCACATTAAACCTCCCTGCATGAATAAGGAGACTTCTCTTTTCTGTGCTCTAGAATAATACTTTTTACCATCTCCCTGAGACTATTATTCACAGTCTTTATAATAAGTAAATGCAACCATGCATTGAATAGACTGTAACCTTAGCACAAAGAGTGTTTTTATCCTTTTCTCACTACATTTATATAATATGTGTTCAATCAACACTTCTTATCCAAGTAAACAAAGATAGTAAATAACTGGGTGTTTTTATTCAATAAAAAAGAATATTTTAAACTATGTTGTTTCTAATGTTAATTTTACATAAAATGCCTGACAAAAAATTTAAATGTGTCAAAAATAAATGCTATAAAATAAACTTTATTAAAATAACATTATCTGAAATCACACTCATCTTAAAAAACCCTAAAGAAAGATAATTTGCTGGTTGTAGAAAGCAAATACCTATTTTACACTGTCAAACCTCACTTTTTAAGAAAAAAAAGCTCACTTTTTAAGAAATTAATTATATTTAATCTAGAAATTTTACTCTGATGAAGACAAATAAAGAATAAAAAAAGATTATTGTTAGTTATGCTTTTAAAGCTTTACTAACATTATAATGGACAATTTTCATTAAAGAAAGGAATTATAATAAAAAGTGAAAAGACAAATAAATTAGAAAAAATAAAAAAACTTTGTTTCCATTCAATCTCATTCTGTATCAGTGCTTAACAGACCCACTCAAAGAATAGCTAATTGTTCAGTAAAATTTAGCCTTTGTATAATGTTATTTACTGTTTACTATGGGCCCAGATAGAATGCAGTTCTCAATTTTGTCTGGCTGAGATTCAAATGATTTCTCACTAATAGAAAAAATAACCCCAATTATTAGTTATTATATTTTTCTGGTTTACTAATTGGTTCTTACCCTAATGAGTAATCTACTTCCAACTTTCTTTCTTGAGTGAATATTTCACTTATCATGCGGTTTTTGATCAAGTTCCCCCATTCCTTTAATCTCAATTTTAAAAAGTACATTTTCACAATAAATATCTTTAGGATACAATGCTAGAAGGTTTTAAAGACAAAGACATTCCCAAGTATCCTAGCCAAATAATAGGGCTGATAGAAGGTTACCCTTAATTGTAAGTGATAGTCTTGGAAAAAGCACTAAAAGACCATCATAAAAGGGTATTTAGTTCCTCAGAGGAATGTGGGTCAATTAATATTGATTGGGATGAGGATAAGGGGCAGAGAGATGGCAGGTGGGGGAGGTGGAGAACATAGAGTTAGTGTATAATTTTTGCAGAGATAGGTTATTATAAAATTGAGCTTAAAAACACAAAAATAAGAATTACTAAAATGTGTGTCACTTTTATTTACTCATTTATTATAGGTCAAAATTCAGAAAAAAAAATTACCAAGATCCAAGAAACATAAAAACTATCTTGTAGCTCTCCTGTGGGAAGAAATATGTTTGAGAAAAAAAATCATACTTGGAACAGTTATCTATTTACAGCTGTCATTCTGGGGAATATTTTACCTCAATAAGAGAAGATATTTCTACGTGTTTAAGATTTCAAGGTTATATTTTTTCCTCACTTTTAAAAATGAAACACATTTCTCAAACAGGCCTGAATGCAAGCTAAGTTTAATATTTTAATACACAATAATTCAGGTTAGTTATGAAAACAAGTTACTGGAAAAGAATAAATCTATAACTAGAAGACATTTAGTTGCATATTTCTCCCTTGCACAGTGGGGTATGGATAATTTATCTTGGGCTCATGAAATCTAAACCTTACACTTAGTTTTTGGATACATATTTGGGAATAAAGAACCATTTTGAGCTGATTTTGTTAGTAGTTTATGTTAAATAAACTATACTTCACAAAATAATTCAGGCTCTGCATACTTATGTATGTGAGAAAATAAATATATTACAATGTTCTATATTATTATCAGTCCGGGACATTCAAATCAAAACTACACTGAGATTCATCTAACTCTAGTTAGAATGGGAATCATCAAGAATAAAAAAAATGTTGGAGAGTATGTAGGGAAATAGGAACACTTATACAGTCTTTGTGGAAGTATGAACTACTACAACTGCTCTGGAGATCAATATGGAAGTTTCTCAAAAGAATAGAAAGAGAACTACCATATGACTCCACTATAGTACTCCTTAGTGTCTCTCTAAAATAATTAAGATCAGAATTCTAAAGTGAAGCATTGACATTCATGATTATAGCAGCGCAATTTACAATAGAAAAAATAGGGAACCAAACTAGGTGTCCAGAAAAGATGAATAGATAAGTAAAATGTGGCATATACACAATAGATTTTACACAGACATAAAGATCAACAAACATAAGTCATTTGCAGGAAAATGTGTGGAACTAGAGAATATTATGCTAAGTGAGATCAGCCACTCCCAGAAAGTCAAGGGCTGAATTTTTTCTTTCACATGTGGAAGCTAGAGGGAAAAAAAGGATTCAAAACCGACTTTAGATAAATGAGGAGAGAGACCAGTAGCATAGGGAAAAGATATTGGGGGAGGGAGCTGGGGGAAATGGTGGCTTAATGAAAAAAGTTCAAGTAATTCTATTCCCATATATGAGTGTATGAGTATCAATCTCACTAACATGAACAGGATGGGAGGAAGAGGGAGGAATACAGAGGGTAATACACCAAGTACTGGGTCCGTATATGTTTGTATTGTTTGAACCTTACTATGATGTATAATTACTATCCACCAATGAAAGTATGTTAATATACTTAATTAATATACTTTAATATTTATATTAAAGAATATAAAATTATATTCTTCTGTCTCCATAGATGTCCAAAGGGGTACATCTGTTTGAAGGAAAAAAACACTATAAGGATATATTATACTGTTGATAAAGTCTGTCATAAAAGATGCCATGAATGATGATTTTCTAAGTTAAGATAAATAACTCTGAATTCTAAAATCCAGTGATCCTGAAATATCAAGACAGATAGCTACTGGAGTTAATATGGTGTAGTTTCATGAAAATAGAGATGAGATAAGCCTCTTCCATTATTATTGCTTTCATAATATTAAAAAGAATTATGAATATATTTATGAGGATTAAATACTCAAATAGGTATACTGGTGCATGTCTGTAATCCCAGTATTTGGGAGGCTGAAACAGGGAGAATCTCAGTTTCAATGACAGCCTCAGCAATTTAGCAAGATGTAGCTTGAAGGTGCAATGCCTCTGGGGCTCAGTCCACATCACCGCAAAAACAAACAAACAAACAAAAACTTAAAAATGAATTTTTTCACTTTTTTTAAGTCACTTTAAATTTCTATTATAATGTAGTCAAGTGCATAAATATGATCAAATGAGTAAATTAAATGAAGAGCATTTCTATTCAGAGAAAAATGGCCTTGGTAAACAGCAGAGCCGGATACTGTAAAACATGGACACAGAGCTGTAGAGCTTCCTGCAGAATCCCAGGTCTACCTCATGTTAGTGTTCATCTCTGCTCTGTCATCTATAATGTAGCTATAGTAAATATGACCCACCGTGCAGGTTGTGAGAATTTAATGAATTTGTGTATGTATACACATTATTTAACCTGTGTACCATCTAGTTAGTCCTCTAAATATATTTGGTATAATTATTATTGTTTTTATATAATTTGGTTTGTATATCAAGGGACACTTTGAGTGCAAATAGGTCTTCTTAAATATTTTTATTGACATACTCTAGTTATACAGCATAGTGAAGTTCAAAGTGATACAAACATGTGTGCACGCATCACTAGGTATATTCCTACTGGCTACCCACTTCCCTCCTCCTCCTCCTTCCTTATCCATCTTAGTGAGATTTGTAGTGATAACTTCATATATAGACATAGTATTCATCTGTCTTTTTTTCTCTTTCCTCTCTCTCTTTCTACTTCTCTGTCTAAAAAGATAGGATACAAAACAAAGTATATTTTTTCTTCTCTAACACAGTTGACCAGAACACTTCTAAGTCCAGATGTGTGAAAGTGTATCTCCACATATCAAGCAATTCTCCAGCAAATGCCAGTTGAATATCCTGTAATTGAGTTGACACTGTAATTCTGACACTAGGTACCTGGAGATAGTATCAGAATCCACAGGTTGAGAGTTCAGTTCCATTCGGAAGCACCATCCATGATATGAGCTTCTGCCTAAGCAGCTATAAATTGAAGTTCCCACAATCCCCTTTTCAGGTTCAATTAATTTGCTAGAGTAAGGCAGAAGTATTGGGTATTTAAAGTCAGCCTCAGCGATTTAGCACTGTTTCAAAAGAAAAACAAGGTGAAATCACAGGGTAGATTTGATTTGCATCTCTGATTGCTAATGATATTGATAAATGCTAATGATATTGAGCATTTTTTCATGCATTTATTGGCCATTTGAATTTCTTCTTTTATGAAATGTCTATTTAGTTCCCTTGCCCATTTTATTATTGGGATATTTGTTTTCTTAGTACTAAGTTTTTTTTTAGTTCTCTCTATAGTTTATATATGAATCCTCGATCAGAGGAGTAGGTGGCAAAAATCTTCTCCCATTCTGTTGGCTCTTGGTTTAGGTTCTTGACAGTTTCTTTTGCTGTACAGCTCTTTAGTTTAATGCAGTCCCACATATTGATCTTCCTTTTAGTTTCTTGTGCCTTTGGGGTCTTGAGAAAGTGTTTACCTGTGCCTGTGTGTTGAAGTGTTGGACCTATACCCTCTTCAAGAAGCCTCAAGGTCTTTGGTCTAATTTCCAAGTCTTTGATCAATCTTGAATTGACTCTTCTGCAGGGTGATAAAGTGGGATTTATTTTAATTTCTCTGCACAGGGTTAACCACTTTTGCTAACACCATTTGTTGAATAGCCTATCTTTTTTCCAGTCTATGTTTTTGGCCCCCTTTTCAAAAATCAAATGGCTACAAGTGTGTGGATTTGTTTCTGAGTCTTCTATTCTGCTCCATTGGTCTATATATCTGTTTTTTTTTTCCAGTGCCATACTGTTTTTATTACTATGGCTTTGTAGTATAGTTTAAAGCCAGGTATTGTGATTCCTCCTGCATGGTTTATCTTGCTGAGAACTACTTTGGCTATTCTGTTTTTTTTTGTTGTTGTTGTTGTTATTCCAAATAAATTTAAGGACTGATTTTTCTGTCTGTAAGGAATGACCTTGGTAATTTAATGGATGTTGTATTGAATCCATAGATCATTTTTGAAAATATGGTCTTTTTGGTTATATTTATTCTGCTTATCAAACATGGAAGCTCTTTCTATCTTCTAAAATCTTCGATTTCTTTTTTCAATGTTTTATAATTTTCTTTGTAGAGGTCTTTTACCTCCTTGATTAAGTGTATTTCTAAGTATTTTATATTTTTTGTGGGATATCCTCATTGGAAGTGTTTTCTGGATTTCTTTCTCAGTGGATTTATGGTTGATATACAGAGAAGCTTCTGATTTTTTAATTGATTTTGTATCCAGACACCATCCTGAATTTGTAGATCAGTTCTATAAGCCTTTTGGTTGAGTTTGTTGGGTCTTCTAGGTAGCATGTCATGTCATCTGCAAATTACCCTAAGATTTTACCTAACTTTAATTAGGATAGTAATCATTCAAAATGCAAACAACAACAAATGCTGGTGAGAATGTGGAGAAGTTGGAACACTACTACCCTGTTGGTGTAACTGCAAATTAGTGCAACCATTTTGGAAAACTGTATGGAGAATCCTCAGAAGAATGAGAACAAACTTAACCATATGTTTCATCAATACTACTTCTGAGTATCTACACAAAAGAATGGAACCCAAAAGACCAAACTAATGCTTGTGTACCTATGTTCATAGCTGCACAACTCACAATTGCAAAACTATGGCAAGAGCCAAGATGTTCATCAACAGATGAATGGATTACAAAACTATGGGATATGTACACAATGAAATTTTACTCAGCTATAAAGAAAAACACAATTACATCATTTACAGGGAAATGGATGGAACTGGAGGACATTATGCTAAATGAGATTAGCCAGCCACAGAAAAATAAGAAATCGGATGCTCTTCCTAATATGTGAAAGCTAGGGAGAAGATGGGTCATAGGAGGAACTCTAGACAAAGAGAAGATAACATAGATGGGAAAATAAGGTGACCTGAGGGGATTGGAGGGGGAAAGAGGAAAAGTCTCTAATGCTCATGATGTACATTAACAAACATATCAAAGTCAATCAGTAAGCCAAACATATGAAGGAGAGGGGACAGGGAATGGGCCAAGAGTTGGGTAAGGGCTAATGGGAGACATGTGCATGTATGCCTCCACCATTTTTGTACTCCATTAAGATGTATGACTAAAATGCACCAATAAAAAGTTTAAAAAAAGAAAATAAAGTGAATGTTAATAATATGAGGAATAGAAAGCAAAACAAGGAGGTAAGTAAAGCACCCCTGGGTTCATGTTCTAGTGCTGTAAAATTTGTTAGAGCATATCACAAACCTTATAGAAATGCTTTACTTGGATTTACTGTTTTATTTAAAAAATAAAGATATAATATGTTCTTTCATATGTGTAAGCGAGAGAAAATAGAAAAGATAAGAGACTTTAAATAATGCAGAGAGAGACATGCAGAGTTAGGGTTGGGGAGAGGAAAGTTTAAAGAAGGAAACAGTGCAAATAATACTACAGCAATATGTAAAGATGTTACTACCAATTTCACTAAGATCTGTGAGGAGGAAGAAGGAATAAATGAGATGTGATGTGGAGGAAAATACACCAAGAGTCATATGCAGGTGAGTTTTTATCAATGCACTAATAAAATTATAATAAAAAGGATATAATAAAGAATTCAGATGAGCCATCAGATATGGGATACATATAATTAGGCCTGAATGTGTCACAAGAAGAGAAACCTCCATGGAGTTAGTGTCTGGAACATTCTCTCCATGTGGACATATTCACCAACCAAGAAACTCTCTGAGCTTCATATTCAGGGATTTTATGGGGGCTATATCATAATGGCATGCTGCATTAGTAACTCCATTGCCAAGCTCTCTTCCCTCTGTAGACTAGAGGTTGTAGCTGAAAGCTCCAAGTTTTTATCATTATTTATTAATTAATTTATTTGTTTGCATTGTGGATTGAGCCAAGGGGTGTTTACCACTGAGCTACATACTAGCTCTATCTTATTTTTGAAATAGGGTCTTACTAAGTTACTCCATGCTGGCTTCAAATGTGAGATCCTCCTACCTCAGCTTTGCAAGTACTTGGATTACAGGAATGTACCACTAAGCCTGGATGCTCCAGTTTTATAATCATGACTTGGACTTTATAGTGATTAGCCCTATCCAGAGGACCACCAAGAGTCACTTGGTTGGAACAAAGGATACCCCTGTCTATCAAAAATTTTCTCAGGAATTTAGAAACTCTATGTGATGAAAAGAAGTCAAAGACCAAATAATGAAATAAAAAGTTCCATGTTATCCATGTATCATGTCCACGAGGGTATTAGGAGCTCTATCCCAGTAATCAGGGTAAAGACCAAGCTTTATCTCCTATTGCTCCAGTTACCTAGGAAATTACAATGTTTATAAGTGCTGTGAACCAAAAAAAAAATCAAAAGATATATTTCATAATGTCATCCCCTCCTTTTTTTGGCAGAGACTGAAGATTAACTGCACCAGTAGCCATTCCTTTTCTTCTTTCTTATGGTAGAATGCCTTCTTCTTCAAAACCATTATGGGTCATATTTGAACCATTTAAGTTACTTTCATCAAAGCTTGCCATCCTATGCTGCTTCTTATTTCCTCGGGCTGGATATCTGGGTATAGCTATGATATTAATGAGGTTGGTTGAACACACTGGAAAGCAACACCAGAGTGTTTACAGGGATTATATTGAGCAAAATGAATTCCCTAGAGGATTGTGTGAATCAGAGCTATCTACAGACCTTTAAACATACACCTACATTTTCCTAAGAAATGAACAAAAAAGAGACTTTAATCTTGTTTGAGCATTCAGAGTAACTTAGCCTGCACCCTAACAGAGAAAAAAACAATCTGTCTCCATAGTCTCAATAGCATGTTAAAAATAATCAATTTACTTGTAGGACTATTATAGTCATCAAAAGAGAATACATAAAAAATGTTTAACATAAATCCTGTCATATTGTTACATTTTTGATGAATGGAAGAAACATTCATGATATCATTAGCTTATTTGACCATTTCTATATACAAATAAATTTGCATAAGACCTTTTTATTTGCATAATTCTTAGGCTTTCAAAAAAAGTCCCCCAAAACAAGAATAGTCAATTATATATTAAATAAAAGTGATATTGAGTTAATTTTAAAGATTATTTGGTGAATTTTTCATAAATCTTGAAAAGTGGTCAAATAAGCTTAGAAAATTTTGTAATCACTTTGTCTCACTCTTATTCTTTTAAAGTTTGCAGTTTTCATTAATCATAAAGATTAAGAAAATTTATACAAAAAAGAATTCACTTTTACTGCTTGGCATATTATGTGCCAAACAACATTTGATCTATTAATACATTTTTTATTGTTAAACAAATTAATCCCACACAGGAGAGTATTACCAGAAACATGATTGAAGATAAAATTATCTAGTCTAAAAGGCATTTGAAATGTGTGGAAACATTATTTTTTCTCTCTCTGTTATAATGACTGGATAGGTGCAATGGCAGTTAGTGGGTGGAATTCAGGAACCCTTAACATAATTCAAGAATGACATTCCTGGCTGAAACTGGAGGACAGTATGCTAAGTAAGATTAGTCAGTCACAAAAAATAAGAAATCAGATGCTTTCCCTAATATGTGAGAGCTAGGGAGAAATGGGTCATAGAAGGGACTCTAGATGAAAAAGGAAATTCTATAGAGGAGCAAACAAGACAATCTAAGGAGGAGAAAGGAGGGGGAAGAGGAAAATCTCTAAAACACACAATGTACTTAAACATATCAAAGTCAACCACTAAGCCAAGCAAGGAAAGGAGGGACAGGGAGGGAATGGGCTGGGAATTGGGTAGGGTTAAATCAGTGATGTGTACATGTATGTACACACAAGTTCTTTACCCCAATATGATATATGAATATAATGCACCAATAAAAACTTTAAAAAAAGAATGATTCCCATCCAAATCCCTTCCTTCCCCTGCCCCACAATTATCAGTATTGTGTTCATTAAGAAATATGGGTGTCTGTCCCATTTCTTTTAGATAATCTGTGGATATTTATAGAGCATATAAAAAATAAAGATCATATATTGGAACTTGAGTTTGAATAGAGATTGTACTCATTATCTAGCACTCTCTTTGAGTTCAGATCTTTTGATTTAGCTATTGTGATGATCAGCACTGTAAACATGAGGGTTTTTAAATATTACTTTTGATGTGCAGTCATATTTTATAATTTTTTTATAAATCCCCTATTGAAATTTTTCTTAGTACTTTGATATATAATCGTAACCATGATGTCTAATGATTAAATAAACGTAGAACTGAAATAAGAGGAAGTCGAAATTTAAAATTCTGATTTCTATATTTTCTTAGTTTTAAAAATTTCCTGCTAGCTACGCTAGAATGCCTCATTTTCCCAAGACCTACATGACCTTGTATAATTATAGTGCACTACAAACATGTTATAAATTCACCATTCTTAAGATAAAGAAACTGAGGCTCAGAAAGTGTATAAGGTCCCAAGTTCTGAGTATCTGCGAAGAAGACGATGGTCTCATAGTATTGAAAGGCTGCAATGATGTGATAAGAGCTTTGACCCTCTCAGCATAGATAGAAAAAAGATGGCAGAAAAAAATAAGAACAGCAACAAAAAAAAGAAAATCAAGATCATTCTGCTACTTAATGTATTTATTGACCTAGTTACCTGGAGTTTCTTTCTTTCTTTCTTTCTTTCTTTCTTTCTTTCTTTCTTTCTTTCTTTCTTTCTTTCTTTCTTTCTTTCTTTCTTTCTTTTTCAGTACTGGGGATGGAACCCAGGGGTATTCTACCTCCGAGCTACAACCCTAGCCTTATTTTTATTCTTTATTTTGAAACAGGGTCTTACTTAGTTGCAAAGGGCCTCACTAAGTAGTATCTGAGGCTACCTGAGGACCACGATCCTCCTGTCTCAGCTTCCCAAATGCTGGGATTACAAGTGTGCACCACCATGTCCAACTTTGGAGTGCCTTTCTTTAGAGTTTCCTGGATTTGTGCTATTTTAATCATTCAGGTTTCAACCAAATATTATATTGAATAGAGCTTCCATGAATATAGATCATGGGCCCATCTCTATCCTCCCCACTCATATGCTGTCCAGATCTTATTTTATTTTTTATCTTCTTGCACTTCACTTTAGCTGTAACATATTTAATTAAAGCACTAACTGTGTGTTTTTGTCATTTTCTATTTTTATGTGATAAGATAGCTAAGTAAAAAGCAATCTTGATCCTAGTTCTGTCCACCAAAATGAACAATCTATTTAGTACATTGTTTTAAGCATCTCATATGAGAATATTTACTTACAGTATTAGTAAATTTATTAAGTGTCTTTATTTATTATAATATTAAACCTGATAAAATTTTAGTGAAATCATCTTCATTTCTTGTTTATTCAGGGACTTTGCCTATCAAGGTATTGAGAGAATGCTATAAAAATATTGCAATACCTATAATTTCATGTTCAACAACTTCTATCTTCATACTTTCTATAATTATGTTCATAAGGCAGATGTTTTGAATGGTGCTAAGAGGTTAGGAAAAATGTAGAATTTAAGTACAGGGAGCAGAAATATGTTTAATGTAGCTGCAACAATTGTCACCAAAGAGCAGAAATGTCAAGTGATATAAAGTTTAAACATAATAACACTAATTTTGCATAATTCAATTTATGTAGAGACTTTATTTTTAAGAATGAGGTAAAATACTTTGAGTGTTTGTATCTAAATCATCCCTTGAAAATGTGATAATAAAAAACTGATATTAACATTTATATGCAAAATAGTTTCACAAAACCTGAGATGGCAAATGATAACTGTAATAATTCTTCAGATTGCAGTGACTTTGCTATGACTCAATGATAAAATAAAATGGCATGTCTTATGAAGCATCATAGATTCTTCAGCTTCCATAATGTTATATATGGCTGCAAGCTTGGTTCACCCCATCACCCTCCTCTCTATAACATAAAACCCACTGACAAGCTAAAGAAATGATGCGCTCATAAACTGTCCCCAAACTCTGCTTACCATTATTAATAGCAAATGATTCCTTTTAAAATAAAAGAGGATGTCAGGCTATTATTGGCTATCCTTAAGTCTTTTCAGTACTCTTCCAGAAAGATGGTTTTCTAGGGCAGGTTATTAATTAAAGAGCTTGTGTTTTTCCCCTTTCATAAAACATATCAGAGAATATTTCTATGAGCCATACTCTCTAAAATTATGAATTAGTGACACTTTTACACTGCTATCATTTATAAATCACAATTTTGGGTAATAAGGCTACGTAATAATTTTAAGCAAGAATTAAACATTAGTAATGAGGCCTTATAAAGTTCCTAACTTTAGTAGTGACTATTCATTGACCTGGAGCCTAAAGCTATTTCAAAGTCAAAATGTGAATTAGTTTTCTCTTCAGTAATTTGAATGAAAACACATTATTATAAAAAGCAGAATATTTGCAGTGCTTCCCTTTCTGTATAATACCATCACCAGTGAGGTCCTAAATTTTCTTGAAGTAACAGCCCCGAAATAAAAAACATAGATGTGAAAATTGACAGATACAGAATGCTCAGTCTTGATCTGGCACTTCTGTAGCTCTTGGTAAACTTTGCTTTCAGAACTATTCAACATATTACTTATTAGGTAAAAAACTCAGACTTTTATTAAGTGTGGATGGGACAGTGAAATTGGTAGGTTTAAAAAGAGATAAACAGTACAAATAAATTACCAAATTTTCAGTCTAAGAAGTCAAAACCCCAATCTTGCTTTTCTGTTTTCTTCAGAGTGCTGTCATTATGGTAAAAGATGAAATTTAATGCTTATAGGTCTGTCTTATGATTGTTTTCTTTATTTTTATGATAGAATTATTTTTTTTACAAAAATAGTTTTAACTATAATTTAGAGAACTAAAAAGAAGATTTTGGTACATCTAATTATGTACCATATTATGACCATTTATTCTCGTGGGGTTTTTTTTCTGCATAATCTGTCACTATGTTGGATGAATGCCTATAAGTGACACACCAAGAACTATTATGCAACTTACAGCATTAAAAAGTCCTATTCAACAAAATGCGGCTATTGAAGGGTGGTGGTTCCATCCATTCCCCTGTAAATGATATAACTGTGTTTTTCTTTATGGCTGAGTAAAATTCCATTGTGTACATATCCCACAGTTTTGTAATCCATTCATCTGTTAATGGACATCTTGGCTGGTTCCATAGTTTGGCAAAGGTGAATTGTGTAGCTATGAACATAGATATGCATGCTTTAGTTTGGTAGTTTGGTTTCTATTCTTTTAGGTCGATACCCAGAAGTGGTATTTCTGGGTCACATGGTAAGTTCATTCCCATTCTTCTGAGGATTCGCCATAATGTTTTCCAAAGTGTTTGCACTAATTTGCAATCCCACCAACAATGTATTAGAGTTCCCTCTTCTCCACATCCACACCAGCATTTGTTGTTGTTTTTGTTTTGAATCATTGCCATTCTAGCTGGAGTTAAGTGAAATCTCAAAGTACTTTTGGTTTGCATCTCTCTGATTGCTAATAATCTTGAGCATTTTTTCATGCATTTATTGGCCATTCAAATTTCTTCTTTCATGAAGTGTCTATTTAGTTCACTTGCTCATTTTTTGTTTGGGTTATTTGTTTTCTTAGCACTGAGTTTCTTGAGTTCTCTGTATAGTCTAGATATTACTCCTCTATCAGAAGAGCAGGTGGCAAAAATCTTCTCCCATTCTGTTGGCTCTTGGTTGAAGTTCATGATAGTTTCCTTTGCTATACAGAAGCTCTTCAGTTTAATGCAATTCCATGTATTGAATTGCCTTTAGTTTTTTTTGTGCCTTTGGGGTCTTGTTGTGTTGAGAATGTGTTTATCTGTGCCTATGTGTTACAGCTTTGGACCTATGCCCTTTTCAAGGAGCTTCAAGGTATCTGGTCTAATTTCCAAGCCTTTGGTCCATCTTGAATTAACTCTTGTGCAGAGTGAGAAAGTAGGGTTTATTTCCATTTTCAGCATATGATTAACCAGTTTTGCCAAGTATGGGAAGGAATAATGGAGAGGGAATGGTTCGGGAATTGGATAAGGACTAATTGAGTGATGTGTACATATATGTCTCAATATGCACCAATAAAAAATTAAAAAAATAAAAAGGGTGGTGATGAATGGTGTTTAAATCTGAATATACAATATATTGTGGTCATGTTAATAAAATTTCAATGTGTATACTAAGAATAAATGCTTATAATTTTCCTCAGTTCAGAAAACAAAAACATTAAAGATAATTGCTACAAAGCTATATATTCCATGTATTCATATAACTATTAATGTCATTTATTTTTACTCAGTTGGATATATTGAACATTAGCATAAAAATGTAGAAAGAGCAATATAAATAAAATGATTTGATCATTTAAATATTTTATTAACTGACTAATAAATGGTTACATAGCTTATTTAAATCATTGTGTGATGATATAATGTTGAGGAGGTCTGAATAGACCTACAATAAGGGATTTACACAACATAAAATTTCTCTCTTCTCTTCTGCTTTAAGATAGATTTTTAGTACAAAATTTTATAATGAAGGTCAGTAATGGGGGAGTTGAGCTTAACCCAGGTACACTTTATTCACTGCTTTACAAATAAAGGAAGAATATATAATAAGTAAAGATATCATATTCACTTTAAATACAGTGTCAGTTGTTACTGAAAGCTAACTATGAAAGCAGTCATTTACTCATAAAAAATGTTTAAGAGGGGTGTGGTGGTGCATGCTTGTAATCCCAGCATTTGGGAGAATGAGACAGGATGATTGGGGATTGCAGCCAGTCTCTTAGTGAGGCCCTTTGCAACTCTGTGAGACCCTGTTTAAAAATAAAGAATAAAGATTTTCCAAGATGGCGACGGAGAGACGCAGCATCCCTCACTAGTTGAAGCAAACTAAGTTCAACTACTGAGACAGAAATGTCTTAATAAAGAAAAACTTAAATGTATGATCCAAAACAGACTTGGGGAGTATGGCAGAACAAATCCAGCAACTGAACTGCAAGATTCACCACAACACACAAAGAAAGCAGATAGTGAGCTGAAGAATCAGCGGCCGGCGAGTGCAGAGGCAGGTGCAGTGGCCTCAGGGCCACTGGCCCAAACGGGACTTTTGGGTCTTTAACATTCCCAGAGAAGCTCTAAAGTCTGAAAGTGACCAGAGAGTTCCAATACCTGAAGTTGCTAGCTAACTGGAGCTCCTGAGTGGCACCAGACAAAGGCGGCCCCGAAGACACGCCCGGAGATAAGCAGGGACTGGGAAGTGGACCTGCTCACCATGGGAGCAAAAAGTCAGCAGGATACAGGAGAGCTGCCAGAGCTTCAGAGCCACAGATTGGACTGCCAGCGTGAATTCAGAGGAGCCACGGACCCGGCAGGCACACAGTGAGTACGATATATGTGAGTGCCAGTGTGCGCAAAGTGGGCCAATTCAACTCCAGGACCCAAGAAGAGTGCTTAAGGCACGATACCTGCACGGGGCCACAAGGGGACACTCCAAGCAAATACAAGATTCACCATATATCAACAACATAGTAGGACTGTTATCTCTTTTATTATTGTTATTTATTTATTTATTTTTTTACTATTTTTCTATCCATTTATATTTTATTTTTTACTATTGCGGTTTGGTATTATTTGTTTTACTTTTTGGGTCTTTGGGTTTGTTTTGGCTTTTGGTTTTCTGGGGGGATAAGTTTTTTTTCTGGGGGGATAAGTCTTTTCTAAAGTCCTAATACAAAGACTGGGTTAACAAATAATACCCACTAACGATGGGAAGACAGCAGAAAACCAGACCTGAGAACTCTGAAAATATGAGAACTAGGAACAATGGAGAAATGACAGAAATCACAAATACTGACCTACAAGAAATGCAGGAAGGGGAGTTCCGAATCTTGATCCACAATATGATGAAAGGATTTAAAACAAGTTTAGAGGAGATGAAAGATGAGTTAGAAACACTAAAAAATAATCAGAAAGAGGCTTGGAATGAAATGAAAGAGTCAACAAATGAAATGAAGTCAGCAATAGAAAGAAATTCTGGAATATTAGAGGAAATGGAAAGTAGAATATCACTGTTAGAAGACAATTCATCTAACACCGAAAACACAGTCAAATGTATGCAGAAGTCATTACAGCAACAAAACCTAAACATACAGCAAATTTGGGACAACATGAAACGCCCTAACTTATGGATAAAAGGCATTGAAGAAGGGATAGAGGTACAGACCAGGGGCATCCATAATCTCTTCAGAGAAATAATTTCGGAGAACTACCCAAACATGGAACGAGAGATAGATCTTCATGTTCAAGAGACATACAGAACACCATTAAGACAAGTTCAAAAAAGAACCTCCCCACGCAACATAATAGTCAAAATGACTAACATAGAGGCCAAGGAAAAGATCTTAAAAGCAGTGAGAACAAAAGGTCGGGTGACATACAGAGGCAAAATCATAAGAATCACCCCAGACTATACAACCCAGGTCATTAATGCCAGGAGAGACTGGAATGATGTGATCCAGACCTTGGAAGAAAATAACTTCCAACTGAAGCTGCTTTATATAGCAAAACTACTATTCAAAGTCGACGGCAAAATAAAAATATTTCAGGATAAACAAAATCTCAAAAAAAATTATGAATTCAAAGCCAACACTAGAGAAAATACTTAAAGAAATAAACCATAAATAAGAAAAAAGAAGCAGACTTCAGAACCAGAGAAGAAAGGAAAGTGATCATAGGGGCTTCTAAGTAAGGAAGAAAGAAAAAGCTACCAAACAGATGACAGAACACAAAATGACAGGAAACAAAAATCATATTTCAATAAAAACTCTTAACATCAGAGGACTTAACTCACCAATCAAAAGACATAGATTGGCAATGTGGATCAAAAAACATAACCCAAATATATGCTGTTTGCAAGAAACTTACCTAACAGCCAAAGACACTCACAGACTGAAAGTGAAAGTATGGAAAAAGATATACCATGCTACTGGAGAACAAAAAAGGGCAGGGGTAGCAATCCTGATATCCAACAAAATAGACTTTAAACTAAGACACATCAGAAGAGACAAATCAGGGCACTTCCTTTTATTAAAAGGAACAATACACCAAGATGATATAATGATAGTAAACGTTTATGCTCCAAATGTGAATGCAACCACATTTGTAAAACAAACCCTTTAGGACATCAGATCTCAAATAGACCCAAATACAATAATTCTGGGAGACTTCCATACGCCTCTCACACCACTGGATTGATCTTCAAGGCAAAAGTTGACTAAAGACTCTTTAGAACTAAAGAAAACTATAAACCAAATGGACCTAATTTCATCCAGAAACTACAGAATACACATTCTTCTCATCAGCCCATGGAACCTTCTCCAAAATAGATCACATCCTGGTACACAAAGAAAGCACCAGCAAATTCAAAAGATGTAATATAATTCCTTGCATCTTTTCAGACCATAATGGAATTAAAGTAGAAATCAAGAACAGGAAACTCAAAAGAAACTGTGCAAATACATGGAGACTGAATGATACACTATTGAATGATGAATGGGTAAGAGCAGAAATTAGGGAAGAAGTAAAGAAATTTTTGGAAATAAATGAAAACAGAGACACAACTTAACAAAATCTCTGGGACACTATGAAGGCAGTATTAAGAGGAAAGTTTATTGCATTGAGTACTCACATAAGAAGGACTCAGAATCACTAGGTTCAGATCCTATTGGCACAACTCAAGGATCTAGAAAGACTGCAACAGTCCAACCCCAAAACCAGTAGAAGACATGAGATTATTAAAATCTGAGCAGAAATAAATGAAATAGAGAAAAAAAAACCAATTCAAAGAATCAACAAAACAAAAAGCTGGTTCTTTGAAAAGGTTAATAGAATTGATAAACCCCTGGCCAACCTAACCAAAAGAAAAAGAGAATCAATGCAAATTACTAAAATCAGAAATGAAAAAGGAGACATCACCACAGATAGTGAAGAAATTCACAGGATTATCAGAAACCACTTTAAAAATTTATACTCCAATAGACAAGAAAACATGGAAGAAATCGATAGATTCCTAAACACAGTTAACCTACCTAAACTGAACCAAGAGGACATAGCAAGCCTAAACCACTAATAGCAAACAATGAAATAGAAATGGCAATAAAAATTCTTCCATCAAAGAAAAGCCCAGGCCCAGATGGGTTTCCAGCTGAATTCTACAAAGCCTTCAGTAAAGAACTAATACCAATACTTCATAACCTATTCCAGGAAATTGAAAGAGATGGAACTCTCCCAAATTCCTTCTACGAGGCCAGTATCACATTAATCCCCAAACCAAATAAAGATACCTCAAGAAAGGAAAACTACAGACCAATATTTTTAATGAACATAAATGCAAAAATTCTAAACAAAATACTAGCCATATGCATTCAAAACCATATCAAGAGAATAATACACCATGACCAAGTTGGTTTCATCCCAGAAAAACAAGGTTGGTTCAACATACGCAAATCAATACATGTCATCCATCACATAAATAGAATCAAGAATAAAAAACCACATCATCATAGCAATAGATGCTGAAAAAGCCTTCGACAAAATCCAACACCCATTCATGTTAAAAACACTACAGAAAATTGGAATAAAAGGAACATACCTCAACATCATTAAGGCAATATACAACAAACCCAAAGCCAACATTATACTGAATGGGGAAAAACTTCAAGAATTCCCCCTAAAATCGGTAACAAGACAAGGATGTCCACTATCACCACTTCTCTTCAATATAGTCCTTGAGACTCTTGCCACAGCAATAAGACAAGAGAAGGAAATCAAAGGAATTCAAATAGGAAGAGAGAAATTAAAATTATCCTTATTTGCAGATGACATGATCCTTTACCTAAAAGACCCTAAGAACTCAACCAAAAGACTTCTGGAGTTAATTAACAAATTCAGCAAAGTTGCAGGATACAAAATCAACCTAAAGAAATCAGAGGCTTTTCTTTATACCAACAATGAATCCACAATGAAAGAAATAAAACAATCAATTCCATTCACTATAACCTCAAAACCAATAAAATACCTAGGAATAAACCTAACCAAAGATGTAAAAGACATCTATAACAAAAACTATAAAACATCAAAGAAAGAAATTGAAGAAGACCTTGGAAGATGGAAAGACCTCCCATGCTCGTGGATAGGCAGAATAAATATAATCAAAATGGCCATTCTGCTAAAAATGATTTATAGATTCAATGCAATTCCCATCAAAATACCAACTACATTCTTCACAGACCTAGAAAAAGCAATCATGAACTTTATATGGAGAAAGAAAAGACCCAGAATAGCCAAAGCAATTCTCAGCAACAAAAATCACGCAGGAGGCATCACAATCCCAGACTTCAAACTATACTATAGATAGTATAGTTTATATTATACTATACTATACTATACTATACTATACTATACTATACTATATACTATAGTTATAGTATATAGTATAGTATAGTATAGTATATAGTATAGTTATAGTATAGTTATACTATACTATAGATAGTATAGTAGTAAAAACAGCATGGTACTGGCACAATAACAGGTACACTGACCAGTGGAACAGAATAGAAGATACAGAAACAAATCCACACACCTACAGTCAATTAATCTTTGACAAAGGGGCCAAACTCATACGCCAGAGAAAGACAGCCTTTTCAACAAATGGTGCTGGGAGAACTGGCTATCCATTTGTAGAAAGATGGAACTAAACTCCTATACCTCACCATGCACAGGAATCAACTCAAGATGGATCAAAGACTTAGAAATCAGACCTGAGACTGTGAAGTTATTAGAGGAGAACATAGGCTCATCACTACAACATATAGGCACAGGCAATAACTTTCTCAACAAAACCTCCAAAGCTCAGGAAATTAAAGCAAGAATCAACAAGTGGGATAGCATCAAACTAAAAAGTTTCTTCTCATCAAAGGAAACTATCAAGAACCTAAAGAGGAATGGGAGAAGATCTTTACCAGTCACCACTCCGATATGGGGCTAATATCCAGAATATACAAAGAGCTCAAAAGACTCTGCACTAGCAAAACAAACAACCCAATCAAGAAATGGGCAACTGAAATGAATAGACACTTTACAAAAGAGAAGATACAAATGGCCAATAGATTCATGAAATAGATGTTCTTCATCACTGGGTATCAGGGAGATGCAAATCAAAACTACACTGAGATTCCATCTAATCTCAGTCAGATTGGCAAGTATAAAGAAATCAAACAATAATAAATGCTGGCGAGGATGTGGCGAAAGAGGAACTCTTTTACATTGTTGGTGGGAGTGCAAACGAGTTCAGCCACTATGGAGATCTGTGTGGAGATTCCTTAGAAAACTAGGAATAGATCCACCATACAATCCAGCTTTATCACTCCTGGGTATTTTTCCAAAGGGGTTGAAAACAGAGAACTACAGCAACATATGCATACCTATGTTTATAGCAGCACAATTTGTAATAGCCAAAATTTGGAAACAACCTAGGCCCCCAACAACAGATGAATGGTTTGCAAAGTTATGGGAAATACACACAATGGAATTCTATTTAGCTATAAAGAAGAACAAAATCACGTCATTTGTAAGAATATGGAAAGGGCTGGAAAGCATTATGTTAAGTGAGATCAGCCAAACACAGAAAGAGAAGGGACATGTTTCCTCTAATATGCCCAAACAAGTGAGCATTGGGGATACCAGAGGGACTCCAGATAATGGAAGGGAAATCTCAGCAAAGTTTGAGTGGAAAACTAAGAAGGAAGGAGGCTGAACTTACTGATGAGCATCTATTTCCAAATAGGTGTAAAGTACGAATATAGCAAGGTTAGCCTGGGTATTAAGTATCAGGAGGGGGGAAGGGAAACGAGGGCAGGGAGAGGGCACCAAATACAGATTAAATATATAACATTTACTTTCAATAAAATAAATTTTAAAAATATAAAAAAAATAAAAATTCTACAGATCAAATAAAGAAAGAAAGAATAAAAATTAGGGCTGGGATGTTACATAATGTTAGAATGCCTCTGGATTCCATCCCCAGTACTGCAAAAAAAGAAACAAGGCAGAAAGAGTGCTTTGAGACTTCTGTGTTATATTAATATAAAGATTATGTAGTCTAAGAGTAGATTTAACACATGAAGAAGATGATGGTTTCATTTGGGGTACATTTACTAATGTGATATAGGATCATAAATAATTAGAAACGTGTATGTATGTGTGTGGTTCTGGGAATTGAATCTAGAGGCATTCTGCTTCTGAGCTACACACCTAGCCCTATTTACTTTTTATTTTGAAAAAGGTTCTCATTAAGTTGCTGATGACATTGCCAAGTTACTAAGGATACCATGGAATCTGAAATTCTCCTGACTCTCAAGCACTGGGATGATAGACATAAGCCACATGTCCAGCTTAGAAACTTGTTCTCAAAGATCACAGAATTGTAAAGTTATACTAGAAATTACAGCTTTGACTTAGAGTAGAAATTAGGGTCTTAAAACTGTAAATTTTATTGATTCACCAGACATGCTTGGCTTACTGCATTACATATATTGGGAAATAAAATATATATTTATCCATTTATTTATTTATTTATTCATTAATTGATTTATATGTTTATATGTGTACATTATATACATATACATATATATATATATATGTATATGTTTATTTATTTTTCAATACTGAGAATGGAACCTAGAGGCATTCTACCTCCAAGAGACACCATCAGCCCTATTTTTTATTTATTTCTATTTTTTGAAACAGGGTCTCATTGAATTGCAAAGGACCTCTCAAAGTAGCTGAGGCTGTCCACAAACTGTGATCATCCTGTCTCAGCCTCACAAATGCTGGGATTACAAGTGTGCACCACTATGCTCAGCTAATCTTTTATATTTTTAAAATATTTTTTCTCAACTTATGTCTCTACTGAGATTTTTATTATGACTTTAACAGAATAGCAGTTATAAATTATTGTATGAAATAAGCTTTTATGTTTTAAGAGTTGTCTTTCTCTCTCTCTCTCTTTCTCTCTCTCTCTCTCTCTCTCTCTCTCTATATATATATATATATATATATATATATATATATAGTATATGTGTGTGTGTGTGTGTGTGTGTGTGTGTGCGTGCGCACGCATGTGTGCATGTGTGGTGCTAGGGATTGAACCCAGGGACAGTCTACCTTCGAGTTACACTTCTAGCCCAATTTTTAAATTCTTTATTATGAAACAGGGTCTGAGTTGCAAGAGGATCTGCAAACCCAGATCCTCCTGTCTCAGCCTTCCAAGTACTCTAATCACAAGTGTGCACCACCATGCTTGGCTTTTTCTATATTTTTAACATCACATTACCTTTATTCTCATTACTTTTGACCTGCCATTTCCTTCATATCATGAACACAAAGTTCATCATGGCATTTCAGGAAAGAGTAACAGATTTCTCCTAGTATTTCATTGGTTAACACCCTGCTCCAGTCTCTTGCTCAGCTATCATAACCCATCCTTCTTCTCCTAACACACATTCATCTGCTGCCAACTTATCTCCCAGGGCACCTTAACCCTCCTTATCTCACCCACAAACCTTGTCTTTGGGCTCTGCTCTGTCACAGATCCCCATTAAGCTACATGTCGAATCATCAGGAAGGCCATTGATTTAAACAGATTTATTTATTTTTTTTTATTTATTTATTTATTTTAATTTTTTTATTGGTGCATTATATTCATACAACTTATTGGGGTAAAAAACTTGTGTGTACAAACATGTACTCATCGCTGATTTAACCCCTACCCAAATCCCACCCCATTCCCTCCCCATCCCTCCCTCCCTTGTGGCTTAGTGATTGACTTCGATATGTTTAAGTACATTGTGAGCTTTAGAGATTTTCCTCTTCCTCCCTCATTTCTCCTCCTTTAGGTTGTCTTGTTTGCTCCTCTTTTCTCCCTAACTCTCACATATTAGGGAAAGCATCTGATTTCTTATTTTTTGTGACTGACTAATCTCACTTAGCATAATGTCCTCCAGTTCCATCCATTTCCCTGAAAATGATGTAATTGAGGTTTTTTTGATGGCTGAGTAAAATTCCATTGTGTACATATCCCACAGTTTTGTAATCCATTCATCTGTTGATGGACATCTTGGCTGGTTCCATAGTTTGGCTATGGTGAATTGTGCAGCTATGAACATAGACACACATGCATTAGTTTGGTAGTTTGGTTTCTTTTCTTTTGGGTAGATACTCAACAGTGGTATTGCTGGATCAAATGGTAGATTTGTTTCCATTCTTCTGAGGATTCTCCATACTGTTTTCCAAAGTGGTTGCACTAATTTGCAATCCCACCAACAATGTCTTAGAGTTCCCACTTCTCCACATCCTCGCCAGCATCTGTTGTTGTTTGTGTTTTGAATGATGGCCATTCTAGTTGGAGTTAGGTGAAATCTCAGGGTAGTTTTTTTTTACACTGTTGGTGGGAATGCAAACTAGTTCAACCACTATGGAGATCTGTGTGGAGATTCCTAAGAAAGGTGGGAATAGATCCACCATATGATCCAGCTATACCACTCCTGGGTATCTTTCCAAAGGAGTTGAATTCAGAGAACTACAGCAACATATGCATACCTATGTTCATAGCAGCACAATTTGTAATAGCCAAAATATGGAACCAACCCAGATCACCATCAACAGATGAATGGATAGCAAAACTATGGGAAATACACACAATGGAATTCTATTCAGCCATAAAGAAGAACAAAATTATATCATTTGAAAGAAGATGGAAAGCCCTGGAGAACATTATGTTAAGTGAGATCAGCCAAGCACAGAAGAAGATACATATGTTTCCTCTAATATGCCCAAACTAGGAAACACAAAGAATACCAGAGGGACTCCAGATATTGAAGGGGAAATACTAGCTAAGTTTGGATGGTAAGATAGGAGAGGAGGAAGGCCGGTCTCGATTAATAAGGGTCTACACTTGAACATGTGTAAAATTATGAATAAGACATGGTTAACCTGGACAACCATTGGTGTGTGTGTGGGGGGAAATGTAGGCGGGGGGGAGGGCACCAAATATAGTGTAAATGTATACTATTTATGTTCAATAAAAAAAGTGTTATATAAAAAAAAATAAATAAAAAATAAAATGAAAAAAAAAAAACAGATTTATTTTTTAAATAAGCGAGTAAATCATGTACATGTGCAACCTGACAGAGATAAGTCTATCCATAGTAATCATGAAGAGAAGCACAGGATGCATACTTGTGCTCACAGAGCCATGTATAATTTCTGCATACTGTTATTTATATTCAAGAATTTTCTGGATTATAGCATCCTCCAGTTTTAAAATTTGGATAGCCTGTTTGTTTGGATAGCCCCCCCTTTTTTTTTTCAGGCATCAAAATAGGAAATACAGTCCTTCAAAAATAGTAGTTTTTCACTACCTGATAGATGTTTTTCACTACATGATAGATGGATTAAGATTTTTGTTATAAGAATAAGAAAATATGAGAATTTCCATGGAAATAATTAAGATGTCTGTATGAAAATATTTATGAGATCTTTGTTAGAAAAAATCATGAAGTCAAGGGCTGGGCATGGTGGTGCACGCTTGTCATCCCCGTGCTTGGGAGGCAGAGACAGGAGGATCATGGAGTTTCAGAGCCAGCCTCGCTGGCTTAAGAGACCCTGTTTCCAAATAAAAATATAAAATAGGTCTGGAAGTCTATCCCGGAGGTAGAACCCCAGTACCACCACAAAAAAAAGGAAAAAAAAGAGAAAAATCATGAAGTCAAAATGATACCAGAATATTATATATTATTAGTGCTGAATATTTCTCTGGCTAGGAGATTATTCATTTATATCTTAAGTATATGTAAAATTCTTTGCCAGAAAATAATCTGAAGGAATTATTTCCTCAGGCTACTCTTCTTATCAACCACTGCTTCAGTCAGGATCTAAGACACATTTGAAGATAGAAAAGACTACTTGACAGAGGTATAGTTAGGGCTAAGAGAACAGCAAAAATATCTGAAATTCTAGGGCATGCTTAAAATTTAAGGAACAAGAGGGAAATTATATATCAAAATATATTGAAAGCTAAATGAGTGGAAAGAAGAATGCCTGGTCCAAATAAGTATTCTTATAAAAAGCTACTATTTAGAAAGGCACTTAAGCAGGTGTAAGGTTTTTTTTTTTAATTACACCTCTTTTAAATCGAACTACAAGTTTCAAGGGGTTTTATGCTATAACAAGCTTGATTTAAAAATATATATATATATATATTTTTTTTTGAGCTTTATGTACCACATAGCTAGGTGAGAGTCAGATGTAAATGTCGATTTAGCTAATTAGTGTTATTCCATGTAACTCATGAACTGTTACATGGTATAATAGGATGGTCAGGGTTTTATCAAAACATTTGAAAAGAAGGCAACATAATATTTTGATTGACATGCCAAAAGAAATGTAATTTGAAGTGTTGTTCCTATATTGGTTAGTGGGTAGAAAAGCATTAATATTCTTCACAAATGAAGATCAAAGTAACTGTCTCCATCACCCTTTTTCTCTTTTGATCACAGTAGGTACAACGAAAAATAAACAATACAGACTCAGAAGCAGTAAGTACAAAGAATACCTTGCCTCTCGAAATTCAAACAAGTCAATAATCATACCTTTTGATATTAATTTACCCTCATGATGCTTCTTTAAAATATGCGTGCCTATGAATATGTTTTTATTAAATAAATCAAAAAAAGTTTTTTCTTTTCAAGCTGTGAAATAAATGTTGAATGTGTTTTAGGAAAATAATGTTGATCCTGAAAAAGTTTAAGTTGAATTTTAGTTCACCTAACTTTTTAAATTTATTTAAGGATGAGAGGAAAAAAATAAGTATTTTAGTAAGTAAACAGTACTTCCTACTTAGCAGAAAAACTCACAAGCTTATCACAAACAGACAAATGTTACCTATCTTAAAAGTTAATTTTCTTATTCATTCTTTCCTTTTTTGAAACTGTGTGACACACACACACACATACATACACTGTAACTCACATTTAATTCAATTTATGCACTCGATTATTTGTTCAGTATTTCACATTTAAGACAGGATTTTGCTGGTACAAATTAACAAATATTTCTAATAATTATTTTTATAACAAGAACTGGGTTGGTTATCAAGAGATAATGGTTATCAAGAGATAAGAGCAGCCAGGTGTGGTGGCCAACACTTGTAATCCCAGCTGCTTGGGAGGCAGAGACAGGAGGATCACGCAGGTGTGAAAACTGCCTCGCTGGCTTAAGAGACCCTGTTTCCAAATAAAAATATATAAAATAGGTCTGGGAGTGTAGCCCGGAGGTAGAAGGGTTTCCAGGAACACCAGTACCACCAAGAGAGAGATGAGAGAGAGAGAGGGGGAAGAGCATAGGAGATAAAATTCCATCAGTCTAGAATTAAGTTCTATTATCATAAGACAAAGGTATGTTTATATGTCTTGTATCTTTAGAATATTAAAACTTTTCAGAATAGTTATTTCTTGTGAGTATATGTTCTTCTAAGACTCCATCTACATTTCACTTCCATCTTTATGTAAGGGTCCTTTATTTCTCATACTTAAACATCTCATGTTTACCAGAGTCTGAGAGATACACCTCTGAACCACACCAGAGCTTTCAGAGTAGTACACTTTTCCTTATATCATCATTTTAAGTGCTCTGAAGAGTCAGAGGAGTAAAGACATTCTCTCCTTTGACTTTGATATTCAGTGCATCACTCTTTGTCATTTTGTCCTTTGACATGGTTGAGGTACACTTATTATTCACACTGCCACGATCTTTACCTAGAATTCATTTACCTGTGCCAGGGCTTCGGAGACATCCTTCAAGGTAGAGTCCTGTCTTCAACCTCTCTCCTACCCAATTTATTCCACCCTCAGCACCTGGAATGATTTCAAAGCAACACGACCTTCCTCCTCATTATCAAGTACTTGCCAATCTTGTCAGTCTCCACGTCTAATATTTTCATCCTGCCGGGCCTGGTGCCGTACACTTGTAATCCCCATGCTTGGGAGGCCAGACAGGAAGACTGTGCAGGTTTGAAGCCAGCCACGCTGACTTAAGAGACCCTGTTTCCAAATAAAAAGCATAAAATAGGTCTGGGAATGTAGCCCGGAGGTAGAAGGGCTTCCAGGAACTCCAGCACCACCAATAAATAAATAAATAAATTAATAAATTAATAAAATAATATTTTCATCCTTGCCTTCAGACTGTTCAACCTTTAAGTCCATTATTTCTATTTCATACTTATTTATATGGTCAGCATCTACTCTACTAAGGTAGTTAGGTAATCATCATCTTTTGTAATTGACTCCTATTTTAATTTATGATCTCTATTCTCAAACAAAATTCTTTCCCCAGATCCATTTCTTTATGTTGCTTCCCTCCAAAAGGGTCATGTGGTTTAATAATTTACTTTTTATTCAAAATTTTATTTTATTTTATCTTGTCTTTAAAAGTTGATTACTTTTAGGCCATGCGTGGTGGCGCACACTTGTGATCCTAGCACTTGGGAGGCTGAGACAGGAGGATCACACAGGTTTGAAGCCAGCCTCAGCTGCTCAGTGAGATGTTTCCAAATAAAGTATAAAATATTCTGGGAGTATAACCCAGAGGTAGAAAAGGCCCTGGGTTCCACCCCCAGTACCACCAAAAAAAAAGTTGATTACTTTTTTTGTGGTACTGGGGACTAAAATTAGTGGCTTTCTACCTCTGCACTATACCCTCAGCCATATTTTATTTTTCATTTTGAAACAAGATCTCACTAAGTTGCTGAGGGCCTTGCTAAATTGTGAAGGCTAGCCTCAAACATATGATCCTACTGTCTCAGCCTCAAATACTGAGATTACGAGCATATAATACCTTGCCTGGATACTAATTCTTTTAATATATTTTCTATTTATTATTTTAATATTTTAATAGACATATCAATAAATGAGATCAAATTGGATTAGATCAGCAAGGACTATCTAATCCAATTTGCTTCATTCTAAATAGCTACCCACAATGAACCACAAAATGATTTACAAGAGGTCCTATTTATCTCTAGCCTAGTCCAGTATCTATTGCATTTTAAGACTTAATCTAAGTTTTATCTTTTCCCCCACTGCTTGTAAAGATCTAGTCTTTAATTTTAGGGCTCCAGTCATAACATTTTTATACAGAAGTATTCATATATCTTGGTAGGTATAATTTTGTTGAATTCTTTAGTTTGTCTATTAAGCTCCACATGTATGGTTTGTATTTTAAATATAAACACATGAAATAGCATTTTTTTCAAGAATACTCATCCATCTACTATGCTTTCCAAAGATGGCATATGTTTAAAATATTATGCAGAGCTTCTCTGTCCTGCTTTCATCTTTTCAGTTTTATGTGCCAAATTTTATGCACTGGGTTGGATTCAAATCCTCTAAAGTTGCTCTGACTCAAGTTAGATATCGAAAGAAAGTCTTCTACAAATTTGAGTGTCTTACTTGGCAACTCATTATTCCTTTGCCTTGGCCTCTGATTTTAGCTTTCTAAAGCAGCCTAGAAATTGAGCAAGAGCCCTTTCATTTTCTCTGTAGTGTAAGGTGATCTTGGAGTCTTGAGCAATGTTCTTCCTGAGGAATGGTATGTTATGTCTGTCTGAGTAGGTGAGCAGGGTGTTGTGAATAATGATGATGCTAATTTAAGAACAATAACTGCCATTTGCCACTTGAGTCCTCTAAGTGGCTGACATTCACAGATACTTTTACCTTGAGGCTTCTGGCATTGCACATTGTGCTTTGCACAAATTACAACATTTAATCCTTATACAACTCCTAAAGACACCATTTAACAGGCAAAGAAACTAGAGTGCAGAAAGGATAAATAACAAAAAAGATTACAATGCAAGTACTTAAACAACTTTTATCTGATTCCAAAGTCTGGTTCATAAAAGGTAGGCTAGAAAGCCAAAATATTGGCCTTATCTGAATATGATGATTTAGTGGGAAGAGTAGAGAAAATTAATAGATTTTTTTCTTTTCTACTGCAAACTCTATTCAGTCACTAATAGTATCCAAATAGCAAAGAAGTAAATATCCAACTTGAAGATTTGAAAAGACAAAATTATAAAAACTCTAGTTTTATAGGTTTTAATTGCTTCTTTTGCAATCTAGAATCAGGAAATGACACCAAAAAAAAAAAATGAGAGTTAGATACAGAGACAACTGCATTGGTTACAGCTTGCATCTGTCTTATTGGTACATGGTTTGAACAGTTGACTCTTTATGATTGGCTGAGATTCAGCTACTTGTTAAAAGAGTACGTCACAATCTATTTACACATCAAGTTAGGTTACCAAGTACAAAGAAACCTTTAAGCCAAAGTTCAACTATGTATGGAGACACATTTAGACCTAATTTAATCCAACCCAAAAGAGATTAATTGTAGGTTTGAGAGAGGAAAAATACAGCAGAGAAAAACAATACTAAATAGATGAATCCATCTTTTTTTTGGAATAAGACTGTCATTTATATTAATATATTTACATACATACAGGAAACAAAATTTATGAAGTTTAATTAATACACTCAAAGAATGTATGTTTGTGATTCTTTTATGAAAGTAGCAATGTCTATGCTTCTTTGAAATGATGAACACTATTTCAACCACACAGTGAATACTCTGCTATATTGCAAATATTTATTATGAATGATGTCTAGAAATATAAATCAAAAAGCAAAAGTATTCTATATCCATGAGCATTTTGCTAAATATTAGCTGCCAAAGTTATTGATAAAATAATATTTGTTCTGAATGATTTAGAAGGCTGCATTTTAAGACTTTCATTAAAACACCACATGAAATAAGCATCTTTTAGGAATAACTGAATAGAGGTGAAGGAAAAAAAATTTACCCTAGCATTGCTTTTTATTTTCTGTAATGAGAAATTAAACTAACCATTAAATTTAATTAGCAGTCACTCTAATGTACTCTGCAAGAGTCAATTATGATATGACCTATGTATGAGTAAAACACACTTCCACAGTGTGTCTCATTCTTTATGACATACTGTTAAAATGAACCAAAGCCCGTGAGTGAAAAATTAGTGATTCTGTATTTGACTCTGAAGACTAGAGATGATAAAGGACAAAATTATTTGCAAGCTTGAAACTGACAATACTTTCCTCATTCCAAATCTACAAGGATACACTCACAAATGGATGTAAAAAGTTTCTAGTTATTCAAATATTATCTCATATAGTTCTGGAATTTGGGTTGATTTTATATCTTGGTTGGGTGCTGTTTCTTTCTAGTTGAATAAAAGTTTTAAAATTTCAATTGACAACTCTCCTTTCTAATTCCTAGATATAATACATGTATATATTACAATAAATTATTGTATGTTTTTCTTTTCCTCCTTCTCTCTCTCTCTTTCCCCCCCCCTTTTTTGTGCATTATAATCTCACAGCACCATGTAGGTCATAATGATAGTAAAATACATGTGCACTACATTTGGTGAACCTTCTTTCAGTCTCTCCCCATTCCCCAACTTCCCATACAAAATATAATAATCAACATTGAGATTCTCACATATGTACCTAATGTCAGTGGAAGCAAGTCCTTCATTTATTCTCTCCATCAGTCTTCTCCCCCTAGATCCCCTCCATCGCTCCACTGGTGCTTCTCCTCCATGATCTGAATTCCCTCTGTTATCCCAGTCAATCCCTAGCTAAGGTATATGAGACAAAACATATGACTCTTCACTTTCTGTGGCTGGATAATTTCACTTAACATAATGTTTTCCAAGTCCATCCCTTTTTCTGCAAATGACATCATTTTGTTCTTTATGGCTGAGTGGAATGGCATTGTGTGTCTATTCAAAAATTGTTTTGTCGTGGTTTGGTCCCACAATTTGGTTATTGTGAATTGTACTGCACTAAATATGGATATAGACTTTACAACCCAAGTCGTGAATACCAGGGGAGAATGGTATGGTGTAATCCAGGCCCTGGAAGAAAACAACTTCCAACCAAAACTGCTATATCCAGGAAAGTTATTATTTAAAATAGATGGAGAAACAAATTATTTCAGGATAAGCAGAATCTCAAAAAATTCATGAATACAAAGCCAGCACTAGGAAAAAATACGTGAAATAAACCATAAAGAAGAAAAAAGCAGCAAATTTCAGAACCAGAGAAGAGATGAAATTGATCAGCAGGGCAACTAAGCAAAGAAGAAATAACATTATATTAAACAGAAGATAGAACACAAAATGGCAGAAAATAAAAATCTACTTTCAATAATAACAATGAATGTCAAAGGACTTAACTCACCAATTAAAAGATATAAACTGGCAATGTGGATTAAAATTTATAATCCAAATACATGTTGCTTGTAAGAAACACACCTTATAGCAAAAGACATTCACAGATTGAAAGTGAAAGGATGGAAAAAGATATATCTTTGCAATGGAGAATAAAAATGAGCAGGAGTAGCAATGCTGATATCCAATGAAACAGACTCTAAGCAAAAGGTATGATTTACCAAGAAAATATAATGAAAATAAATTTATACCCCAAATATGGGTGCACCTACATTTGTAAAAATACTCTCCAGGACATCAAATCTCAAATAGACCCAAGTACAATAATATTGGGAGATTTTAACATACCACTCACACCACTAGATCAATCTTAAAGGCAAAAGATGAGTTAAAAACTCTTCAGAACTAAAGAAAACTATAAACCAAATGTATCTAATAGACATATACAGAATATTTCAACCAGGAACAGCAGAATACACAATCTCTTCAGTTAACCATGGAATTTTTCTGAAATAGATTACAATCTGGGCCACAAATCAAACACCAGCAAATTCAAAATATGTAATAGAATTCCTTTCACCTTTTCAGATCAAAATGAAATGAAAGGTGAAATCAACAACAGAAAGACCAAAAGAAATTGTTTAAATACATGGAGATTGAATGAAATACTGTTGACTGAGGAGTGGGTAAGATCAGAAATAAGGGTAGAAATAGATTCCTGTAATTAAATGAAAATAGAGACACAACATAACAAAATCTATGGAACACTTTGGAGGTGGTGTTAAGGGAAAAGTTTATAACATTTAGTGCCCACTTAAAAAGAATAGAGAGTCATCAAGTAAATAACCTAATGATACATCTTAAGGACCTAGATAAACTGAAAAACTCTAATACCAAAGCCAACAGAAGGCAGGAAAAAATTAAAATCAGAGTATAAATAAATGAAATAGAGAATATAAAAACAATACAAAGGCCCACAAAACAAAAAGCTGGTTCTTTGAAAAGATTAATAAGATTGACAAATCCCTGGCCAACCTAACCAAAAGAAAGAGAGAATCAACTCAAATTATTAAAATCAGAGGTAAAAAAAAGACATCAACACAGACAGTGGGAAAATGTAAAGGATTATCAGAAACTATTTTGAAAACTTATATCCAATAGACTGGAAAACATGGAAGAAATCAATAGATTTCTAGGCAAATATAAATTACCTAAATTGAAGCAAGTATACATGTAAAGTCTAAACCAACCAATAGCAAGCAAAGAAATAGAAACAGCAATGAAAATTCTTTCATCAAAAAAAAAAGTGCAGGCCCAGCTAAATTGTACAAAACCTTCAGTGAAGAACTAATCCCAATACTTCACAACTTGTTTTGGGAAATTGAAAGAGATGGAATTCTCCCAAAGTCCTTCTACAATTCAGTATCAAATTAATACCAATAAAAACATAAAGATACCTCAAGAAAAGAAAATTGCAGACCAATATCTTTGATGAACATAGTTGCAAAAATCCTAAACAAAATACTAGGTATTCACATTCAAAACTATATCAAGATAATTTAACACCACAACCAAGTTGATTTCATCCCAGAAAAGCAAGGCTGGTTTCAACATATGCAAATTAATACATGTTATTCACCACATAAATAGAACTGAGAGCAAAAACCACATAATAATATCTATAGATGCTGAAAAAGTATTTGACAAAATCCAACACTCATTTATTTTAAAAGAAGTGCAGAAAATTGGAATAGAAAAAACATATCACATATCTCAACAACATTAAGGCAATATACAATAAACCCAAAGCCATATTGAATGTGGAAAAACTCCAAGAATTTCCTCTAAAATGAGGATCAAGATAATTTTGGCCACTATCATCACTCCTTTTCAGTATAGTACTCGAGACTCTTGTCACAGCAATAAGAAAAGAGAAGGATATCAAAGGAATTCAAATAGAAAAAAGGAATTAAAATTATCCTTGTTTGCAGATGACATGATCCTATATCTAGAAGACCCAAGGATCTCAACCAAAAGAATACTGGAGCTGATTAACCAATTCAGTAAAATGATGGGATACAAAATCAGCCTAAAGAAATTAGTTGCTTTTCTATATGCCAACAATGAATCCACAATGAAAGAAATAAAGAAAATTTAATTCACAATAACATCAAAACCAATAAAATATCTAGGAATAAATCAAATCAAAGATGTAAATGACCTTTATAATGAAAAGTATAAAATATTAAAGAAGGAAATTGAAGAAGATCTTGGAAGATAGAAAGCTCTCCTGTGCTAATGGGTAAACAGAATAAACATCATCAAAATGTCCATTCTGCCAAAAGTGATCTACAGATTTAATGCAATTCCTATCAAAATACCAACAACATTCTTCATAGACCTAGAAAAATCACTCTTGAATTTTATATGGAGAAAGAAAAGATGCAGTATAGCCAATGCAATTTTCAGCAATAAAAACCATACAGGAGGCATCACAATCTCTGACTTCAAATTATACTACAGAGTAATAGTAGCTAAAACAGCATGATATTGGCACAACAACAGGCATACAGACCAATGGAACAGAATAGAAGATATAAAAACAAATCCACACACTTATAGTCAAATGATCTTTGACAAAGGGGTGAAAATCATATCCTGGAGAAAAGACAGCCTTTTCAACAAATGGTGCTGGGAGAACTGGCTATCTATTTGTAAAAAGATGGAACTAAATCCTTACATGTCACCCTGCACAAGAATCAATGCAAGATGTATCAAAGACTTGGAAATTAGACAAGAGACTATGAAGCTATTAGAAGAAATCATAGGCTCAACATTCCAATATATAGGCACAGGAAATTAAAACAAGAATTAACAAGTGGGGTATCATCAAACTAAAATGATTCTGCTCATCAAAAGAAATCATAAAGAATCTAAAGAGAAAGCCTACAGAATGAGAGATCTTTATCAGCCACCTCTCAGATAGGAAACTAATATTCAGAATATACAAAAAGCTCAAAAGACTACACTAGCAAAACAAATAACCCAATTATGAGTTGGCCACTTAATTGTATAGACACTTCACAAAAGAAGAGATACAAATGGCCAATAAATACACGAAAAAATATTCAACATCATTAGCCATCAGGGATATGCAAATGAAAACTACACTGAGATTCCATCTAACCCCAATCAGAGTGGCAAGCATAAAGAAGTCAACAACAAATGCTGGTGAGAATGTGGGGAAATAGGAACTCTTTTACATTGTTGGTAGCACTGCAAACTAGTTTATCCACTACGGAGATCAGTGTGAAGATTCCTTAGAAGACTGGAATGGATACATCATATAATCCAGCTATTCCACTTTTGGGTATCTTTCCAAAAGGGTTGAAATCAGAGAACTACAGTAACATATGCATACCAAAATTTGGAACCAACCTAGGTCTCCATCAACAGATGGATGGACTGCAAAATTATGGGAAATACACACAGTGGAATTCTACTTCAACAATAAAGAACAAAATTATGTCATTTGCAATAAGATAGAAAGACTTGGAGAACATTATATTGAGATCAGCCAAGCAAAGAAAGCAAAGAAAGAAAGGACATGTTTCCTTTAATATGCCCAAACTAGGAATTATTCCAGATACCAGAGAGACTCCAGATAATGGAGGGGAAACCTCAGCAAAGCTAGAAAGGAAGGGTATGGGAGGAAAAAGGCTGAGGTTGATTAATGGAGGAGCTACGACCAAATATGTGTATAAGTATGAATGTAGCATGGTCAAACTGGAGACTCACAGTCAGGAGTGAGGAAAAGGGAAAGCAGGGGGGAACCAAGTACTGTGCGAATGTATGTCATTGTCTATATGATCCACATTATGATGTGAGACTATATAGTATACCGATAAAATAAAACAGAAATTTATATAAAAATAAATTATATAATTTAGTTAATAACAAGTATCAATTGGTTCATTAATTGTAAAAATGTGCCATATTTATGTAAAATGTTAATAAAAACTGTATATGAGAAGATATACATAAAAATTCTGTAATATGTGCCCAATTTTTCTATAAGTTTTAAACTGATCTAAAAATAAATTTGAAAACACTAACTTGAGGTTGTTTTAATTCAAATTTTATTTATATTTCATTTTTGTAATCTTATATTTTTACTAAAAAAAGAAAAGCATATTTTAACTTATGTGAAATTTATATAATTCAAACTTAGAGTATCAGAATTTGAAGAGAACTGATATATCATTCATATAGACTGAAGATTCTCATTACCTATCCATAGCTTTAATCAAATTCTTAAAAGATTAGGTTGGATTCCCAAATTCTTAGGAGCTACGTAGCTAACCAATTGTATTAAATTTGATTTTTATGTTTAAAATGAGTCATTAAACTAATCTTGAAAAAAGCATCAAATCTAATTCTCAAAATTTGTCACAATTTATAAAATCATGAATCATTCCAGTACTGTAAAGTAGCCTGTTAATGATATTCTTTTTAAATACAGTCAGATATCTTCTTATTAATAAAATGATGTAACTTAAAATGTTATTGATATGCCTTTTTAGAATGGGTTACAGGTATGAAAAATGAAATTCTCTTACTCTCTCCAAGACATAGACTTTAAGATTATAAAGGAACAGAGATAGTAAGCTCCTCAGAATAATCCATTAATTGGAATATTGGAGTTGAAAAATTAAGAAGCTGGGAAAAAGAAGAAAGTCAGATAAAAGCGAGAATGAAAGCAGGAGAAACACAAAGTGAAGAGAGTGACGGAAAAAGAGAGAGGGAGGGAGAGAGGAAGGAAAAGAGGGAAAAGAGAATTTAGCGTCCTGAGCTATAGCCTACATTAAATAATGACTGAAAAACTTCCAGAGCAAGATACACAAAGATCTATCTAGAAGGATATAAAGGTAATACTATTTGAAATGCCTTAGAAAATACCTTTATTTTTATGAATCTTCAGCAGCTTTGCCATTATGGAAAGTGCAGAAATCAGGATTTTTTCCAGGTAGCAGGCAATCATCAATGACAAATTCTACAAACCATATTCTACAAATGTAATTGCCCAATGATATTGCCCTATTGTAACTGTTAGGCTTTCTTTTACAATAATTTCATTTTAATAATATGTTTGGAAGATAATTCTACATATCCAAATATGCCATACTGATGGGTCATGGTCTGCCACCAGAATGAAGTGTTGACCTAAAGTTCTATGTGTTTTGTAACTTTCACATGTCCATATTGTGTAACTTGCATCTAGTATAATTGTTTCTATTCATTGATAGTGGCAGGAAACTTTTTATTTCACAAACCACATTGTTACTTATACTTCTGATTTTTTCTTTTTCTATGTGTGTGTGTGTGCATGTGTGTGTGTGTGTGTGTGTGTGTGTGTGTGTGTGTGTGTGCAAGCTTGCCCCAACATGAAGTGATACTGGAAATTCAACACAGAAATATTCTACTTCTAGGTTATCCTCCCAGTCCCCTTTGTTCTTAAGTTTTTGTCTAAAATAGGATTTTACTATGTCTCATTGTGTTGCTGAGGCTTTATTTGAACCAGTGATCATCCGGTCTCAGCCTCCCAAGTACTAGGATTCCAGGCATGTCCAGTTTAGACTCTTCTTACCAGTATCATTTGTTTGTTAAGTCCACTGTCCACTTTTGCTTTTTCTTCATTTTCCCACAAAAATCAACACTGTTCATTACACTGTAGTATTGCAGAGTTTTTTTTTTTTGGGGGGGGACCTTTATCTGTCAAATCCATAAGCCATATGTGCCAGAGAAGTGAAGTAGGTTGCAGACAGGCCAAAGAACATACCTGCAGATGGCATATAAGACATATTCTTAATTGGGAAAAACTTAAAAGAAACAGTCAGTACTCTAAGAAGAGTTCAGTGATGTCAGGCTGAACCTTTATCACTTGCATTCTTCTCTGTGCCTGCCAAGCAGCCACTCCATCCCTCATTATAGTGTTCCGGAAAAGAGTAGCTCAGTGCCACCCCCTTGGGTCCAGTGGTAGCCAGTTGGACAAGTGACATGAATCCTCTCCACAGAGCCCTAATTTTAGTGTAAAACCCCACTAAGAGAGGGGTTTTACATGCCAGGCTGCAGAAGCAGTGATATTATCAGCATCAGCTTTCTTAGTTTGCTTATGCCCAGCATTCCAATGAGCAACTCTCCTGAGTTCATGAAAGAAAGTAGCTTTCTACAGATAACAATAGCTTCTACCCCAGTTCTTAGGGTACATGAGAAAACCTGTGTCCCTCATGCTAATTTGGACATTCTGACCCAGGCTGGCTGTCATTGTTCCCTCAACTTGGCTGCGATTTGTGAAATAGGAGGCATTTGAGAACATGGTGTTTTATTGTCTCCTTTTTCATTAGAGATGATATATTACCAAAATGAATTTTAAAATGAAAAATTAAAATGTGAACTACCAACCACACAACCATTATGAGAAAATCTGTCTCATCTCAAGTAATTAGGGGATATATCTAGCCTGTTCTTGTTCATGTCAAATCAACAAATTATATTTTTCACTTCCATAGAAAAGTTCTAATTGTTGTAATTAGGAAAGTTTTAATTGTTGTAATTAGTTACTTATCTTAATCTTAAATACCCACTAGTTTTAGATTTAAAACCACTGACTAGATAATACAAATAACTAGCTTTATTCAGATTTGCCTTTTAACCAAGGCAGTGTGCTGATACTGCACTAACCTCCTCGGTTCAATTTTGTACAAGTAATTAAAATCACTTCCATATAAGATAAGAATTGAGAAATAATTTATTTTCTTTACATAATTTAATTGTAATTCCATGAACACAACTGAATATGAAGTGACTGAATATCTTATTTTGGATGATATGAGCAATATTCTACAAAGATGATTATCTAACAGCACGCAAAATACTTGTGGTTATTATGTATTTTTTGAAAATTCAGTACATTTTTTCTGGATATGGTGGCATATGCTTGTAATCCCAGTACTTGTGAAGCTTAGACAGGAGGATGGCAGGTTCGAAGCCAGCCTCAGCAACTTAGCAAGGCCCTTCACAATTTAGTGAAACCCTGTGTCCAAATAAGAAATAAAATCAGACTAGGGGTTGAACTCAGAGGTAGAATGCCTCTGGATTCAACCCCCAGTGTCACACCCACACAAAAAAATTCAGTACATTTTAATAATATATATTGAAGATAACTATATGAATTTCCAGATTACTTCCATATTTTTATTATTTCTCATAGATTAGGTTAGGATTTGCTATACTTAATCAAATTGCATAATATTTGTTGTTATATTGCTACTATTTGAAGCAAGATTCTTGCTCATCATGCTAAGCAAGATTAGTCAGTCACAACAAGTAAAAAGTCAGATGTTCTCCTTGATATGTGGAAGCTAGGGAGAAAAAGGGTCATAGGAGGAACTGTAGAGGAAGGAGGAGAAACCATGGATGAGAAAATAAGGAGGCCTAACTGGGTGGGGGTGATGGCAGTGGGGATTGGGAAATTCTCTAATGTATATGACATACATTCACAAACATATGAAAGTCAATCACTAAGCCAAACATGAGAAGAAGGAAGAAGGGAGGGGATGGAGAGAGCATTGAGGAAGGGCTCAATGAGTGATGTGTGCTTGTAAGCTTCTACCATCTTGTACTCCATTAGGAAGTATGATTACAATGCACAAATGAAAAAAACAAATAAATAAAAATAAAAATATTTTTGTTGTTAATAAACTTAAGAATTTTTAAAATTGAAAAACTTTTAAGAGAACAAATATTTTTGTGATTATATTTTATACTCTTTTAGAATTGTACATGACATTCAGAAACTCAAGTAGCTGAGAATCATAAAAAGGCAGACAGGATGACTTAAGTGTCCTTTCCAAGGTTTTCCTTTCATCCTTGACCTCTTCCTGAAAAAATAATATGGAACATGTGCTACTAATGATTTATCTATTTCAAGTGCTGTAATTCATAATCAGTAACTGTTTCCTTCGTACTTAATGAATCTTTTGAATAAAATAAATGAGTTAAGATAAAATTGGAGGAAAATAATTCTAAAATAGCCCTGTTTTGAGAGAACTATTAGCATAAAATTGATATTTTATTGGTATCAAAAATCCACTTAGAATCTCTGGATCATGACAGAACCCTAAGAAGTCTTTTCACAATGTCATATTCAAAATTGTACAGGCTTAAGGCATGTCGGAAATATCATAAATAAAGAAGAATGGCACAAATACAGAAGACCTCTGGTATCCCTTTAGTTATGATATAAGCAAAGTCCTGTTTTATATCTTTAATTTTTCAGCAATCCAGAATCTAATGCTTTGTAAAGTTCTCATTCAGTGTTTAACTTTAATGAGTAAAGTTAAAATTATATATCCTACTCATATATTTTATCGCATTTGAAATTTCTGTGAATTTAATTCATTTGAGAAGTACTTTTTAAAGTAATGATAACATACATATAGAAGTCCACAATCCTTATGTGTAAAGCTTGATAAATGTTTGCAAGTCGAATGTATGATTGCAGCTAACCCCAGCTCAATATATCAAACATTATTAGCACCAGAATCTTAACCTTAAGATATTTGATAAATACAAAGAGGAAAAAAAACCTGTAAAAGTAGAAAGCATCAAATAATCAGAGTAAAATACATGTAAGATAATTATTTGTACTTTTTTATAATATCTAAAAATATTTTTAAATGAGTGCAAAATGAAATAGAGGAAGAAAAACTCGTTAATCATTTTTACAAGTCAGAAATTCACAGCAACATATCCATCTTAATAAACACACCCCAGATGACATAAACAATTAGATACAACAAAGAAATACCACAGAACAAATAGTGCTATAGAAAAACGTCTTTTATTTCAGTGATAATAGGACTGTTAAAATAAAACAAATTCTTGACATTTTAATCACATTTTTATGGAATATAGCTGAGATGTAAATAAAATAAAGAATATTTTGCTACTCACATGATTCTACTAATTATCCAAGATAAAAGTCTTTACTATAAGTGACAAAATTTCAAAATTAAATATTGAGCTTTTTAAAAATTTGAATAGAATTTTCAGCATAGGAAACAATACCTATGAAAGTAGAATTTATACTTAGGAGCAGAAAAATACTGGGCATTTATTATTTAAAAAGGAGAGTTATCATCATAATATTTAATTTTCTAATTTTCTAAGAACCTTAAATGTCGTGTCCTTTTTCTCATTGTAGTAGAAGCCAGAGTATTACATTTTGACACTCTTAATAATCTTAGTAGCCTCTCTGCCATCTTTTTGTACACACACACACACACACACACACACACACACACACCCATACACAAGATGGAATTATGAAATTGTAATACCACAATAGTTGTCAGGTAGTAACTAACACAAATGACTTTTGAACTACCTTTTATTTTACTCACAAATGTATACAGGTATATGTCCAAAATTCTAGGGATACTTTGAAAAAAAGGTCAGAATAGTTTCTATTTAAAGCTAAATTTGAAGAAAAAAAGATCATGCATTACTAGCTTCTCAGCATTTGATGCAGCTTTACACAAGGGATAAAGAATAAACATGTAACAAATATTATTAACCCATTGAATTTCTAAAAACCATTTCATATTATTCAGTACCAGGGCTGATGATTAAATGCTAAGTTAATTAATTTATAGATATGATGGATGAATTTAGATTACAGCTACTATAATTTCAGTGTGAGAAACAAGTTTAGTAATAGAAGTAACTATGAGGTTTCAAAATAATGACAATACTTTTTAACAAGCTCAACAAGATTCCGTTATATATTTTCTCTAGTCAGAAAGCAGTTTTAATTTTAACCCCAATGTTTCTAAGTCAAATAAAAAGTATTAGATTGAAATAAAAGAAAAATAATCTTAAAAAGAGTTAAAATAAATACAAAACGATTTGTTAAAACTTTCATACATTTCATTACATAATGTAAAAAGTGGGAGAAGTTCCCTTCTGAAACTCACTTACTGCTTCTCTCTCTCTCTCTCTCTCCCTCTCTGTGTCTGTCTGTCTGTCTGTCTGTCTGTCTGTCTGTCTCTCTCTCTCTCACACACACATACACACACACACACACACACACACACACACACACACACACACAATCTTATGTGTTGGAATTCTCTAGTTGTCAGTATAATTAAGGAAGTTATAAGCCATGATTCTTCTTTTGTCTCTCACTCTTCACTCATCATTAATTACCAATTTTTATTCCCATATTATCTATTGTTGCTAGTACTATCAGAGGAGGTCCTCCAGAGAAAAACTGATTATATTCTGTTCTTGTCTGAATTACTTCAATAGTTTTACAAACTCTATAAATTAAATTTCAGGCCCTTAAATGTTGCCTCTACGGTTATCCTTAATTTGTAAGAAAGCATTGTCTACAAGAGTGATTTTTCTCCCTAAATTATGGACATTGGTCTTCTGAATATCCTTAGAAGTCCTCAAGTTCTAAGGAACTTATGAAATTTGTATATGCCAACTTGAAACCATGCATGGTCTAGGAAAGCCAGTTCTTCTACCATTGATGTAGGAACAGAGCAACTGAATAAACAACAGGCCTGGCGAAAGCATTCTGGGAGCACAGTCTTTGAACTAATACTCCAGATCTTAAAGGTTAAAAAAAATCTTTTGGAAAAGTCATATTTAAGCTGCAATCAAGAAGATGTGTAGGAACTATCTAGAAATAAGAGAGGAATGGTGGTATGATGTGCTACAAAAATGAAAACATTTTACTGAATAAATTTATTATTTATGCATGTGCACAGGTTGTTTTATACTTGCCTTCATGAAATTTTTGGCCTTAGAATAATTCACATTATTCTTGTATAATTATGGATTAATGCTCAAAATTTCAAGCATTGATTAGAGAAAGAATACACAAATTCTATCCAAGGTTGGCCATCCTAATTGTAAATTAGGATACGACTATTTAAGACTTACTACAATTTTCATATTATAAAGTATTGAAATAAAGTTCCATAATAATAAAATAATACATTTAATTTTTTCATTTGGTACTAGAACTTAAACCTACAGGCATTCTACCTCCAGGCTATACCCTTCAACCTCTTTTTCTATTTTTTATTTTGAAACAGGATTTCACTACGCTGCTGAGGCTCTTTCTAAATTGCTGAGGTTAACCTCAAACTTGTGATACTCTTACCTCAATTTCATAAGTATCAGAATTACAGGCACGTGTCTCTGCCCAGATGAAATATTTTTAAATTAAGTAGATAAAGAAGCTGGACATGGTGGTGCATGCCTGTAATCTCAGTATTTGGAAGGCTGAGACAGGAGGGTTATAGGTTTGACGCAAACCTCAATAATTTAGTGAGGCTCTCAGTAACTTAGTAAGACATTGTTTCAAATAGAGTTGGGGATGTAGCTTCCTGGTAGAATACAGAATATTCCTGAATTCAATCCCCAATAACACACACACACACACACACACACACACACACACACACACACACCACGTGCGCGCGGTACAATGTGTCACAGGTTGGGCATGGTGGTGCCTGCCTGCAATCTCAGTATTTGGGAGGCTGAGACAGGAGGATGGCAGGTTTGATATCAGCCTCAGCAACTGATGGAGGCCCTGAGAAACTTAGTGAAATCTATTTAAAAATAAAATAGTGCTGGGACTGTCGCTCAGAGGTAGAAGAGAATAAAGAAGTGCCACAGTAAGTGTTATGGTAACATTTAAAAATGTCAAAACTGAGCCGGGCGTGGTGGCGCACACTTGTAATCCCCGCGCGTGGGAGGCAGAGACGGGAGGATCGCGCAACTTTGAAGCCAGCCGCGTGCGCTGGCTTAGGAGACCCTGTTTCCAAATAAAAGTATAAAAATAGGTCTGGGAGTGTAGCCCGGAGGTAGAAGGGCTTCCAGGAACCCCAGTACTATAAAAAATATTAATAATAATAAAAATAAAAAAATAAAAAATAAAAATGTCAAAACTGAAAATGTTTTTCTTTTCCTTTAGTAAGAGAAAATTCATATTTCCTACTTGGTTATTACAGAAATAGTTCTTTAACTTTGATTTTTGTGTTCATATCTTGGTGTCTTTATGACTTTCAAAACCTAATTATAGTGGTTCTGTAGCAAAGACATCAGTAAATACTTAGAGTACTTAGGAAGAAGACCTTGGGAAATTAAATGCAAAAGTATTTGATAATGGGAAGATATGTTCTAAAACAGAAGATGAAAAACTAAAAAAAAAAAAAAAAAGTTAAAATGGGCTTTACCTTTGGAGGGACAGAGAATTTGATGAAGATGGTAAAATCAGAGAAGTACAAATGGAATCGGAAAAAAAGAGATTTGTAAATCAACTAATTTACTTTTCAAATAGAAACTAATTTATTTTATTTAAAGTGCTCAGGCACCTTTCTTCTACTGATATTTGTTTTTCCAGCTCATTACATTTCTGAATGATTAATCTTTGCTCTCAAAGGAAAGAGAATGAGATTATTTAGTGGAGTGTGGGAGAGCTGAACCCCTCAGGACATGGCTTAATCCAACAAGAGGCAACTCAAAGCTAGGTTTGTTATGACATTCTTAATAACAAAAACAATGATAAAATTTCTCACTTATTCTTAGTGTACCATGAACACAGACTGAGACATGCCATTTATCTTGTAGTCTGTAATATAGAGGGACTTTTCTCAATACAATATGCTCTATTGGTCAATTTTGGTCCTGGAAAATTAAGTTAAACTTCTTTAAGAAAATACATCCAAATTAAGATTACTTATTATAGTTATGCCTTATTTGTTGGGGAAATTTAGAAAGGGATTTTCTTTCCATAAGGTACATGTTTACATAATTGAAGGGTAGATGTGTGCTATATAAAAAGGCAATTTGTAGAAAGAATTATTCAGCCATAAAGAAGAACAAAATGATGTCATTTACAGAGAAATGGATGGAACTGGAGAACATTAAGTAAGATTAGTCGGTCACAAAAGTAAGAAATCGGATGCCCTGCCAAATATGGGGAAGCTAGGGAGAAAAAGAGTCACAGGAAGAACTCTAGACTAAGGAGGAGAAACCATAGATGAGCCAATAAGTAGGCCTAACTTGGGGTAAAAGGAGGGGGAAAGAGAGAAATTCCCTATTTTACATACTGTAATTCACAAACATATCAAAATCAGTCACTAAGCCAAACTGGAGAAGGAAGGGTGGGGAGAGAATAGGGTGGGAATTGGGGAAGGACTAAATGTGTGATGTGTGCATATATGTCTCTAACATTCTGCACCTCATAATAATATATGATTACAATGTACCAAGCAATGAAATAAAAAGAATTATTCCTAATATGTACCTTCCTTGGTAATCTACAGTGAATGAGTTCAAAATACATTGTTAGCAGATGTTAAGGTCTCCCTGTTTATAGTTAAAACTCATTTATATCCAGTTATTTTCTTACTATTACAGTTATGGGGATATGCAAGAATAAGAAAACCCTAGGCAAACAAAAATTCAATCGCTTCCTTTAGGGTATTCAAGTGAACACATTTTATTTCCCACTTTCTCTTTCTTTCTTTCCAATAAGAAAAAATTATGACATGGTTCCAAGTGGCTTCTTGGCTTACTTTTCTCTGGACTCTGTAATCACTACTATCTCTGTAATAACTACTATATTTAAGCCGATGCATTTCTCCAATAACAAATATATTATATACAAAGTTTTCTCCCTATAATGTTTGTGGCGAGAGAACCTTAGTGGCATTGAAGCCAATAATTTTTTTCTTTAAATGTTAATAACCAAGAAGAAACTCAATACTTGATATTTTTATTAGAAAATTCCATTTTTAAAAGTCACTAAGTACCATAAATACCAGAAATTTAATTTATTTATAAATTAACTTATTTATTAATTACAAACACCTTATGTGTCCTTTTTTGCTTGTGAGTTTTTTCCACCTATCTAATAATACTTGTGAGGTCGTAAGAATAAAGTCAAAGAGAGGGCTTGATTCAAAGAGTTCCCTTGTGGAAACTGACTTAGTACCTTTTATGATGGGAGACTGCAAGCTATTTTTGGCTGTGACAGTTTTTCAGATTTCCCCTCTTTTAAATGAAAATAATAGTTTGAAGAGTGCTGGTCAGATACTCTGAAAAATACTCTCAGGAATTTGATACTTTTTAGATGTGTGTGTGTGTGTGTGTGTGTGTGTGTGTGTGTGTGTGTGTGTGTTATGGGGGATTGAACCCAGGTGTATTCTACTTCTGAGCTGTACCACTATCCCTATTTAACTGTTTTTATTTTGGAACAGAATCTCACTAAGTTGTGGAGGATTTGGCTAAATTGCTGAGATAGGCTGTGAACCTGTAGACCTACTGTATCAGCCTCCCAACTACTGGGATTAGAGTTACATATCGCCACACCTGGCTCACTTATGGGAAGATTAAAGGAAGACCATATGGGTAAAATGCCATCACATAACAAGGATGTACTGTCAACGTGATTTATAGCTGTTGATGTGAAACTTATCACTTGGCTTGGTTTCTTTGTCAGATTTCTTTACTGTAAAGTTACTGCTTTCTGCTCTGTCCCTTCTATATTTAATTGGAGAAGAAAGTCACTATGGAAGGAAATCCATACTCTAAGAGACAAATTTGATCTGACTCATCTAACTATAGTGTATAATTACTAACTATAGTGTAGTAAGTAATCATGTACAATTTATTGGTTTTATCTACATAATTATTTGCAGTTTTTCTACATAAAATTTTTGTCTATTTTTTTCTTATTTTAAACTCATTCACTACTCACATATAAGTTTGGACACAATATCGTTTATTTTATTTATTTTATTTATTTTTTCTGATACTGGGGTTTCTGGAAATCCTTCTACCTCCGGGCTACACTCCCAGGCCTATTTTATATTTTTATTTGGAAACAGGGTCTCTTAAGCCAGCGAGGCTGGCTTCAAACCTGCACGATCCTCCAGTCTCCGCCTCCCAAGTGCAGGGATTACAAGCGTGCGCCACCACGCCCGGCAATATCGTTTATTTTAAATTGTGGATTACAATCAATGTTACATATGCCTTTGTTCTAATTGTTTCTACTTTGGCCATTAGGAATTCAGTTGGTTCTGATGGTCCTTTGACATACTTATAATTTTTTTTGTATACTTCTGGTTTTGGTTTAAGAACTATTATCAGTCAATTGACCAAAGAATAGTATTTTAACCCAAGATCTATGTATTATATCTATTGGGTTGCCCTTCCTTCTAAGATCTCTCAGGCAGCTGAACAAGAAAATATATTTTGTAAACTAACCTATGTATAAATCCATAATTGCAAGTATTTATAATGTAACAACCTGTAGCTACATGAAGATAAATATGAATTCACATGGAGATAGTCTTCTCTAATCCAATATTGTATTAACCATTATAGCCACCGCCTTTTGCTTAAATACAAATCTAAACCCCAATGGCAGAAAACCTGATTTCAATCATCATTCATTTACTTAGTTGTTTAATTACAGTTAAGTGCATAGATATTCCATAATTATTAAATCATAGACCATGGCTAAAAAATTACTAACTATAGTGTAGTAAGTAATCATGTACAATTAATTGGTTTATCTTGTAGACTCCATTTTTCATCCTTGCCTTAGTAAGGTCATTGTATACATTGGTGCAACAATTTGTACTGTCACTTTCCACACTCTATTTTGGTATTCCCTTGCCTGTTAAATGATTTTTAAAAAAATTGTATGCTCAAAGATTCATTCTTTCTGCTACAAATGCCTACAGATTCCGAGTGCATAGTGCTATGTCGTGTAACCACTGTTAAAGTGTCACAGAATAGTTTCACCAACCTAAAAGATCATCTGTGCTGGACAAACTCAACCCTTCCCTGTCCCTGGAAATGCCCATTCCTGTCTACACAGAATGAAATGAGAAGTATTTCTTTATTTCTTTTTTTTTTGGGGGGGGGGTACTGGGGTTCCTGGAAACCCTTCTACCTCCTGGCTACACTCTCAGATCTATTTTTATATTTTTATTTGGAAACAGGGTCTCTTAAGCCAGCGAGGCTGGCTTCGAACCTTCCAGATCCTTCTGTCGGCCTCCCAAGCGCGGGGATTACATGTGTGCGCCACCACGCCCGGCTGAGAAGTATTTTTTTTTTTGCTTCTATTTTATGAAAAATAGGTAAATAACTGATATGATTTTGAATCCTGAAGAGCTTGGCATAACATACCAATAAAACCTTTTTTTTTATTTTGGACAAGGCTGTTTTTATTTTTTGGTTTCTATAATATATTAGACTATTAAATTCATGTTTTTCCTTGAGTTTGTTTTGACAGTTAGTGAATTCTAAGAAACTTTAACCTATTTTATGTAAATTTTCAAATTTTTTATCCTAAAGTTGTTCATAGTATTTTTATAGCTACTTAAATCCCATGAAATCAATGGTGATAATTCCCATTTTATTTCTATAATTTTGTAGTAATTTGAAATTATTTTTTCTTTCTCTTCTCTTCTTTATTTCCTTTTTATTAGCCTGGCTAGAGATTTACAATTTTATTAATTCTGTAAAAGAGCATGCTTTGGTTTTGTGGATTTTCTTCATGACTCTTTTTTAATTAATTTATTTATGTTGCATAATATTACTTTTGTAAGAAAATTCCAAGCTTTATTCCTAAGTGGTAGTGCCATGTGCCATTTTTCATTCCCTTTAGCAATGAATGAGTCTCTTTTGTTACACATCCTCACTAGCATTTTGTTAGTTATTTTGGATTTTGGCCGATCTTAGTGAATAGTGGGACCTTTGCAAATCCCTAATGAGGAACAATGATGAATATCTTTACATATGCTTGTTTACCATATTTTTATCTGTGGTGAAGTGTCTGTCAGATCATTTTTACTCATTTTTTAAATTTTATTTTTTCTTAGTACTGAGTTTTAAAAGTTTTTATATATGTATAAGTCTTTTATCAGGCCCATTTTTTCAATTGTTACCTTTTAGACTATGTCTTGTCATTTTAAACTCTCAATGTATTGCACAGGGCAATGATTAATAAATATTATAACATTTTATTTATGGATAATGCTTCTTGTGTTAAATATGAAAACTAATTGCCATGTCCAAGGTAGCCTATGATTACTCCTATATTATTTCATAGAGATATTATAGTTTTGCAGAGTATAGTTAGGTCTATGATCCATTATGAGGTAAGCATTTTAAAAGGTGAAAGATCAGCATCTCTCTCTCTTTAATCATGAGGATGTCCAGTTATTCTAGCATCATTTGTCAGAAAGACCATTTTTCATTTTTTTTTCTTTTGTTCATTCAAATTTAATTTGCTTACTTGAAAAAAATTAATACATTTGTATGCAATTCTATTGATCTGTTTATTCTAAACTAGTTTATATCGTTTTGATCACTGTCACTTTACAGTAGGTTTTAAAATTGGGGAGTGGTAGTGCTCTGACTTTATTCTTCTTTAATATTATATTAGATACCTTGGGAAATTGTTTTTTTATTTTTCAATAAACTGTAGAGTAGGACTAGTTTGTTGATATCAGTACTTAATTGCTGGGAGTTTAAATGGAATTGCATTAAATCTATTCATCCAATTAGGAAGAATGAATATCTTAATACTACTGATGAACATGAACATAGAATATATTTCAATTTGTTTAGACACTTGATTTTTTCATCAGACTTTCATTGTCCTACCTATTCAGATCTTATTAATATTTTGCTGGAGTAATAGCTATATATTTTGCATATTTGGTGACTAATGTAAATGGTACTATAACTTGACTTTCAAATTTTATTTGCTCATTGATAAAATGTATAGGAAATCAATTTACTTTTATAAATTAACCTTATATTGTGCAAACTTTTCATATATTAGGTCAGTATTTTTGTTGTTGATTCTTTGAAATTTTAAGCATTGAAACTCTTGATAAATGCAATCAGTTTTATATCTTCATAGTAATTTTATTTTCTTTTATTGTCTTGTATTAGCTAGCATTATAGTGTGAGGTTTAACAATAGGATGAAAGCAGATATCTTTGCTTTATTCTCAATCTTATGTGAAAACAATCAAGTTTCACTATATATTTGATGTTTAACGTTGGGTTTCTGTAGATACAGTCTATCAAGTTGAAAAAGTCCTTCATTTCTAATTTTCTGAATTGTGAAGAATTAGTGTTGGCCTTTGTCAAAAGCTTCTTTTTGAAGGAGTATATATGGATATGATTATATTTTTATTTTGGATTATTGATGTGATATATTACATTTACTGAATTTTAAATATTGAAACAGACTTCCAATAAATCCTACTTGGTTAAATTGTATAATTCTCTTGATGTAGTTTTGGATTTGATATGAAAATATATTGCCTTTCATACTTTTATTGGGCATTATAGTCGCACATCAAATGTGGTCCATAATGATGGTGACATACATGTACACAGCACTTGGTGGGCTTTCCCTCAGTCTCCTCCTCACTCCCCTTCCCTATATAAGATATTGAGAAATAGGCATCGGTATTCTCACATATGTACATAATGTCAGTGGAAGTGTTTCCTACATTAATCCCCTCCCCATTTGACAAAACCACCTCACTCGCTTCACTGGAGTTTCTTTCCCATTATACAAAGTCCATTTTGTATCCAGATTACTTTCTAGTTTTTGCATATTAGAGAAAACATATTACACTTCACTTTCTGTGACTGTTCTGTGAATCTCACTTAACATAATATTCTCCAGGTCCATCCATTTTCTGAAACCTACATCATTTTGTTCCATTTAATTGTTGACAAGAATTTTATTGTATGTATATCCGAAAATTTTTAAATCTATTAACCTGTTGATGGATACTTAGGTTGGTTCCATAATTTGGCTATTAGAAATTCTGCTGCTATAAACATGAGTATGGATTTATTATTATAACATTCTGATTTTATTCCCTTTGGAAAGATACCCAGGAGTGATATAGCTAGTTCATATGGTGAATCTATTCCCAGTTGTCTGAGTAATCTTCACACTGATCTGCAAAGTTACTGCTTATCCATTTGTAGAAAAATGGAGTTAAATCTCTACCTCTCATCCTGCATAAGAGTCAACTCAAGATGGATCGAGCCCTGGGAATTAGGCTGGAGATTTTAAAATTACTAGAGGAGGGCACAGATACAATACTTGAACATATAGGTACAGGTAGAAACTTCCTCAATAAAACTGTCAAAACTCATAATTTGAAACAAGAATTAATAAATGGAATGAAATTAAACTAAAAAAGTTCCTGTTCATTAAAGGAGACCACAAAGAGTATAAAGAAAAAAACCTATAGAATGGGAGAAGATTTTTGCCAGCTATTCCTCTGATAGTGAAGTGATATCTAGAATATACAAAGCCAGGTGTAGTGGTACATACAAAGTACTTAATAGACTGAACACTAAAGAAACTAGTAGCCCAATCAAGAAATGAGCAATTGAACTACATAAACACTTCACAAAAGAAGAAATACAAATGACCAATAAATACATGATAATGCTCAATATCATTAGTAATCAGAGAGAAGCAAATTAAAACTACATTTATATTCCATCTAATACCAGTTAGAATGATAGCCATTAAGAAGCCAAACAAAAATAAATGCTGGCAAGGATGTGGGGGAACAGGAACTATAATAATATATTCTTGGGGATCCTTGCATTTATGTTTACAAAAGATAAAGTTCTGTAAGGCTTTTATTGTAATGTCTTTGTTTAGGAAACTAAGATAATGTTGGCCTTAAAGAGTTTGGAAGTATTCCAATTTCTTATCTCTGGGAGCAATTGTAGAAAATTGCCTCATTTCTTCTTTAAATTTATGGTAGAATATATCAGTGAACATAGCTGAAGTTGGTGCTTTTTTTGAAACCTAATAGCTACTAATTTTATATATTGAAATTTATATAAATTTATATACATGTATATAAAGATATGTATATAGATAGATAGATAGATAGATAGATAGATAGATAGATAGATAGATGCCTATTTGTATTACCAGTTCTCCTTGTTTGTTTTGGTAAATGTTGTCTCTTAAAAATTGATGTATCACCAGGCATGGTGGCCTACGCTTTTAATCCCAGCATTCGGGAGGCTGAGACTGGAGGATTGCAGTTCGCGGACAACCTCAGCTACTTAGTGAGGCCCTCCACAACTTAGTGAGACCCTGTCTCAAAACAAGGAATAAAAAATAGGGCAGAGGGTGTAGGCTCAGAGGTAGAATACCCCTAGGTTCCATCCCCAGACACACACACACAAGAAAACATTGATATATCTTATCTAAGTCATTAAATTATGGGTATAAAATTGTGTAATATAGATATAATATCCTAATGTATACAAAATCTTATATATAGATATATGTGAATAATAATATTAATAATAAAAATAAGGATGTTTTCACATTTGTGATGATATAGGTATTCCTGGTCACAATGTGTTAAATAAAAGAAGCCAGACACGGAATGACAAATATTCCATTATACATGAAATTTGCACACACACACAAAAAAAACCAGAATACAATGGTGGTCACCAGGAGTCAGAGGTATAGAAGTGAGGAAAATATTGGTGAAAGTACATAAACTTACAATTACAGGATTAATAAATTATGGAGACCTAAAATATAGGATTAAGTCTTTGAAAATAGATGTTAAGTTTTCTTATACACATACAAGTTAATTATGAAGAGATTGATAGGTTAATTTTTTATTGTGGTGACCATTTCATAAGATACATATATATCAAAACACCTCATTGTGTAGATTGACTATATACTATTTTCTTATTTATCAATTATTCCCATGTAAATCTGAGAATAATCACAACCACATTTCTTGCAGAGGAGTAGAGCTTGGGAGAACACACAACTCTTTAATAGTTGATAAATGAATTAATATAAAAGACATTGATTTATTTAACTTAGCATAGCTTCCACTTTCATCCACGTTGTTACAAATGACATAACTCCCTGATTTGTGTAGGCTGAACATTATTCTATTGCATGTCTGTACCTCATATTTATCCATTCATTTATTAATGAAACATTGAGTTGTTTTCTTATTTTGGCTATTGTGAGTAAGTCTTCAATAAACATGGGATATTGATTTAAATTATTTAAGATATATAAGCCCAGATATTGGATGGATGGATCACATGATAGTTCTATTTTTAATGTTTTGAGAATCTCCAATACTATTTTTCATACCAACTACATCACTTTTCCCACTAGTAGTATGTAAGGGTTTTAAGTTGTCTACTTCATAGACAATGATCATTACTTTCAAAAATAAAATTCATTTAGCCAGGTATGGTCATGCATGTTTATAATTTCAGTACTTGGGAGACAGACAGGATGATCTCAGATTCACAGCCAGGCTCAGCAATTTAGTGAGGCTCTCCCCAACTTAATGAGACCCTGTTTCAAAATAAAGAATAAAATAGGACTGGGGCATAGATCAGAGGTAGAATGCCCCTGAATTCAAATGCGAAGTACAACAACAACAACAACAACAACAACAACAACAACAACAACAGCAACAACAACATAATAACAATAGGAATAATAATAGCTATTGAACAGGCATGCTGTGAAATCACACTCTAGTTTTGATTTACACTCCCTGATGGTTGAAGATGTTAAATATCAAATATCTTTTCATCTGCTTGCTAACCCTTTGAATATCCTCTTTGGATATATGTTGGCTAGGTGAAATAAATTAGTCACAGAAGGTCATATAGTACATGAGTCTATTTAAATTAAATTTCTAAAGCCGGGCATGGTGTCTCATGCTTGTAATCCCCCCCCCCCCCTTGGGAGAGGGAAACAGGAGGGTCACGCTGGCTGGAAGCCAGCTGCGCTGGCTTAAGCAAGCCTGTTTCCAAAAATAAAAAGGTATAAAATAGGTCTGGGAGTGTAGCCCGGAGGTAGAAGGGCTTCCAGGAACCCCAGTACCACCAAAAATATAAAAAAATAAAAAATGTCTATAATAGTGAAACTCATAGAAGCAAAGAATGCAATAGTAGTTACTTATGACTGAGGGATGCGGAAAATGGGGAGTTTTTAAATATTTTTATCGGTGCATTGTAGCCATACATCTTAATGGGATAAAAGACTTGTGGAGACATACATGCACACATCATCCAATTATCCCATACCCAATCTCACCCTATTCCCTCCCCATCCCTCCTTCCCATGCTTGGCTTAGTGATTGAGTTTGATATGTTTAAGTACATCATGCGCTTTTAGAGAGTTTCCCTCTTCCCCCTTCTCATTCCCTCAGTTAGGTCACCTTATTTGCTCCTCTATAGGATCTCCTTCTTCATCTAGAGTTCCTCCTGTTACCCATTTCTCTCTAGCTTTTGCATATTAGGGAAAGCATCCGATTTCTTCTTTTTTGTGACTGACTAATCACACTTGGCATAATGGCCTCCAATACAACCATATAGAATAAGTTCTAGAGATCTGCTGTGCAACATAATGCCTATAGTAATTGTTATAGTTTGGATCTTACATGTTTTCCAAAGGCTTTTCTTGCAAAGGTTTGATTGTCAGCCTGTGGTAATGTTGGGAGAGAGTGGAGGCTTTAGAATGTGAGGGCCAGTGGAAGAAAGTTAAATTACTGTTTGTGACCTTGAAGGAGACATTAGAAACCCAGAACCTTCCTGTCTCTCGTTTTGCTTCCCAGTTGCCATGTGGTGAACATGTTTATTCCACTATTCACTGCCTTGCCACAGGCCACAGGCAATGGGGCTACCAAAGTTTGGACTGAGACTCCTGAAAACATGAGCTAAAATAAACATTTACTTTTAAAAGTTATTTATCTCAGGCATATTATCACAGCAATTTCTAGAACTTCAAAATTTGCAAAGATTTTAAATCCCACATTAATTATATTTACCTGAAAAATAAACAAACTAAAAATCAAAGGGAAACACAAAACTTTAGGTGATCATGTGTATGTATTTTCTCTTGATTATGGTGACAGTATCACAGGTGTTTGCATTTGATAAAATTCATCAAGTATAATTTAAATATGTGCAGTTCTTTGCATATCAATTACACCTCAATATAGCTGTTAAAAATGTCAGAGTATCTTTCTAGCTTAAAGACAAAGTATAACTACTCCTACTTGTATAGCCTCATTAGTATAATGCCTTCCTTCATTAGTTACATCTCTCCTAAAAAGAAATATGTAAGAGAAATGCTGAAATTCTTTCCATTGGGTAGGTCTATTGGATGTGTTTTCTTATTTAGGTTCCATAGTAGGGACTGGATGAAAAGGACTTGGATCCTACCTAGCACTCAGATATTGGATCCAAGAAACACCAACCTAAAATAACTAAAATGTAAATTATATAATTATATATTTTACAAGTATATTACTTTTACTTTTTAAAGAGTGGTTCTATAGATATTGGAAAACAGGGGCCATCATTTCACCAATTCTATTTCAGTTCAAGTTTTTTTTTACATTTTATTTATAAATGAGTATCACTGATAACTCTTCTAATTAAGGGATTAAAAATTATTTGAGTTTCTTCTTAAATGGATTCTCAACTTACTCAACTGGTAATTTTGACTGTAATTATGAAGAAGAGAGTTGGCTTATGAACATCCTAGTAGTTTTATAAGTAGTTATTAATATAGGGCAAACAGATACTAGTAGAAAACTCTTCTGGCATATAAGGGCCATGTCTACCAGTAAATTGACGGTGGTAGTTTATAAAGGGTGAATGTCCTTCACACATATGGATAAGTCAACTAGTAATGCACAAATTTTCAGCTTTCTCTAAGCATATAGTTTTTATCTTTTTCTTATAGTGGTCCTTTTGTAAAACAAATTATTTGGTTAATTTCAAACCAAAGGCTGCCACATTTTGAATATAGTTTTGTCAGTATCTTTGGTAACTTTCTACTGCTATAATAAAATACCATAGAGTGGGTAATTTGTAAATAATATATGCTTTTATTAATGGCTTTGGAGGATGAGAATTTCAATAGCGTGGTGCTGGAATCTGGCAAAGGTCTTTGTGCAGAGGGCAAAAAGGGCAGGCAAGCACAGGAAATGAGGTGAATTGATCTTTTATCAGAAATGGGCTTCTACAATTATGACATGAATTAATTATATTTTATTTAATTAATTAATTTATTTATTTATTTATTTTTGCCATACTGGGGATGGAACCCAGGGCCATTCTACCTCTGAGCTACACACCCAGTCCTATTTTTTTTATTATTTATCTTGAAATGGTCTCACTGAGTTGCAAAGGGCCTCACTAAGTAGCTGAGGCTGGCCACGAACCACAATCCTCCTGTCTTAGCCTCCCAAATGCTGGGATTTCAAGTGTGCACCACCACGCCTGTCTCTGCTATCTTTAAAAGCTGTACTTCTTAATACTATCTCAGTGGCAACTAAATTTCAGCAAGAATTTTACAGAAAAAATTTAAATTACAGTACCCAGGGATTGCTCAAAATTCTAATAAGTCTAGAGGTAACAAGATCACAACTGTAAAACCACATCCACTTTCTCAGACATTGTGGAAAAGTAAATAACAAATATAATAGTTACATTTTTATATTAGGCCTTCATAATTCGATTGCATGTTAACTCTAAATATACTAGATTATCTCTTTCTAAATAACATTAAAGCCAGGCATAGTGGCACATGCTTTTAATGCCAGCATTTAGGAGGATGAGACAGGGGAATCAAGGTTTAAGGACAGCCTCAGCTAATCAGTGAGGCTCTTGGCAACACAGTGAGACCATGCTTCAAATAAAGAATATAAAAAAAAATAGGGCTCGGGGAATAGTTTCAGATGCAGAATGCCCCAGGTCCCCTCCACACTACTGAAAAATAAACAAATAAATAAATAACATTATTATAGATACTAATTTTTATATTTTACTTCAAAACAGGGTCTAAGTTACAGAGAGCCTCATTAAGTAGCTGAGGCTGGCTTCAAATCTGTGCAATCCTGTCTCAGCCTCCCAAGCATAGGAATTACAAGTATGTGCCACCATGCCTGGCTAGATACTATTTTAAAAGGTATAGTACTTTTCCTAAGCTATATTAAAAAAAATTGTGATCATCATACTTGAGTTTTTACAGTATAAAACACTGATTTTTAAAATTTTTCCTGACAGTTTTGAAGCTCAGAGCTCATTTTTTAAACAAAATAAAGATGAAACTTATAATTTTAATTTCAATACATTTTAAGTAATTATTGTTTCAAATAAATTCTTCCCTATGATTAGATATACAAAAATACCTAGCTGGTGCTAATAGATTAAAGCTCTTTAATTACAAAAATATTTTATGAGGTTATCATGTACATTAAAAACAAGCATACACTCTTTCCACGTGTAAGTGCAAAGAAACGGAACAAAATAAAATTATAGAGGGGACATCTAATATACTTGCATTGTTTAAACATAGATTAATGGCTATTTATAAATTAAGAAAATATAATAAGCTCAAAATTACAATTTGTGCATGATTTAGACTTACACAGGGAAAATAACTACCAGGCCATTAGTACAGACTTAATTAATGGTTTTTATAGCTTTATACACAGATGTTTACTTCCCCGTTGAAAAGAATTAGCAGAGGCTGAAGAAGATTATCAATAATTTAACAGGGAATTTGCCTAGTTTATATGTTGTAGATAGACTGTGAAGTTAAGAAAACCATTTTGAATTTGTTTATTTTTTGTGTTGCTATCTGATGCTTTGCATATTTATTTTGAACCAGAACACCTGTAAGAACTGAAAACAATCTTTCTAGTAAACATAGCTATTGTAGTTTCAGGCATAAAGCCAGGGAATTTTTACTTAAGCACGTTATAGCAAATGTGGTGGACAACAGCTTCATGACATGATATGGGACAAGAAGATCAGTGAGTCCCACTGCACTCCAAGAGAGCAACATTATCAGAGGGTGCTATTTAACTGTGGCTGTCAAATTAAGCAGATTTTCTGGAAGAAGACCTAACTACAAAGGGGATTATTTTGAGACCCACTGACCATTAATAGATAAATGTTTTCCGTGGGGAAATAGAAGAGAGCAAAGGGCAAGTCACCTAGTTCCAGGCTGTATCTCTTCTTTAATGAAAACAACAAAATCCTTAGGTTTATTTTAAAATCATAATATATTAAATTCATTTGACAATTCTTCAAAGGCCTCTCTCTAGAAAAATATTCTCAGATATAAAAGCAGAGCACACTAGTATCATAACCAGAAAAAGCTTATAAATTGATATTATTTTAATACTTGGTGATAGCTAGTTTACATTATAGCCAGGCATGGTGGTACACTGGTATAATAGTAGTACTTGGGAGGCTAAAACAGGAAGATCACAGGTTTAAAGCCAATCTCATAAACTGAACAAGACCTTGTTTTCAAATAAGAAATAAAATTGGGCTAGGGTAAAACTTGGAGGTAGAATGCCTCTGGGTTCAACCCCCCAGTACCACACACAAAAAATTGAATATGCATTTTTTCTAATTAAAACTAATCCTATATTAATAACTGAAAGGATGAAAATACTAATAATTATAAAAATATTGTATCTAAATTCTCCATAATCTAATTTCTTGTTTATATAGATGAATATATTTAGAATTTACATCCATATATTTATTTCAATTAAACTCTTATTATACTGTATTATTTCGCTTTTTATTGAATAAAATAGTATATTTGTATACTGTAAAATATGTTATTTTTAAATGGCCACATTGCATATGAGCCTTGCCCAAGGGGGCCATGTCTGGGTGCCTCGTAAGTTCTGCATCCTTCTTCCACAGGAAAGTGGACCTTACGTTCTGTCCCCAGGAATGATTTCTGCTATTATCAAAGAAGGGAAGATGCTGAGCAATAGTTTCTTTAAAAAATTAAAATAAATGACCACACTGTGTTACATTTTATATATGTATAGGATATTTCATGGTGTATGATGGAATATATTCAGTGATCTATTATTGTGGGAAATAGAAGTTGTCCTAATTTTCATAAATTGAAAGACCAAACCTGTCTTTAATGTATCCCTGTACTCTACAAACCCACCCCTAATCCCTCAGTGGATAGCTTGGGATTTGGAGAGAAAATCCCGATATTGCCCTACTTTAGCCTCTGCTCAAGTTTACTAATATGGCTTAGGATAAAGTTTATATCATCAAAGTCTGGACTCAGACAACCTGGTTAGTAAATTTGAAAATGCTATGATATTAGGGGCATATAAACTGAGATTTCTGTATTTTAATTATCCAGAAATCAAAAGGAGAACAATTTTGTTACCAAGCTCATGTATTTTAAGGTGAAAAACAAGTTAATATTTTCTAATATCTTAATATTACCTTAATATTCTAACAAGTTAATATCTTCTAAATTCTGACTATTAAGAGCAAACATAAATATTACCATTCTGTTATTTTAAGAATAAATAGAAAATTTATTTGACAAAATATTGAGATGGACTTACTGTCATATGTGTATAATGAGGATAATTTTGAATTTGGCCCTTTCTACCTTTTTCTGTCATGCATACTTTCTTGTCATTCTGATTGATATGAAATGAAACAGTAAGAAAGTCCTCACAATACATCACATCGCCTTGAACTTTTCAGCCTCTGTAGCTCTAAAAAAGAAGTCTCTGTCCATTACAATTTATTGGCATTCTGCTATTACACCACAAATGAACTAAGACAAATCTTTATAATCCTTTTTTAAATTTTTGAGGTATCTATTATAAATTATCTTGCATTTCTGATTTTTTAACGGATACTTGACATTTATTGTGCAATTGTATCCCCGACAGCACATGTGGCATTTTAAAGTTATATGAGGTAGTAAAATCAATACTTCAATTAGAACACCTGAAATAATTGGCTCTAGTAACAGCAAAGTCTCATAATTTAAAAATATTGAATATTTTAAAAACTCTTATAACATCTTTAGCTGATAAAGAAATGTGCCTAACACTTAAGAAACAACTTACTCGTCTATATGAATTGTTCACAAAAATCTTTTTTGCTATTCTATATTACACTATGGATTTGTAGTTTTATTAACATTATACTTACTGGGTATTAACTCTACACAGTACAATCAAATAGAAATTCTTCATAAAGAATCTAGAAGACTTAAACAATAAGAATATTAGAAACAATGGATTTGTCACAGTCTTTCCACAAGTATTCATCATATAAAATCGAGTGTTTGCCTAAACTACTTATTTGTTGATTGTTTATTATCCGTAAAACTAACTTATTTTTATTGACTTTCAATGATTTCTTACTATATTTATTTTTTTCTATGATCTTTACGATCTATCTCCCTCTTTCTACTAACTTTAGATATCATTTATTTTTCATTTCCTATTTTCTTGAAGTGTAATGCTATTTTTTGGGATTTTCTTCTTTTTAATGTAAAATAATATTGTTATTAACTTCCTTTTTAGAACTGTTTTTGCAGTAATCATGGTTTCAGTATGTTGTGCTTCCTGTCATTAGGTAAACATTATTTTGATTAAATTAAGAAGAAATAGGAAGTTTGGGCAAACCAATAACAAATAAAGGGATTAAAGAAATAATTAAAAGGCCTCCCAACAAAGAAAAGACCAGGACCAGATATCGTCATGAATAAATTCTATGAAACATTTCAAAGAACCAACACAAATACTTCTTAAACTCTTCCAGAAAAATAGAGCTAGAAGAAAAAATGCTAAAGATAAGGATGATTACAGAGAGAGGTTTCTAAAATGGGACATTTAATTGAAAATAAAAATCTATCCCTGAGAACAGGAGAAGTGAAAGAGTCAAATACAGAACAGTATATTCTGAAAGAAGAAAATACTGAACTAAGGAAATCAGAATTGGAAAACTGAAAGAAAAAAAGAGATTCAAATCAAATTATTCTTCAATAAAATTGAAAATTCAAGCAGAACATGGTGGTGAATGCTTATAATTCAAGCATTCAGGAGTCTGAGACTGGAGGATCATGGTTTGCTGACAGCCTCAGCTATTGGTGAGGCCCTCTGCAACTTAGTGAGACTCTATTTCAAAATAAAGAATAAAAAATAGGGCAGGGGGTGTAGCTCAGAGGTTGAATGTCCCTGGGTTCCATCCTAGACCTGCAAAAAAAATTTTTTTTGAAAATTCAAAACATTGGCATATAAAAATCTACCAATGCACAAAAGAATATATAAATACAGAAAAGCTCATATGTATTTAATTTTTAAGATTTAAACACTTAACCATAACTATCTTCTCTTAAATGTAAAAGCTTTCTGCCATTATTAGAAATACTTACTTCACAGGCATAGATATTCTGTGCATTATTTGAGGACATTGTATTGGGACTCTGCATTTAACAGGAAAAATAAGAACAAGTTAAAATATTAGTGATAATGTAATATTCAAGAAAATGATGCACTTATGACTTCATAAATTGAGGAAAAAATTGCTATAAGCAAAGTAATAAATGTCAAAAGTTGCTATTAAACAAAGGCTGCCCTTTATGGGTCTCATAAGATTTTTTAAAAAGGCAGTGATGTGTCTACTAGCATCCATGGAATGATTACTGTAATATAATTTCTATCTACAGACTTCATTATATTGTGTTGGATACCTACATTTATTTCTATAATGAAATTTGAGGTAAAAGAATAGATAAGAAAGATGTTCAGCTCTGGGTAGTCAGCAAACTCACACCAATCACATATATGTCCCTTCCTTATCTCCATATATTTTCCTTTAGAAAATTCTGTTGCATTATTTAATATTTGGAATGAATATAATAACTATGCATTTACATAGCAATTGCTTTGTGAGCAAAATATATAGCAAATATTATTTGAGAATATGTTAGCATTTTGTGTAATTGTGTGTTTAATTAAATTATTAACCTACTTAAAAAAGCTCAATGCAAATTTTAATGTCATGTACAGAGAAGGGGAGAATGGGGGGTTATAGGTCACCAAGTGTTATGTGCATGTATGTCCCTATCACTCTGGACATCTTAATAATGTGTGATTACAATGCACTAATAAAATTTTATTAAAAATAAGCACTCACAATAAAAAACTTTTATCTACATAAAAAAGACTGAGCTAAATGCAAGTTTTATTTTCCCTGCAATGAAAATCAGATTATACAATAGTTCCATATATATTTATAATTTTTGGAGTTTAATAATGGATACACTTGGAGTTTTATTTTTAAAAATTAGCTCTACATTGGTGAGTCTTGTAGGAAAAACATATAATAGGGTGTAAGCTTTCATTCCTGCGTAAAACACTGAAAATATTAGTGAGATCATTTTTTAGGAAATAAAACTTTTAAAAAGTAATGTTTTGGTCAATTTATGACAGCTTTAATTTAAGACAGGTCATGATAAAAACTGTATAACTAAAAAGCCCAAAAATATTGTTAATAATAGGTTTATTCTTAGTTATATAAAATTCAGCAGAATTATTTATATTAATATCTAATCTTAAAATGTTTATTTTAAGCATCTAGATATATGATCAGGCTGTTATTTATATTCTTTAATTTTTTTTTGGTGGTACTGGGGTTCCTGGAAACTCTTCTACCCCCAGGCTACACTCCCAGACACCTATTTTTTATATTTTTATTTTGAAACAACGTCTCTTAAGCCAGCTCTGCTGGCTTGGAACCTGAGGGATCCTCCTGTCTCTGCCTCCCAAGCGCTGGGATTACCATGCCTGGCCTATATTCTTTGAAAAAGGAAATCCTATAGAGGAGCAAACAAGACAACCTAAAGGAGGAGAAAGGAGGGGGGAAAAGGAAAGTCTCTAAAACACACAATGTACTTAAACCTATCGAAGTCAACCAAGCCAAGCAAGGGAAGGAGGGATGGGAAGGGACTGGGGTGGGAATTGGTTAGGGGTTAAATCAGTGATGTGTACATGTATGTACACACAAGTTTTTTTTTTTTATCCCAATATGATGTATGAATACAATGCACCAATAAAAAATAAAAAAAAAACTTTTATTGGTGGATCGTGATTAATTGTATATCACAGCGAGATTCAGAGCGATACATACGTGCGCACCGCACTTAGTGTGTTTGCTCCAGGTTCCCCCCACTGCCTTCCAGTCAGCATTCTTACAACTAAAATGTAAAAAATGACCATGTGATTTAGAGGAAAGAATATTTAGTTTCTTACTGTTTCAGAGCCAGTCCGTATGAACCTCAGGGCATGCTGATGGGGGCTATGGAAAGGAAGAGCACATAGGCTGTGCCATCGCAGAGGCTGCAAGTGAGAAAGAGCTAGCGGGGGTAGGAGAAACCACATATAATCTCCAAGGTTGCACTCCCAGAAATTCACCCCCTCCAACCACACCCTACCAGCCTAGGCCACAATCTCATGAAAGCACTGCTAGGATTACAACTCTCATGATTCAATTACATCAGCTCCAAACATTAATAAATTATCTCTTTAGGGGACATTTTACATCTACCACACACTGTATGTGTTAGTGATATGAGTAGTGATATCTTCATGTCTGAATATAGCATTATTTGAACGTTTCCTTTATCAAGCCTCTTTTACCCTCCCCTTCTCCTACCTTTGATAACTCTCCTCTATCCTACTGGTCTTTTTCTTTTGTCTAAAATTCCCTTTTATTTCCTATTTTCTCACTAGAGAACATAATACCCTTAATTTTCCAAGATTAGCTGATCACAGTGTATTATTCTCTAGTTCCATCCATTTTCCTACAAATGATGGAATTTTATTCTTTTCTATGGCTGACTTATATGGATTTCTTAGCCATGATATTTTACTAAATATTTTACTTAAACAATTGTCAAAATTTTGGTCAATATAAAATCAATTATTCTATAATGTTCTGATCTTAATTGCTTTAGCCTTGGCTTTATATTTAAGCAAGGTCAATGTTTTCTTCTCAGTTTCTCCATTTTGCAGACTGAACTATCCATTTTTATTAGGCTAGTAGAGTAAAAGAATAAGTCTACTCATAATCTACCCATCTGAAAAAATTTAATTAAGTCATACCCTCAGGCATCTGCCACCCTGCATATTTTCAAGATTGACTGAGCCCCTTATTTCAGGAAAGACCATTGCTATCCTTAGGAACATCTACATATTTAATTGGTGGAAATTTTTTCTTTTAAAATCAAATGATTTTTTAGTAATGCAATATTTATCTTTTCATCTGTGGGTGATACTTGAATTATTTCTTTATTTTGGTGACTATGAAAAATACAACAATAAACAAGGGAATACAGATATCTCTTCAAAATTATGATTTTAGTTTTATATGTCCAGAAGTTGAATTGTTATATCCTATGGTAGTTCTTCTATTTTGGGGGAAATCTCTATATCACTTCCCCCTATGGTTGTACCATGGTACATTACAACTAATAAATGTTATGTATGGATTTATCTTCACATTCTTACCAAAACGTTTTTTTTTTTTTATAATGGATATTCTGACAGGTATGAGGTGCTATCTCACTGTGGCTTTGATTTGTATTTTCTGGTGTTTATTGATGTTGAGCGTGTTCTCACATTCCTGGTGACCATTTCTCTATTCAGGTTATTTGCCCATATTTTAACTAGATTATTTGTTTATTTTGCAGTTGAGTTGCAGAATATTCTTATGCATTTTTAAACCAACTCCTTATTGAATATATGATTTCTGTGTTAGTTTTTTGTTACTGGTTACAAAAATACAAATATCTAAGATGAATCAATCTAAAAAAATAAAAGGCTTATTTTGGTTCATAGTAATAGAGTTTCTGTCCAGAGTCATTTGCCCTGTTGCTTTGTGCTTATGCTAGTACAGCAAATCACAGTAGGCGTATGTGGCAAAATAGGTTTGTTTACTTCCTACTGACTGAGAAACAAAAAAAGAAACAAGAAGTTGTAGGAGTCCCAGTGTCCTCTTGGTACACATTAGTGACCTAACTTCATTCCACCAGACCCTATCTCTATCACCTAAAGTTTCCACAGCTCTGAATAGCTCCACGGCTGGGGATCAAGCTTTCAACACATGGGGCTCTGAGAGACATTCAAGATCAAAACATCAGCAAATGTTTTCTACCATTCCACAGGTAGCCTTTTCACTTTGTCAATTGTTTCTGTTACTATACATAAACTGATTGATTTGATCAAGTCTCACTGGTCTATTTTGGGTTTCAATGTCAAATCAAAGAAATCATTGCCACCACCAATGTTAATAAGTTTCTCCTCCATAGTTTTAGGGAATTTATAATTTTAAACTTGATGTTTAAGTCATAATTCCAATTTGAGTTTATTTTAATGGTATAAGACAAGGATTCTAGTTATTTTTGCTATAATAGCATTTTGTTATGAAACATTAAATATCTATTATTATTTAAATTCTTAGATATATTAATCACTTAAAATAATAATACCATGAAATACTTACAGAATCATGTTTCTTGATACATCATAATTCTAAGTCTATGAGGAATTCAATGTTTTATTTTCATTTAGTTAATATTATTTATAAACAAAAGATAAAATGTCTAAATACCAATAATAAAAATTGCTAAGGAAAAATTACCTAATAATAACTTACTACTGAATGCAAATTAGTCATTATCATTTTAAACGATCTTAAAATATGATTAAAGACTAACAATGTGGGTGATAAAGTGATATGCTTACAAAATAAATTGAAAATTGAAAATAATATTAAACTGGTAATATTTATTTTCATAATTAGAAAATGTCAGAAATTAGTTAATGTCCATTTCTGTCTCTGTCTGTGAATCTTTTTCTCTCCTAGTTTATTTAGCAACTTTTAAATTATTTTTGTGTGTGTGTGCGTGGCACTGGGAGTGGAATCCAGGGGCTTTTTTACCTCCAGGCTATATCCCCATACCTATTTTATACTTTATTTGGAAACAGAGTCTCAGTTGCTGAAAGCCTCACAAAGTAGCTGAGACTGGCTTCGAACCTGTGTGATTCTTGTGTCTCGGCCTCCCAAGCGCTGGGATTACAAGCGTGTGCCACCATGCCCAGCCTTTTAATTATTATTAATTTTTTTGTGTGTGTGGGTCTGGGGATGGAACACAGGGGCATTTGACCTCCAAACTACACAGCCTGCCCTATTTTTAATTCTTTATTTTGAAACAGGGTCTCGCTGAGTTGCAGAAGGCCTCACTAAGTAGTAGCTGAGGCTGTCCACGAACCATGATCCTCTAGTCTCAGCCTCCTGAATACTGGGATTACAAGTGTGCGCCACCATGCCTGGCTTTAAATGATTTTTAAAATACAGTTTTTATTTAAAGTAGTTTTATAAAAATTGTAAAAATATACAGCAGTATAGAGGTTTCCTATGCTTATACCCAGTTTTTCCTGTAATTAATAAGGCACATTTGTGTCATGTAATAAGCCAATATTGATGCATATTATTAGCTAAACTGTTAGTTTATTCAGATTTTCTTTTTCTATATTGCTTTTCTCTTCCAATAATCAATCTAGGATACCATGCTATATATAGTTGTCATGCTTTAGATAAGCAAGGATTATATGCTTTTGAGAAGACCATAGAGATAAAGGTCTACTTTCATTTTATCATTTCAAAAGAACATATTACCAATACGACTTATCACTTTTAGTTCTGTCCTTGATGATCTAATATAGTATTTGTCTGGTTTTTTTTCCACTGCAGAGTATTTTATTTTTCTCCTATATTATAATCCAGGGGTGTCAATTATTAAATGCTGCCTCCCTTTAGGAATGAGAGTTATGCTGCTTCTCCTTGAGGGCAGAGCATCTACATAAAGTAATTGGAATTTTTCTGCATGAGAGATTTGTGTATTCTCCTCATGTATTTCCTTACTTTATGTCATATAGAATCATTAATATCTCTTTTAAATGTTGCTTTGTTCTCTAATACTTCTTTATTGCTTAATTCATTCCAACTCTGGCCTTTGGGAGCCCTTACAATTTTTCTCTGTCCTTTTGAAATTTACCATCCTTATGGATTATTGCGTTTTTTGTTCTTTTTAAATTCTTTCTTACTTTCTGGAATTAAAGCATGTTCTTCATAATATTTTATTTATTTATTTATTTTTGCAATACTGGGGATAGAACCCTGGGGTATTTAACCTCTGAGCTACACCACCAGCACCAGTTTTAAATTCTTTCTTTTGAAACATGGTCTCACTGAGTTGCAAAGGGCCTCACTAAGTAGCTGAGGCTGTCCACAAACCACGATCCGTCTCAGCCTTCCAAATGCTGGGATTACAAGCATGAGCCACCATGCCTGGCTAGAATCATATTTTATATTCCTTTACCCAACTACTTTTAGAATTAGAAATATTTTTCTTAGGATCCCTTTTTTTATTAGAAAATAGTATCAGAAATTTAGATCTGAGTAAAATATATTTTAATTAGAAAAAAATAGATACAATCTCCACATTCCCCAAATTCTTATAATACAAACAACTCTATAGAGATACTCTAGGAAAAGAGAAGTCAGTTCCTCCACTTGAAAATGTACAGTAATACAAGAGACTCTTCAAAAATAGTCTCTCCATCATCTGAACCTTTCCCTTATTTTTACATAATATTGGCTTACTGTTATTTTTCTGGTAATTAATCTGACCATATCCAGCATTTAATTAAGTCTACTACCTACAGGACAAGTAGTATAATGAGACAATTATATAATATTGACTTCAATCAGAATACCCAGAGAATAGAATACAACATACCTGACAATTTCCATAGATCTTCCATGTCTATCTTTAGAATTCTAGATGACTTTTTCTTTAAGTATCACTTTTTCCATTGGATATCATACTCTAAGGACTAGGATACAGCAGGGTTTATTAGTAAATGAAAAACAAAACAAAAAACTCTACTTGATCTACAGGAAAGAAATCCAGTATAATTTCATTATTCATGACAATACTGGAGAGTAAGTCAAGAGTGAACTAGGTACCGTTAAGAGCCAACGTAGAGTCATTCGTCACTTCAGGAGCAAATTTTCCCCCCTCTTTTTAATTAGAATATACATAATTGCATGATAGGTCATCATAAGTAATAACTCAGTTATGAGTTAGTTATGAGTTAATTTTCCCATAGAGAATGTCCCTGAATATTTAAGTATAACCTCACTGTAATCAGATCACTTTACTAGCTAAGAACTCTATGATCCACACAGATCATGTCTTTTTAAATGCTTTTTTAAAAAAGAAACAAAAAGTAAATTTATACCATTAAAGGACAAGCCATTTTGTTTGTTTGTTTGTTTGTAGACAAGTCTGGCTTCCATACAAGAAATGCAGTTCAACATTAGTGAGAGGGGCAGGTTGAAAGCATCTACATTGTGTGCTCCCGTCTGGGTAGTAATCCTTGGGGTTCTCAGTTCATTTTAAATAATTGAATCTTATTCCTGTTTTTGAAGGTGTTTCCAGAGGGCAATTAGTCCAACTTATTTTTTTTTCCATACAAGCAGGCAGATTGTATTTCTTGGTTTCACAAAACTACTAAGCAATGGTCACTTAAGTGGGAAGAATAAAAACATATAAACCCAACAATGGATGTGTAATGAAAAAATATTTAAAAAACCACTTTAAATATTCACCTTGGTGACTGTTTAACCTTCAGTTTGGGTTCTTATTAATAAATCTAGGAATCTTTGTGCATAAGTTTGTGAGGATATATACTTTTATTACTTTTGAATAAAACTGTAGGCATGGAATTACTAAAGTATATGGATATTCATGTGTTTACATTTATGCAAAATTTTCAAGATATTTCTAAGTAGCTTCATAAATTTGTACTTTACCAGTAAATATAATAATTCACATTGAATCATATTCTTTTCCACCTTTGGTGTAGTCAGTCTTTATATTTTGTCCATTCTAGTGGGTATGCAGTGGTATTTAATTGTAGTTTTAATTGGCCTTACACTAATAAGTAGTTTCTTTAAATATCTTATTTTTGTTGTGTGTGTGTATGTGTGTGTGTTACTGGAGATTTATACTGAGTGTTATTCTACCTCTGAGATATACCTGCACCCCTGTCTTATTCTTTATTTTGAAACATCTCACTAAGTTATAGAGGGCCTCATAGGTTGTTCATGCTGGCTACAGACTTTCCATCCTCCTGTCTCAGCCTTCTAACTACTCAGATTACAAGTATGCAAAATATGGGCTTGAATATCTTTCTGTGTATTTATTAATCCTGTTTCATTGTATGTAGTCTGGTTATTATCTAGGTGATAAGATCCTCCAGATTTGGATAAATCTATGTTTTGGACTGAATCTTTGTTATTAGTTTTACTAAAGCAATTATCTATTATCATTGACACATATTCACAGAGGTAAGTACCAAGGCAACTACACTTAAGTTCTAGAATTAGGATTGAGTCCAAGAAAGAGAATGAGTTTTAATATAATTTGAAAAAATGTAAGAAGAGAACAAAGGCCTAGTTAACTCAAATATGTGTAAATTCCAAGAAAAGCTTGGAAGGTCCATGTTCAACCCATATAGTACAAAATATAAGAGACTTGATAAAAATATAATACCCTGCACTAATTCTCATGCTATTTATGTTTTGTTATCTTTACTATCTGCAAAGATGGTAGAGGCTATATTATCAGTTGAACTCACCACTGATTAAAATTAGGAGACAACAGATTGGGTTGTTTCTAATATCACCTCTTTATGAATATGGTAGTTATTAGTTTGACATAATAAAGCTTACTTATTTTGACATAAGGCTGAAGCAAAGCTTGGTTATTAGTTTTCACACATTCAGAGATTTTGTTCTTGAAACTAAACTACTATGTTATAAGAAAGTCCAAGGAGTCAGCTAGAGAGTCCCATGCACTTCTGGACTGAGGCTACTGATCAATGATCTCAGCTGATCTCCTACCTCGAGGTCAGCCCAGGATGAAAAGCAAGTGACCATGAGCATTTTTCACTCACTTCTCATGTATTCTGACAACCCAGCAGACACCATGTGAATCTAGTCATACTAAAACCCAAGAAATAAAGAATTGTTGCTGTTTCAAGTCCTTACATTTTTTGAGATATTATGCAGTCATAAAAATGAAACTATAATATTCTACTGAAAATTAATTTTTTAAATATACAAAAAGTAACTGTATTTTATATACAAGCAATTAATCGCTATTTGACGAACTTTTTGAAAGTACCCTTTGCAATATCAAAAATATTAAATGCTTTAGAGATAAAACAGAATATGCAAGCCTCTTTACACTGAAACTACAAAACAATACTGAAAGAATTTAAGGAAGACCTCAGTAAATGAATAGATATATTATCTTAATGGATTAGAACACTAAATATTTTTAAAATGTTAGCTCTTCCCAAATTAAATTTTAGATTTAGCACAATTCCAATTAAAATCTTAGTGGATTTTTGATAGAAATTGATATGCTTGGAGGCATTACAGTATCTGATTGCAGTAATGCGACAAAATGTGATTATGAGTGTAAGAAAAAACAAACAATGTAATTTTTTAAATTTGTTCATTATAATTGTACGATAGGTTCATAGAGAAACACTCATATAGGCATATAACATTGTTTGATTTATTTTCTTCTATGAATCTATCTTTTTCTCTCCTCTCATCCCCTTCCTCTACTCTACTGGTCTAATTTTCATGAAGTTGTTTGAAAATTATTTTTATCTTAGTCATATTTTAGGTTGGATATTGTTAATTCAAAAATATAACATCTGAAGTTTTCCAAAATTTGAAACTTTTTGAGTGCAAACAAGGTGATGTGGTAGAAAATTCCATACCTAATCTTATGTGAAATGTTAAGTCAAATGTGCAAAATTATGGGAAATACACACAATGAAATTCTACTCAGCTATAAATAAGAACAAAATCATGTCATTGGCAAGAAGATGGAAAGACCTGGAGAGCATTATGTTAGGTGAGACTGGCCAAGCACAGAAAGAGAAGGGACATCTGTTTTCTCTAATATGCCCAAACTAGGGAGTATGAGGGATACCAGAGGGACTCCAGATAATGGAGGGGAAACCTCAGCAAAGTTAGAATGGAAGGATAGGAGAGGAAGAAGGCTGAGGTTGATTTAATGGAGGAACTACATTTGAATATGTGTAAAAGTATGAATGTAGCATGGTTAATTTGGCCATTCATTGTTGGGAGGGGGGAAGTAGAATTGAATGTGTGCCATTTTCATATGATCCACATAAAAATAAAATAAAAAATAAAAAATGTGTACACACTAAAATATTGTGTAGCATTATCTTAAGTCTATGTGCATAAGGTATAGGTAAGCATGAAATTTTGTCTTTAGATTTGAGTCACAACCTCAAACGTTTTATTATATATATGCAAATATCCAAAATAAAAAATGAATTCTGTAAATATTTGGTCCCAAGCATTTTGAAGGATGATCAATTGTTAATGTACTTCTCATTACACTGCACATATGAAGTATACAGTGCAGAATATATTAAGAAACAATTTATTTAGAACTTTAGGCAATATCTTAATATTTACTTCATTGTTATTTATTTATTTTTTACAGTAATGGGATGGAACCCAGGGACATTCAACCTCCAAGTTGCATCCCCAGGCCTATTTTTTATTTTTTTATTTTAAAACAGGTCTCAGTAGGTTGTGGATAGCCTCATAAGTTTCTGAGGCTGGCTTTGAACTTGTGATTCCCCTTTCAGTACTAGCCTCCAGAGTACTATGTTATAAGTGTGCACCACCAGGCCTGGCTTTATTTATACTTTAGAAAACAAAACTATTGACCTTAAGTGCAAGGATTGAACAATTTCCTACAAGCATTCCCTACAAATAAAAATACACTGAGTGTAATAACAAGCATTGTACAATTTCCTATGGGTTCAAATGTAGTTTTCTTTGAAGGCTCTGACAGTGATAAATATTTTTCAGTTGGAAGAAACATTTGTTATGGATTAGTGTTTGGCTCCCTAGAAGCTGCAAACACTTAAAAATCAAGACTCCCTTGTTGCATCCAGTCTTTGATACATACAATCTTTAAATTTTTTAATGTATTTGGTTCATATCATTTATCTAGAATTGTAATTTTTACATGCATACTACCTTGCGCTACAACCACTGGTTTCAATCTTGGCTTCATAATTCTAGTTGAGGAAGATTAAATTGTATATCATTTTGGTGTCTAGCAAAAATTGTATTTTTGTCTACAAAATGGTAATAATAAGAGTTATTCCTATTATATATGGGAACAAAAGTTCAGAGTAAACTGCTTATAAGAGCAAACACAGCATATGTACTATATAATGTGTTATTATTATACATACTAGTGTATACATATTTTGAAATTATAATTGTAAGTTATATATGCAAATTTTGATGATTAGCACTGGAGACAGGCTAGTTAGGATTAAATGCTTAAATAGACTCATTTAATGGTCTAATTGTCCATCAGCAAATTGGGACTGTAACTATTCTTATATATAGAAAAATTAATTCATGCTCTCATAAGCAATAATACTAATTTTATATAGTTTTAAAAGGCCATAATCTGATCAACCATCAGTTGTGTAAGTAAGTTAGTATCTTTTCAAATTTTTTAGAAATGAGCTGGCCATGGTGGGACATACCTATAATCCAAGTTACTGAGTCTGAGGCAAGAGGATCACACTTTTGAGGGCAGCCTTGGTAACTTAGTGAAACCTTATCTCAGAATAAAAAGTTAAAAAGGGCTGGGATGTAACTCAGAGGTAGAACACCTTTGAATTCAAACCTCAGTACCACATACACAAAAAGAAAGGGTTGGGTATGTAGCTCAGTGAGTGTGACTCTGGGTTCAATCTTTACCACCACTGCCGCCACAACTACAAACTACACACACACACACACACACACACACACACACACACACACACACACACACATTAGAAATATATGGGTTATTTTAAGCCGGGCGTGGTGGTGCATGCTTGTAATCCCAGCACATGGGAGGCTGAGACAGGAGGATCTCACAGGTTTGAAGCCAGCCTCAGCTACTCAGTGAGGCTCTCAGCAACTTAGTGAGACCCTGTTTCCAAATAAAGTATAAAAGAGGTCTGGGAATATAGCCCAGAGGTAGAAAAGGCCCTGGGTTCCACCCCCAGTACCACACACACAAAAAAATAAATTAAAAAAAAGAAATATATGGGTTATTTTACCATGAAACGGGTTGTTGCCTCAGTTTGTACTAGTGACACTAATTCTTATTTGTTTTTAACAAAATTCAGGTTTTTAGTAGATCCCAGTTAAGTATATGGAATTTAAAATTTTGAATTCACTTTCTTTACCCACAGTTGTTTTTTTTTCGTAAGAAAAAATTTTCATTTCATCCTTGACAGATGTATAGTGTCTCCCCAAACACCTGGAACAAAAGTAGATTAAATCATACATAATGTAGTACAGACTGGCAACTATTTAGTAATTAAATTAAGTATAAGGTGCACATCTCTGTAATGAGGGAGGAATTATTGATTAAGCATTAGGTCAAAGTCCACTTATTATTATCTGAAACCATAAATACAAACTTGTAAACATAAAAAACTGTTTAATATACTTCCCTATAGAAGATTTTCCCTGAAGATCTGGCTTTTTAAATTCAGAAGAATATCTCTTGAATTATTTTGTGTGCCTCTCAAGGTTTTGAATTTTTAAATTTTTTACACATACAGCAAAAATATTAAGTAAAAGCTGGAAATGATGGAAACAGAAGACAGAAAGCAGAGCTGGAGATCCACTGAAGCAAATGCTTTGTTCTGCCGCCACTGCAGGGAGTGAAACCGATCAAGAATGAAGACCAGGAAAAGAAGCAGGATGGGGTAGAGATAATAGAGGTTTACAGAAAACTCAGTCAGCTGGTAAAGCTTCAAGATGGCACGCTCCCGAGCTGAAAACCATGTTCACACAGGTTGATTGGCAGAATAGGCTTTGGGGATCTGAGCCACCACTGGAGACAGAATCAGAGAACATTTTAGCTTTAGTTTTGAGACCTGCTGCTTTCACTTGCAGGCAGAAATAAGCCCCGTGGAACTCAACTGGAGAAAATGGCCAGTGTGTTAATTCATTCGGAGAGTCCCTTGTACTTATTTTCAATCATCTAGTCAAAAAAGGCAGCTACAAAATCACTAAGTCTCTGTTGTTCATATTAATTATTGAAATAGGACGTTTTACCAGATCTACTTTTTTTTCATTCTTTAACAATATCCAAATTACATAAATTTTAAAAGATGACATAAAATTTGCCTATATCACCCTATTATTTGTGAGCTAAAATTCATTAAAATAGAATGCTAAATTTTTAAATGCTAATTTAAACCCTGTTTCATTATATATATATATATATATATATATATATACATATACATATACATACACACATATATACATACATATATATATATATATACTTTTAAGTATTATTATGAGGGCAACAGTGTGTTATGAATTGAGTATACAGTGACTGAAACAGAAATTGAAAGTGTATTGTATTTAATATGTGGAGAAAAAAATAAAATCAGTGATAATAATAAAGTGTCCTGCATAGAATGAAATATAGTGAAAAAGGAAACTCTAGGGGGCCCAGCCTAGTCAAGACTCATCTCCTAAATGAGTCATTAACTATCACTTGGGTTTATTTTAAAGATTAAATTTGATAATACAACCAAAGTATTTAAAACATTTCCTGACACAAAGTAAGCTAATAATAAACTTTGGTTTTGTTAGCATTATTGTTAGGGAAGCTGTTATAAAAAATGAATTTTTTGATGGGGCTTATTAACACAGTGTTAGGAAGAGGGTATTCTCACTTGTCTCCCATAGGTAAGATTTAGAAAAACCTATGATACTTTTATTTAGAAAGTAGGAAGGGCATATGTATTTTGTGTTCCCAAGCTTTCCACTTTGATACATAGATAGATAGAGGATAGATAGATAGATAGATAGATAGATATGGATACATCATGTAATATTTGGCAGGCATCTATTGCTAGAGTTTCTGAGTCATACTTTTTTATTGGGATGCTTTCATATATCTTTATTCACTTTCTACTAGTCCCTTTTAATGTTAATAGATGAAGGACTCTCATTAAGCCATTTCCTGTGTTTCTTACAATTCTTAGCGAATTAACTCAGCATTTCATATCAGAGAACATCATAAAACTTTCAGTAAGCTGAATTTGGCCAGGAAACTTCTAATGAGGGTCCTGCTTTAATTTTAGGAGTCAGACCATCCCACACAAAAATCCTAAATTATTCAAACTTAGCAGACCAATGTTACATTTTAAAATCTAAATTTAAAACTATCATAGTTTCGTAAGCAATAAACTCATTTTTATCATTTTAATGTACATATGAAGAGAAATGTTTTCTTTTTCTTCTTTACTATAAACTAAAGCACCATATGTAGACAGAGCTGAATTGTCTAGAAATGCCAGAGGCAAAATGTGTATTACATGCATAGATCAATAATTAAGATTAAGGAGAGGGTCCATTGGGCTTGAACTCAGGAATAAATGAAGACCAGTGCCTAAATTTCATAATAATTTTACTTTTCATATCTAATTCAAATCCTTATTCTGTGAAAATAAAACAACTGTGTTTTAAAAGACAAAAATGATAAATTAAGTATGATAGCTCCAATTAATGTAATGAGTCAATTAAATCTCATATCTTACTAGGGCCCAATCATGTTTGTTATCTAAGACTAATTATAGTAATGAGACTGTTAAAGCACAATTTAAATCATAAAATATACTCTTTGATGATTTAATTAAATTATTATTATTTTATGATTTCATGGAATGTTTAGCAATGAACCATAAAATTATATTGCTCTGTATTACAAAAAGAAATACCTCCAACTTGGTGCTGAAACATCTGTGTGAAAGAAAATGAAATAACTCAGTTTGTCTTAAATGCTGCATACATTTCATTTTATTACTAAAATATCAATATGGATTTTCCACACTGATATGCATGAATGATTAAACATGAATAGAATGCTTTGTACATGAAATTAATTCATAGGTATGGAGGAAAATTTAATTAAAAGGAATGGATTAGAAAAGTTATATCTATTATCATTTGTGTTTATAATGATTGCCATTCTAATTGGGGTTAGGTGAAATCTCAGGGTAGTTTTGATTTGCATTTCTATGATTTATTAATAATGTTGAAAACTTTTTTGTACATTTATTGGCTATTTGTATTTCTTCTTTTGTGACGTATCTATTTAGCCCATTTTTATTGGGTTATTTTTGTTTCCTTAGTGGTGACTTTTAAACTTTTTATTGGTGCATTGTAGTCATACATCTTAATGGAGAACAAGATGGTAGAGGCATACCTGCACACATCACTCAATTAGCTCTTACCCAATTTCCAACCCATTCTCTCCCCCTTCCTTCTTTCTCATGTTTGGCTTAATGGTTGTCTTTGATATGTTTGAGAATGTACATAATTTTCATTAGGGAATTTCCCTCTTTCCATTCACATCCTCCTCAGTTAGGTCACCTTATTAGCTCATCTATAGTTTCTCCTGCTTCATCTAGAGTTTCTCCTATGACCCATTTTCTCCCTAGCTTCTGCATATTAGGGAAAGAATTAGATTTCTTATTTTTGTGACTGACTACTCTCACATAGCATTGTGTTATCCAGTTCCATCCATTTCTCTGTAAATGATATAATTTTGTTCTTCTTTATGGCTTAGAATTTCATTGTATTCATATCCCATAGTTTTTTTATCCATTCATCTGTTAATGTACATCTTGGCTGGTTCCATAATTTGGCAATTGTAAATTGTGCGGCTATGAAGAGAGATATGCATGCATACGTTAGTTTGGTAGTTTTGTTTCCATTCTTTTGGGTAGATACCCAGTAGTGATATTGCTGGATCAATGGGAGTTGTGAGTTTTTTTTTTTTAGTTCTCTGTATATTCTAGATATTAGTCCTTTATTGAAGGAGTAGGTGGCAAAATTTTCTTCCATTTTATCTGCTCTCTGTTGAGATTATTGATAGTTTCTTGTGCTGTAAGAAAGCTCTTTAGTTTAATGCAATACAAAATATGGATCTTCCTTTTAATTTCTTGTGCCTTTAAGGTCTTGAGAAAGATTTAATTTGTGCCTTTGTGTTCAAGTGTTAGACCTTATGCCCTCTTTAAGTGTGAACTCTAATATATTGTTGGTAGATTGTAAATTAGTGCAACCACTTTAGGAAACAGTATGAAGGATTCTCAGAAGAATGGGAATGAATCTACCATATGACACAGCAATACCACTTCTGTGTATCTACCTAAAAAAATGAAAACCCAAACTACCAGACTAATGTTTGCATGTCTATAGATGCACAATTTGCAACTGTCAAATTATGGAACCAGCCAAGATGTCCATCAACAGATGAATGGATTACAAATCTAAGGAATATGAGCATGATTGAATTTTACTTAGCCATAAAGAAAAATTATGTCATTTGTGGGAAAATAGATGGAACTGGAGAACATTATACTAAGTGAGATTAGTCAGTCACAAACAGTAAAACGTCAGGTGCTCTTCCTAATATGCAGAAGCTGTGGAGAAAATGAGACATAGGAGAAAGTCTAGACAAACGAGAAAACTTAGATGAGTAAAGAAGGCAAACTAACTGAAGGATATAGGAGGGGAAGAGGGAAACATCTTAATGTACATTCACAAGCATATTAAAGTCAATCACTAACACAAACATGAGAAGAAAGGGGGAAAGGTATAGAATGCGAGTGGGAGAAGGGCTAAATGAGTAATGCGTGCATTTATGCCTCTACTATCCTATACATCATTAAAATGTATGATTATAATATACCAATAAAAGAATATAATATTGTCCTTATTTAATGTTTTTTTCTTTTAAATTCTACAAAGTCTAACAAATTGCTTTAATAACTATTGATTAAAATAAAAAGCATTGGCAAATAAAAGATAAGAAAACTTTAGCCTCCAAAAAGTTCTATCTAGCTGTTTTCTGAAACATGTCTTTGAATTATTACAAAAATTAATTTACCTTAAATATTACATTTACTTTACAGTCTTAAGATTATACTTGAGATTTTCTGGATTATAACTTGTAGGTAAAACAAATTCATTTCCTCATTATTTTTTTTGCAATTATTCTTTTTCAAGGGATCCTGGAGAGTGTATGGTTTAACTATACTCTTTTACCTTGTAGTTAACCTTCTAAGAAACCCATTTTATGTTGTCAATTTGCTTTGATGATTGTTTTGAAGGGGGCTTAATGACTACTCTCCAGTATTCAAGCATCTTGCCATATAAAATATTGTTTTTCTTGCTTTGCTCTACAAATTTTGTCCTCAGGTGCCATTAGTGTAGGGGCTGCTTCTACATGCTGGATATCCTATTATAAAACTGGCAATTATTCAGATGTCAGCCTAAACTCAATGAAAAAATGCGGGGAGAAGTAGTCATTTTCTCTATAAGACAAAGACTATTTTATACATTCAGGCTGCTTTCTTGAGCTAGGAGAAGAATTGGAAAGTGTTTAACGGGCTTTTTGGAAATCATAATATAAATTACCTAAAACCTACCAAAGTTTTATTTGAGAAGTCAACAACTAATAAAATCAATAAAAATTTGAAAATTAAATAATTTTCATAACTATTGTAGAGCACAGGAAATAACATCAGTTTATAGTGATAAGCAATTCAAAGAGAACTTCAGAAAATTTTTCTCAAGAAACTTTTCTAAGATGTTACTACAAAATGAGTTCCAATTTTATTATATGGGTAAGTGTTAGAAGATATTACAGCCCAGTGTGGCGACATATGTCTATAATCCATGTACTTTACTTAGGAGGGTGAAACAGAAAGATCAAAGGTTCAAGACAGCTTTAGAAATTTACTGAGACTTTCAGCAAACTAGAGAGAACCTATTTAAAAAGCCAAGGAATAAAAAGGGATAAATGTGTATCTCAGGCCTAGAATGCTCCTGAGTTCAATCCCCATATTTAAAAAAAAAGATTATAGTCATGTAATGTTTTAGTAAAACAAATGAGAAAAATAAGCACAGTTATAAAGTAAAAATTATATAGAATATTTCAGAATCATAGAATGTAAGAACGTGAGTTAAAGGAAATAAGTCAGACACACAAATAGAGTCAAATCATGCAAAGTTCTCTACCCTGTGTGTTCAAAGGGATTAAAAATGAATGTTACAAATACGTTTCTGGAAAATGCAGTGGCATGGTATTTGTGACAGGTCTAAAGTTCTCAATAAGAAGTCAAGTTAAAGAAATTTAGAGGCATAAAAATACTGTTCTACAAAAAAAATAGCTTTAAACAAAATGGCAATAATCATTAGAACATTATGTTTATCTTGAGAGGTCTAGGTTTCTAGAGTTTTGGATTTCTAGAAAACCCCTTAGACACTTTTCAGTTCTTCCAGTTCAAGAAAGCAATCTGACTGAATAAAATAGTCTATGTCTTATAGAGAAAATGACTATACAAACACACACACACACACACACACACACACACACACACACGCACACCCTTTGAATAGAAAAAGTAATCTTGAACAAAAAAGAGTCATTAGTCTACCTGTATTAAAATATACTATAAAGGTATAATACTTTTGTGTAAAAATTTATATTTCTTTGTATTGTAAAAGTTTTAGAAAATGTTTACTGGGATCTCCTTTGATCTTTTTTTCTCTATGTTATTTTCCTGATTTTAGGTAACTTTTAGAATTAAAGTGAACTAGGCCCCAGGCCGAACCGTGTGGAACACGCCAGAGCCCTGGAGAAACTGGGGCCCGGTTGTAAGACCCTGGTTCCCGGGTGGGGGTCAGGCGGGGCACGCTGGACCCCAGAAGAGCCAGGGCCCGGGTCGCAGGACTCTGGGCCCCGGCCTGGACCACACAGAGTACTCCAGACCCCTGGAGGAACCGGGGCCTGGTCGCAAGGCCCTAGGCCCTGGGCGGGGGTCAGGCGGGGTACACCGGACCCCTGAAAGAGCCGGGGCCCAGGTCGCAGGACTCTGGGCCCCAGGCGGAGTTGAGTGGAGCATGCTGGACCCCTGGGGAAACCGGGCCTGGGTCACAGTGCTACTGAGTGCCTGATCCCACAACCTCCTGAAACCACACATACTATCTTCTCTTATTTAAAAAAAGAAGAAAAAAAAAAGAAAAAAAAGAAAAAAGAAAAAAGAAAAATATCGGAGAGGGGTCAAGAAGGCCATGGTGGATGCCAGGATACTGGAGATGCAAACAAAACTTATCCAAATGAACTGGAACTTTTGGAAAAATTCCCCGCGAAGGAGGACTGCTTCTTCTCTATATTGTTAAGAATCTTGGACATCACCTGTAAGGAGAAAGTTTAGCGGAGACCTAGGAGAAAGGGGTGTTGAAAGCAGTCTCCTCGATGGCGGTGAAGACTTATATTCAGGAGAGGCAGAAATCGGATCATACTAACCTTATTTTTTTTGACAAATTACACCAAATGTCGAATGCTACTGTTGCACATGCTTAGGAACACTGGACAACATTCAGAGTGGAAAAAAGAGCTTGGGAAAGATTTGAAATGGTGGAGGCAGTGGCAATGGCAGTGGCCAGTACTCAGGGGAGGCAGAGATCTGATGCATTACACCTGGAACCTTTGAAGTAATAACCCCAGAGGCAGAATGCTACCACCATGCACCCGCAAGAACGTGGGACAAATGGCTGGGCGAAAAGGGTGCTCAGATTAGAGCCTGCCGAGGGATGAGGCCAGCGACAGACACAGCAAAGCTGGGATTGGAGCCTGCCGTAAGGCAAGGCCAGTGCTGGAGCCTCTGAGGCCGGGATCGAAGCCTTCCATGAGGCAAGGCCAGTTCTGGGGCCTCCAAGACTGGGATCGGAGCCTGCCGAGGGGTTAGGCGGGTGCCGGGGCCAACGGATGGCATCGGAGCCAGCCATGAGGCAGGGCTGGTGCTGGGACCTCCGAGACTGGGATTGGAGCCTGCCGAGCGGTTAGACTGGTGCCAGGCCCAGCGGCCGGCATCGGAGCCTTCCGTGAGGCAAGACCGCTACTGAGGCCTCCGAGGCTGGGATTGGAGCCTGCCAAGGGGTTAGGCCGGTGCCGGGGCCAGCAGCCGACATTGGAACCTGCAGTGAGGCAAGGCCGGTACTGAGGCCTCCGAGGCCGGGATTGGAGCCAGCTGAGGGGTTAGGCCGGTATCGGGCCCAGCGAGACCAGAATTGGGGCCTCCCATGAGGCAAGACCGCTGCTTGAGCCAGCGAGGTGTGGATCAGTCCACTGGGTCCAGGCCACTACTGGAGCTGTCAAGAGTGGGATCGGTACTTGCAATGCAGCATGCACAGAGAAATATCGCAGAAAATAAAAACCAGATGCTTCTCCTAATCAGCAATAATAGGAGGAAAGGGCAACAGAAAGAGATCGAGCTATAAAAAGGGTTCCAAAGTGAAGCAATTAAGGTGACCAATCAGAGGGTATGGAATAGGGGAGGATGGAGCCTTTTTTAAAAGCAGGAGGTACATAAACAAATGTATCAAAGTTAATCACCAAACAAGCATGGGATCGAGGGAGGGGGAGGGAATGGGATGGGGAGTGGATGAAGGCTAATTGGATAATGTGTGCTTGTACATCCTCTCAAGTCTTGTATTCCAATGTGATATATGATTACAATGCACCAATAAAAATAAATTAAAAAAAAGAATTAAAGTGAACTAGTAGGTACAAAGGAAATTGGGTATTATGAATAGAGGATTAGATCTGAGTTATTCTCTTGTTTCCTTGCTTTCAGTTCTACCTTGTGCCCAAGTAATATTATAGAGTTAAATGTAAAGTCTGAAGACATTTTTTACTCATTTCTTTATTGCACATCTTCCACATGTATAATAACTTCCCAAACAAAACTTTCCTAATAGACTAATGACAATAAACCTTGAGATACAGAAATAATTTTAGATCAATGATGTAAATGCATTTATATCATATAGTAAGCACACAGACAGCAAGAACCAAGATATTCATGAATAGGCATTTTCTGCAATGCATAATATTTGTGAATACTCAAATAAGTCTGTACCACAATAAGGTTCTATTTGTAAGAAAATTGAAATACCTTTTATGCAGCATTACATTAACCCATACAATGAATAATCCTATGTAACAAGGAAAGAAAGAAAGTAGTATCCCAAGGAACTAAAGTTAATAGTGAAAAACTCTTTTGCAAATAATGGTCTAAATTAAAGTCCAGAGAAAAATTACATTGTTCACTATTATTACTGTAGGTAATAAAAACTACATTTTTAGGTAAGAAAACTACATTAGGTAAGAAAAACTACATTTTTTCAGGATGGTTATTATTCTAGCCTTAGAAAATTTAAAATTATACCAAATGAAAACATCTCAGGATGCTTCAATATTTTTGATCTTATTAGAGTATAATAACTTTAAAATTTAATTTATTACTTATACTATTTAAACATACTTATTATTTTATTATAGTGAGTCAGCTTATTCCTAAATTTCACATTAAAAAGTATTATTCCTATATGTTTTATTATGTTTTTCTACATTCACGTTGATTTTACCTAAATATCTAATATATGTATTCTCATAAAATATTTTATTGTTTTAAACTTTGTATTGAGAAAATAATAGAAACCCATAAATATGATTTAAAAATATGATTAAATGTTAATTATATAATAACTCAACAAGGAGTTAAAAAATAAGCAGGATTTATGGTTATAATCTTTTTTTTTTTTTTTTTGGTGGTGGTACTGGGGTTCCTGGAAGCCCTTCTACCTCCGGGCTACACTCTCAGACCCATTTTTACATTTTTATTTGGAAACAGGGTCTCCTAAGCCAGCGCACGCAGCTGGCTTCGAACCTGCGCGATCCTCCTGTCTCTGCCTCCCAAGCGCGGGGATTACAAGCCTGCGCCACCATGCCCGGCACAAGTGCTATTTTTTATAACACAAGTTTCAAACAAATTGGAGCCTCATTATACTGCGTTGTAACAAGCTGCCATTTTAATTTTTTTATATATATACACACACACACACTTTATTTGCTCTACAAGCTGGTTTGAGAGTATCATGGAAAACTATGACTTTCTCATATTTAGTGAATTAAAAAAGCGTATAAAATAACTTCTTTGGACTGTTTTTGAATTATTTTAAGTACTTGCGCTACATCTTATATTTTAACATTACTCATAATTTAAATAAGATAATGAGCTACAAGAGCCATTAAACAAGCAAATATAAGAGAACCCAGTTTCATTTAGTCAAACCTGAACTTTAAAATACAATTTTGTCTTTCAAGTATGGCTGAAAGTAGATCCATTCAGATAAGGGTATGAAACAGCCACTTGATTTCTGTATGACAATAAGTAATTAATAATTAAGAATTTAAGAGTTTAAAATTTAAGTTCACATAAATAATGAATAGTCAAAAATTATATGAACTAGCAACAAAACTTACATCTTTACCACAGTTGCTCATTATTTTCATGTTTCTTTGGAATACAATTTGTACTGTCCATATAAGTTGGCAAACTGTATTTTGTTAAGATAAAAGAATTGTTGATGGATTAAACTGGATCAGCTCTTCTACCCTCTTTTTGTCCAGCTCAGTGCTCAGTGAATCTTATGGCAGCTATTGCTTAAACCACTAGTGTGATTTTCTTTTCTTAAAATACTTTTATTATGCCGGGCGTGGTGGTGCACGCTGTAATCCCAGCATTCGGGAGGCTGAGACCAGAGGATAGGGGTTCACCCCGACAGCCTCAGCTACTTAGTGAGGCGCTCTGCAACTCAGTGAGAACCGGTTTCAAAATAAAGAATAAAAGATAGGGCAGGGGGTGTAGCTCAGAGGTCGAATGCCCCTGGGTTCCATCCCCAGACCCGCAAAATAAAAAAAATACTTTGATTAGTGCATTGTAATTATACATCATAATGAGGTTCAAAGTCACGCAGATATGAAGAGGTCTTCATGTGTTTCCTTTTACGATTACCCTGGTACCTGTCCCTCACCATACATAGTAGATTGGTAGATTGGTAGCAATACCTTCATGCATGAACATAACTTTCCCATTTTAACTTTATATTTCTGATACTTGATGTCTTTCTGTGCTTTCATTAAAAAAATAAACAATTGCAAATGAATAGTTGTTTATGACTAGTATTTGGATTTTTCATTTTATATGCCATTTGTGTCATTTATTCCAAAAGTCCAAATACATAAATTTGTTTTAAAATTTCTTTTTATTAAAGGTTATTATAAGGATGATGAGAATTAAATTGTGGATTTAAAAGTTAATCAACTGGAAATTTATAGGTAAAGTTATTTTTACCTTTTTAAGTCAAATCAATTCAATTATAAAAATACATATTATTATAAAAATTGATGGGTTTTAACAAAAGTATATTCCAATATAACAATTTCCATAATCAAGAGGTAAAATATGTTTATTATTCCCCAAATTATCTTTGGTCATGAATAAGCAAAAAGCTTCAGGCCATCATATATATATATATATATAGTCTATTACTGCATATTTGCATAGTTATTAATTTTAGTTTATTTCAGGGTGTAACATGAACCAATACTCTTATTTCTATTGTTACTGAGTAGTATTCTGTTCAGTGGGGTTTATAATTATTAGTTTATTCACTTGTTTATTGATAATTATTTAGAGTATTTTTAGTTTGAGGCTTTTAGAAATTAATATTTATATAGAAATGTTTCTGTCAATACCTGCTTTCATTTCTTCTTGCTAAAGTTATACAAGTTGTGGCATAGTTTTATCATATTGCAATTTTTTTCATTTTATAAAATACTAGCAGATTGTTTTCAAAGTAATTATAAAATTCTACATTTACACTAATGATATAAAATTTTAATTGGTACATATCCATCTCAAATTTCATTTTTGCTAATCACTTGAATTTATCTAATATGGAGGGGTATGTATTTAGGTGTGTTTTAATTTAATAGCCAATTATATTAAGCACAGTTTAATTTGTTTGCCAGCTATTTTATATCTTCTTTGATAAATTTTCTTTTTAAACATTTTTGCAGAGTTTTTAACTGGGCTTCTGAGCCATGTCTCAGTTGTAGAAGGCCTTGTTATATTCTGGATAGAAATATTTTGTTTGATTTATGTATTGGAAATATGTTTTCTAAATCTGAGTATTGTCCCTTTCATTTTTGTATATGTATAAAATCATCTTTAAAAAACAGAGGTAACGTATTTAAGTTAAATTTACCATGTTTAATTTATTTTAATTTGATTTATTTTTAACTGATGCATGAAAACAATATTTTCTTTCATAAAGTTTGCCTTTGTTTTCTTGTCTGTGAAATTTAAGATGATAAAAATTTTCATTTAAGTTATTTAATTATTTTTGTAGGTCTGAAAAATCTCAAGATAGTTTGTACTGGGTTTGGTAAAAGTTGACATTATTTTTTTCTTTACAAATACTTTCCAGCACCATTTGGTGAAGAGATTATTCTCTACTCCATTACATTACATTGCTTTATTTGCAAGCAAAACAATTATGCTCGTTTATTTGGGCCTATTTCTTGACTCTATATTCTCTTCTACTGGTCTGTATGTATGACTTTATTCCAACAACACACTGTATTAATCAATGTTACATTGTTTCAATCTTAGAAATTAGGCAAATATACTCTAACTTTATTGATTTTTTAAACCATTTAGTCTTTATAGCTCCTTAAAATTTCCATATAAAATTTAGAATCATTTTTTTTGGTACTAAAGACGGAACCCAGGGGGCATTTTACCTCCAAGCCACACCCCCAGCTCTATTTTATTATTCTTTATTTTGAAACAAGATCTCACTAAATTGCTGAATGCCTTTCTAAGTAGCTGAGGCTGTCTGCATCCTGTTTCAGCCTCTCAAGTACTGAGATTACAAGCATGCACCACCACACCTGGCTTCCACTTTTTAATTTTTGCAAGAAAATGCAACTACTAGAATTTTTATTAATATTACATAAAAATTAGATATATTTGGGTAAAGTAACACATCTTAAACATTTACTCTTCCAGTTCATAAAAATATTTTGTCATATTTATATCTTTATTTTCTGAGAAATGTCACAATTTTCAGGGCATAGAACTTACACATATATTGTTTTTGTTTTGTTTTGTTTTGTTTTTTTGGTGGTACTGGGGGAGGAACCCAGAGGCTTTCTACCTCCAGGCTATACTCCCAGACCTTTTTTATATTTTATTTGTGAACAGGGTCTCACTAAGTTGCTGAAAGCCTCACTAAGTAGCTGAGGCTGGCTTCGAACCCTTGCGATCCTCCTGTCTCAGCCTCCCAAGCACAGGGATTACAAGTGTGCGCCACCATGCCCGGCCTTACACATATATTGTTAAATAAATTCCTAAATATTGTTTACATTTTCAAATCCATTGCAATGGATATTTTATAATATTATTTTCAAGTTTCTCTTCTTGTTTTCTGTACATAAAACTTTGTTCACTTATTATGTTTAGTATTTCTTCAGAATAGTCCATATACACAAGTTACGAATATATACAATTCTTCTTTTTTTCCCATCTATGTACATTTCATCTCTTTCCTGCCTTCATTGTCTTTTCAGGCTTCCAGTACAGGATTGATGAGAGGTAGTAAAAAGGAATATCTTGTTTCTGATCTTAGCAGAAAAGTATTTTAACACTCATCAAGAGGCATGAAATTAGATGTGCATCTTGACACATGCCCTTCTTCACAATGAGGAAGCTTCTTAGAGGTGAGTGTTGAATTTTGATTGAAATGCTTTCTCTGCATCCATTGAGATAGTCACATGACCATTTATGTCATTTGTTCAATTAATATATAACACTATATAAGTTAATTTGGAAATATGAAATTGTATATTTTTCTTGATGATGAGAACTCAAATCTCTCAGGGGTTAGTTTTAAGAATTGCTCATCTTATCAATTCTTGCACTTTGTCTAGTTTTGTAGAATCTCAACTAAACCACATGGGTTCAGCGTCTTGTGGAAGACTCAAGGTGACCCCTATGCCTAGCTCTTTACCTGAGATTTTATCTCTTCCAACATTCTGTCTTCTAATTTCAATTTTCTTAGGTTCCTCTGTCTATATTCAGCAAACACCACATTCAGATTGGGTCTCTTTCTCTTAAAGAAGATAAAACACATTTGTGCTTCTTTTCTCAAGAGAGCAGCCCAATTCATCCTGTTGCCTAGTGTAGAACCTGATTTGTGTACTTATTTTATCCGATTTTTTTTTTAGCATGGTTTGGTGAGAGAGAAAATTCAGTAGTAGTTACTATTTTGTTCCCAGAAGCCAATTTTCATTTTAAACTTTCTTTGGGGATACTCTTATCCATAAAATGGAAATTGTCCACTAACAATTAGTTTTAGAGTTTCTATAATGAGCCACCAAATTCTATTTTTCCAAGTTTGCAGGAAGTATAAAAAATGTAAATATGCACAGCTGGGTTCCAATATCTTCAGGTTTTATTCTGAGAGTATTCCAGCTATGGATTGGCTAAAACAAGACCAAAATGTGCCCCATTGAGTGACTAAATATCTTCTAAAAAACACTTATTTATTTATTTACTTATTTATTTGGGTGGTACTGGGGTTCCTGGAAACCCTTCTACCTCCGGGCTACACTCCCAGACCTATTTTTTAAATATATTTTTAGTAGGAAACAGGGTCTCTTAAGCCAGCGAGGCTGGCTTTGAACATACGTGATCCTCCTGCCTCCGCCTCCCAAGCACAGGGATTACAAGCGTGCACCACCACACCTGGCAAAAACACTTATTTTTTAACTATATGAATATGTATTTACTGGATTATTTTCTTCACAATCTATTCATATGCATCAAACATGTGCAAATACACCAACATGTATGTATATACATCTGTTACATCACATATGTTTATATCTCCTTTTTTTTAAAGAATTATAGATACATCTTAGGTTTTATTTGTTTACTGGTAGAAGATGAGGGCAAGGTTTATTTCTCACAAAACTATGTATGTATATTTTTATAGAAATAACTAATTTCAATAATATAAAAGAAAATTCTATGTTTTTAACTTTTATCAGGAAAATGCACTCATTTTACCACTACAAAATATAAACAGGATGAAAAATAAAACTGAATTATTCAGGCAATACCATTTTCAAAATAATATGCTATCTAAAAAGCAATATAATTTAAGAGACTTGGCTATAATTTTGTGAATAAAGTAGTCATACTTTGATGGAATTGGTAAAGTTACCAATTACTTGCTATTTTCATTTAAGAATACTTTACCAGATCTAACACAGAGGCTTCTATATCTTATTGTGAACATTTATAATTTAAAAAAAAAGAAAAGAAATATCGCATGTTGAAAGTAGAACTAATTTTATTACCCATAAAATTTCACATGAATTTACAAGTATATGTGTGTAAGAATAACATCAATTTGTTGAAATTACCAAAAATTATAGACCATCTAAATATTTTTTGGTAAAAGTCATTAAGTGAAATTTGGGGCACTTCATAGCAATGAAAGGAAAATGGACACATTTCAAGATAGAATTTTTAAGATTATATTAAATTTAAAGCAGAGTTTCAGAAATGCATTTGAATTATGATATAATTTCATAAGATATCAGAGAACCCATGTTTAAATTGCACATGAACATTTAACCAGGCATATACACCCATGTGTGTACATTCACACACACACACACACACACACACACACACACACACACACACACTCCACACTCACTTATAACTTAATTATTGGTAGTCTTTCCTCTTGAGAAAACTAGGGGTATTTGAATAAACATAAAACTGACTCCATCATTATCCATTTCATTACATTATACAAAACTTTAATAATCATGTTAAAATTGTGGTAGTGGTACCATTTTAAAATTGTGGTAGATACTTTGTGATGTTCAAGAATTTTCGACAATCTTGTTAGTTAAAAAATCAAATGTCTCAATCCTCTTAAGCTTTTATAGTTGTTCTACTTATAATTTTCCAATGTTTGTTATTTTTATGGTATTGTTTTTAAGGTAAATTGTTCTTTGCTTGGCTCCTTTGAACTTTGTCCTGTGCATGAGCAGATTAGTATAAGTGGGAAATTGAAGGGAAACCCCTCTGAGCTTTCTCCATCTTTTTTCAAAATATTTCCTATCCTATATTTTCTGTTCCAAAAATTCCAGCTGTCTCATTAACTCACAGTTTTAATCTGCTCTATCTCTGTCAACCGAACCATCACACTCTGAGCCTGCATTCCTTATACCAGAGTGGTACACATAAAGCCAAAAGCAAATATCTGATCAACTCTCAAAAATGTAATAGGTCTGAGATTTACCATATTTGAAATCTGACTGGTTGACATACTATTATTTCATAGATACTGTTAAAGGATGTCAGTCATCTGGGTCAGAAACAGAGGGAAAGTAAGCTGAGTTTTCCTTGTCACCCAAGTCTCATGGGTGTAACCCACAGGTAGGCAAATACCGATGCTACCCATACAGTAGTGTGTGTTTTCATTTAATACAGAGACGACCCTTGGCCATGCATCCAGAGAAAATGAAAGTGACCTAAATTTACAGTTATTTTCATGTAAAAACTAATCAGGTGAAAGTCACAACAAAAGAGAAGTCCCAGTTAATGTTGTTTTGAGGTTATCTATTTAAAATAACATGTAACCCAAATAATTATAAGTTTTTGAAAAACAGAACAATTGAAAGATGTTTTAGATAAAATTAGTATCTTTGCATGAGTTAAAGAGTTTAAATATTTTCTTTCAGTTTGACAAATATCTGTGTATAATGCATACATATGTATCTATTACACTAATATATAGAAAAATATATTTATATATGCTTAGATAAATGCATACAATATGGCTTACTCAATATTTGCTAATTTGGTAAGTACATATCTTATAGATTTGAAGTTAAAAAAAGATTTATTTGGTCAGAAAAATTTTAGTGCTCTAAAATCTCATTATTTTGTCAGAATATATTTTGTGCCTAAAATTTTTTTCTAATTTTATACCCAGATCACACCAATTTATTCTTTAAAACCATACATAAATGGTTTTAAATATATATTTAATATATATAAATGTTATTTTACTTATATAAATATATAAATGTTATTGTATTATATATAAATGTTATTTTATACCATATATAAATGGTTTTAAATATATTTATATATATTTAACATATATATGAATATATATATTATTTATGTTATTTTACTTAGACCAGTCCTGAGTTTCTATTATATGAATGAAGTACATTATCTATACATTATCTAAATGTAAAAATTTACAAATTAACCCCCTCTTTATTCCCTCCCTGATATTCCTGGCAGCTCGAGTAAGTTGATTTGGGGTCACACTCCTGGGTTACCCACAGATGCAAAGGAGATGCCAGATTTTACACCATAGCCCTAATTTATACCTTCCTAAGACTATCTTTTCTTCTTTTTACCTTTTGTCTCTCAAGTTTCACTTCTCAAAGATGTATCTGTAAATAATAGGCTCAATTAAATTTATGTAATTTTACTTTCAATAAAGCTTGGAGCTCTACCTGCATTTCTTGCATTGGAGATAAAGATTCTAAGTTAATGCTGCTCACAGAAAACTTCTAGAACCCTTACTCAGTGTAGATAAAAATTACGAAAAACTAGTTGAAAACGAGCTCTTATAATGTTGGATTGTTGAATATAGTTTTTAGTACTTTAAATATTTCCCTAGATATTATATCAGTCTACTAACCTCCAAAATATCCACTGTAATGCAGGGCGTGGTGGCGCATGCTTGTAACACCTGTGCTTGGGAGGCGAGACAGGAGGATCACACTGGTTCGAAGCCAGCCATGCTGGCTTAGGAGACCCTGTTTAAAAAAAAAAAATAGGTCTGGGAGTGTAGCCTGGAGGTAAAAGTGTTTCCAGGAACCCCAGTGCAAAATATATATATAATTTTATATATAATATATATATTTATATATTTATATATATTTATAATTATATATTTATGATTTTAATATATATATATGTATATAACCTCCACTGTAGTTTCCATACTACCTTGCCTTTGTAATTACAAAAACAAATACAATATAAATATAGCTTTCCTTTAATTTTTTGGTCAAGCTACTAGTTTCTCCTTAAACTTTACAAATAAGGTGATTTTCATTCTGTTTTCAGACAATAAATACCATGTGAATTACCTCATATGTGAAAGTTCAAAATGTGAAAAATGTTGGAATAGTATTAAAATTTTGATTTTAGTTATTACCCAGTCTATGCCAAGTATCTACGTTTCCATATGAAAGAGAATGTGTAGGGAATTTTAAGACAAATATTTTGTAAATTTATAGGAGAAAGTATATATTCATGTACCATGTTTTCAACTCACTCAAAGCTATGTTTATTAAAAGGCAGAATGAAAGCAGTTTGGGGCAGAGGCTTTCTCAAAGCCTATAATCAGTAGGTGCTTTTGCCAGAAGACTGAAATATCAATTTTATAGGAGTCAGAAATTTTCTGTAAAAAGTAAAAGAAAAATTGACAACTATTAGGTGCTTTACTAGCAAAATGGATATAAGTAATTTTTAGAAATTTTATTATAAAGCAAACATAAGTTGCATGTACAATATTTTTCCAGAGAACTAATATCAACAATATTCTAAACAGAATCAGGAATTTAAAAGACAAAAACAGCCAGGCCTGGTGGTGTACGCTTGTAATCCCCACGCTTGGGAGGCAGAGACAGGAGGACCTCGCAGGTTCGAAGCCAGCCACGCGTGCTGGCTTAGGAGACCTTGTTTCCAAATAAAAATGTAAAGATAGGTCTGGGAGTGTAGCCCGGAGGTAGAAGGGCTTCCAGGAGCCCCAGTACCACCAAATAAATAAATAAATAAATAAATAAATAAATAAATAAATAAATAAAATAAAAATATAAGACAAAAACATCCTGGCTGGTTCCATAGTTTGGCAATGCTGAATTGTGCGGCTATGAACATGGATACACATGCATTAATTTAGTAGTTTGGTTTCCATTCTTTTGGGTTCATAAACAAAAGTGATATTGCTAGATTTTATCGTAGATTTGTTCCCATTCTTCTGAGGATCCTGCATATTGTTTTTCAAATTGGTCACATTTTGAAATGAAATTTTGAAAATTAAAAGATTTTGAAAATTTTGAAAATTAAGATTAATTTTGAAAATTAAAAGATTAATTTTCAATCTCACCAACTGCTTGAGAATAACTGTTAAGTGAAGAAAATAAACTATAACAAAACAAGCAAAAAACAATAAAAGCACTAAATGTAACAAACACTAAAAATGAATCAGTAGTTGTTTGGTATGAGAAGCTCCCTTTACTCTTCTGAAATTTAATTTTCTCAAAGCATCAGTGAAAAATCTGTTCATGTTACCTGTCAGTTATTCTCCTAAAGCTCTAAAATGTATTGACACTCTATGAATAGATTATTTTAACCAGGATATAAATTCAAATTAAGGCACAAATTGAAATGTGACTTCATTTTGCTTAACGATAAATTTTGACAATCTTTCTTGAGTTGTTCTAATTGACACTCTAGTTTGAAGTTAAAGCACTTTAAGTATGATGGAGAGATTTGAAACAATTAATCAATTTAGTTTGATATATGTTAATAAATTTAAGCTACAATTTAGTTTCCAACAAAGACTGCTTAACCACAATCTATTCTCTTCTATTGCCACTTTAGTTCATTTTCTAAGAATAGAAATGATATCATGAAATCATATCACATTGTAAAATACTTTAATGCAGCTTTCAAAATATATTGCTTTGATTTAAACATAAAGGTTGCTTTACACATATATTGCTTTGTTTTATGATGAAGTGCCAAGTTTAATGGATCCCTGGAGAAATGTAAATAAATGTTATCAGAGAAATATTTCTTAATCATTATGAATGCATAACATTATTTGATTTTTGTATGTACTAAGCTGACACAATATTTCAAGTATTTGTCATTTCTAATTTAAGTAAACATTTATCCCTGGATTATAGGAGTACAAAACTTTTCCTATTGGCCGGGTGTGGTGACGCATGCTTGTAATCCCAGCATTTGAGAAGCTGAGACCTCAGGATTGCTGTTCACCGACAGCCCTGGCTACTTAGAGAGGTTCTTTGTAACTCAGTGAGACCCTGTTTCAAAATAAAGAATAAAAAATAGGGCTGGGGGTGTAGCTCAGAGGTAGAATGTCCCTGGGTTCCATTCCCAGTACCACAAAAAAAAAAAAACCAACTTTTTCTATGTAGTTACTGAATAATGTAAATGAATCAAAATTAAAGAAAATATTTTATTGATTAGTGGATATATTTGCTTCTACTTTGGCTTATCTAAAAATTTCTATAAAAATATAATTAAGCACAATGAATTATCTGATTACTTGAGATTACTATGACATCAATAATACAATATCCTGTTATATATATTTCCATCATATGACAGATAAGACTACAAAAAAGAAAAAAGATTCAGAAACAGGTCACTAACTTTGGCGAGTAAGTTAAAAAAAAAAAGGAACAAGCTTGAAATGTAGCATAGATTGTGTGCAGGGAAAAAGGAAACCTCTAAGAAGAAAAACTTTGCAAAAGGAAAGTAGTTCTCAATAATAAAGACAAGTAAGGTTCAAAGTCATGTTGTAGATAACTAGACTGGACTGTTCTTACTACAGCTGTCAAAATGTTTCTGTGACACAGTCAATCTATTACAAATATTTTTGCAAGATATACCACTTGGTCCACAATGTATAATCAAAAAGGCAGCTAAAAATATTTATTTTTATTTTATACTTAATTATGAACACATATTAATTGTGCAAATGAGTGGGATTTACTGTGATATCTTCATACATCCCTATAAGATACATTGATTATGCCCATCCACCCATCTGCATTTTTTCCTTTCTTTCTTCTATTTTGAATCTCCTGGTCCTCTTTTCAGTCCCTAATAATTTCTCTTCTGCCTTCAGGTCATTTATTTCTCCCAAATGTGAGAGAAAAGATGTGTCTAGTTTAATTTGTTGAAAATGATATTCTATAGTTCTACACATTTTGTTACAAAAGGCGGGCTCTTTTTCTTTAATGACTAAATAAGACTCCATGGTGCCTTATATTTTTAAATTTTCTTTTCCTTATCTGTTTGTCTTTGTTGTTACCTAGGCTGACACCCAAATTGTGGCTGTTGTGAATTCTGCTGTTATAAATATGAGTGTGCAGATGTCCCATTGCACGCTAACTTGATATATATACCAGAGAGTGGAGTAGCTGAATCATATAATACTTTAACTTTTAGTTTGGGAGGAATGTATAATACAGTTTTCCACCAAGGTTGTACTAATTTACATTCCTACCAATGATATATAAGGATTTTCCCCCCACATCCTCACTAGCATTTGCCATTTTTTTGTGGTTTTTTTTTATGGTAGCATACCTAAATGGAGTGAAGTTTTGAGGGGTTTTTTTTGATGATTAAAAATATTTTATTTGTATTTCTTCTTTTTAATTTCCTATTTTATTTGATTATTTCTTATTTTTTAAGTTCCCTATACATTCTGGATATTAGTTCTCCATCAAACGAACAGCTGGCCAAGATTGTTCTTCTCTTTTTCAGGTTGTCTATCCACTCTATTTAAATGGTTTTTTTCTATGCAGAATCTATTAGATATATTATCATTTGTCAATCCTTGCTTTTGTTTTCTGTGCTTTTGTATTATCCAGAATCTGGATACCTGTGTAAATAGCTTGAAGTATTTCCTCTCATAGTTTCAGTTTTAGGTCCATTTTATGTTGATATTTGTACACAGTAAAAAAGAATAGAGGTATAATTTAGTCTAATGCATTTGAAGAAGTTTGTCCTTTTCTGAACTAGATTTATCATACCTTTGTGAAGAAATCTATTGTCTGAAGATGCATGGATTTATTTATAGGTTTCTATTATCTTATTATTTTCTGTATTATATCTTTATTATCTTATTATTTTTATATTATCTGTTATTTTCTGCTTTGGATATTTCGGGTTTGTGTTTGAGTATGAATTTTATGATATTTTTAGTTCTGTAAGTAATGTCACTGGTATTTTGATGAAAATTTCATCAAATCTATAGGTTGCTTTGGGTGGTATGGCCATTTTAACAATATCAATTCTCCCAGTTTGTAAATATGGGAAGCCCTTACACCTTTTTGCAATTTTTGCATCTTCTTCAATTTCAGTGTTTTGTAATTTTGATTGTAGAAGTGTTTCATGCCCTTAGGGGTGTGTGTGTGTGTGTGTGTGTGTGTGTGTGTGCTGTGTGTGTGTGTGTGTGTGTGTGTATGATTACTTTCCTGAATTTTTTCTAAACAGTTCTTACTGATATAAAGAAGAGATATTTTTTCTTCCTTCATTTATTTTTTGTGGTACTAGAGATTAAATCCAGGACCTTCCATATACTAGTCAAGCACTCTACCAGTGAGCTATATCTCCAGCCCAAGTTATTGATTTTTAAATATTAATTTTAAAACTTGCTACTCTACTGAATTTGACATTTACAGTAGTCATTTGGTGAAGTACTTAAGTTTTTCCATGTATGGACTTATATCATCTACAAACAGATAATTTAACACTCTCATATTTGTTTGTCTTTTACTCTTTTTTACTAATTGCATGGAATAAAACTTCTAGTATGATACTGAATAGGATGATAAAAGTGAACATTCTTGTTTTGTTTTGTTTCTTAGAAAAATATTTTTCACTTTTTCCCATTCAGTATGATGTTGGCTATGGAATTGTAATACATAGACTTTATTATTTATTATTGTGGTGTAAGCCTTTATTGTTTTATATTAGGTATAATATTATATTACTTATTAGTTATATGCCTTCTATACCTATTATATTGTTTCTATAATAAAAGGGTATTCAATTTTATCAAATGCGCTTTCTATATTTCTTGAGATAATCATGTGTTTTTATCATTTTATAACTAATTATATTTATGTGTTATATTATGTTTATTGATTTGTATATATTAAATTGTCATTGCACCTTTAAAATGAATACAAAGTCATGATAAAATAAAATTAAATTAAATAAAAATTTAAAATATGAAGAAAGAATAAAGTGTATGCATGTAAACATATTTATATTCAATAAAAATAAACTTTTTAAAATAAAATATCAAAACCAAAAGAAAAAATATGACTTACTCCTCCTATCTGAGATTCAGGAACACAAGTGATCAAGATAATCAAGGTGTATGCTAATTTCAGCTTCTCTCCACATAATAGGTTTTACACTCTGGAGGCAAGAAGTTGTACCAGGGTTTTTCACTTACCAGTTGTTTCAGTAGTAAAACTTGCCAGCTATCAGAGCTAGGGGGTGAGGAATGGGTTGTCCTGGCTAAAGATAGTTGTAATATTTCTCACCCTTGGAGTACAGCAGGAATATTGGTTGTACCTAGCTTGTGTTTTCTCTGGAGCTTTTTTAGGCTGTGTTCCTGGGAACAGTGCAAATACATTGGTCATAGTAGACCCTTGTTCCTAGAGGAGTCAGGAAGAATTTCAGGCCATACCAGACACACACTCTCTCCAGACCTTTTCAGGTTGTGCACCAGGGCCTGGGTTGAATACCAAGACCACAGTAGGTAGATTCTACTGAATGAGCTAGAACAGATTACATGCTGCACCAGGCATATATTCCCCATAGAGCTTTTGGGGTAAATGTTGATGCTGCAGCCCATTTCTAGATGCCTCTAATGGCATGTGGGAATGACTGAACCATGGAATTCTATGCCAGATTGTGGAGGACTGCAAGAGTCACATGATCTGCCACACCCTTGCTCTCTAACCTGCTGTCTCCAGTCTTGGCCCCTTTTTAAAACCACACATGGGTGGTCTGTCCCCACATCTCAGATAGCAGGTGCACAGACCTACCAATTCCCATTTCCGGAGTGCAGGGTCCTCTGCTTCTCTCCACAATACAGTCCATGATCCTGTTCCATAGCACAGATGTCACAGCAGATTTATGTCAGAATCTCTTCCCCAAACCAGGACTGTCTTGTGAGGTTGCCTCTTGCCCATTAGATGTTGTTGAGACTATATAGGGTCCCTGAAATATGAATATACCATGACTTCTGATTCCCAAAACTGCATTCTCAGACGATAGGACCCTTTCATGATGGCTCCTGTGTATAGAATTCTGAGAGTTCATAAGGAGATGTAGTGAATCTTTCATCATAATTAGCAGGAGACTCTAGGTCCCTTAATTTATTTAAGCTGTGGATCTGCAGGGTGCAGGCTTCTGCAACAAGCTGTGACTATCATTTTTTTTTTTTATCTTTACCCCTTCAGAGCAGAGAATATTTCACTCTCCATTGTGGTACCAGGCACCAGGTACTGGGAAACTCTGTCTTTCCTGGTGTATTGTTATCCCTCATCTTTAAACTTTGCCAAGTCAGCCGGGTGTGGTGGTGCACGCTTGTAATCCCCACGCTTGGGAGGCTGAGACAGGAGGATCGCACAGGTTTGAAGTCAGCCTCAGTACTTAGTGAAACCCTGTTTCCTAATAAAATAAAAAATAGGTCTAGGAGTATAGCCCAGAGGTAGAAAGCCCCTGGGTTCCATTCCCAGTACCACCAAAAATAATAAATAAATAAAATAAAATAAAAAATAGAAATAAACTTTACCAAGTCTTAGTCTCTCTGCTGTTGAATTTCAGTGCTCACCTTCATCCACTCACCTCTTTCTTTCGTTGCATATGTATTGTTTTGGTTCTATACCACAGAGAAGTATATGAGGGCTTGGTACCTTTATTCTACCATTGTCTTGGTAGCTGCTATGATTTGGATGTGAGTTGTCCCCTGCAAGAACTCATGTATTGATGTGGGGGATGTATTGAGGTAAATGATTAAATTATGAGGGTTCTGGTCTTATAAATGAATACATCCATTAATTAGTAGACCGGTAGGGTGTGACTAGAGGAGGAAAGTTGCTGAGGGTGTGGCATTCAGAACAATATCTATCCATAGGCCCCTTCTCTCTCTTTCTCTTTCTGCTTCTAGTATCCATGATGTGAGAGAAAAGTCCCTTCACTTCTGTTTTTTCTCTGTTTTCTTCCGTCATGCCCTGAGCTCCACACATCTAGATTAACATGGACAGAACCCCTAAAATATCCAGAACTCTGAACAAATAATATTTCTTCCTCTATGTTATGGGGCTCAGATGTTTTAAAGAACAGTGGTAAAAGCATTGACTGAAAGATTAGCTAAAATACTTAATGGCAAAAGTACTAGTCACTACCTGTTTAAGCTCATTTTATGTTACAATAGCTGAATATCACTGGATAGTTCATAAAAAACAAAGTTTATTTAGCTCATGATGTGGAGGTCCAAGCACATGGCACTGGCAATCACTTGACATCTGGTGAGAGCCTGCTTGCTGGTTGGAACTCTGTACAGAGGACTAGAGCTACGTAGGGCTTCAAGTGGAACAAATTAGTGTTCTGGCTCACGTCTTTTTTCCTTTCCTTATCCAGAGTTCCATTGGGTTATGGACCTACCCTATGGATCATTTAACCTTAGTTACCTTTCAAATGTCCCACCTCTAAATGTACTTTCACTCTCTTCAAACCTAAAATAGAAGTTAGATCTCAACATAAATTTTTATAGGGACATTCAAATCATAGAATCCTCTAATTCCTATTTGCTATAATAAAAAGCAATAAAAATTAACAAATAAAAACTCAAACCAACAAGGAAGTTTATAATAATATTGAAAATAGAGGATGGTTTTTTGGTAATTATGAGTCTACTTGTAGAAAATAGGAGATATGTAATAAAAGAGGACTAGATATTCACAGAGAATATTTATTTAGAAAAATAGAAATAATCATTATTTTATATCAACTAATTTCACAGGTGCTATTTTTATTGCTGCTTATTCAATTTCTTCTTAACTGGTAATTGATGTTAATTTATATATATATATATATTATATTGATGTTAATATATATATATATATATATATATATATATATATATATATATATATATTGGTCGAGACTAGAAATGCTGCAAACAAATTATTCCTTACAACCCCATGACTTAGTCCAACAAATATTATTTATTGCTCACATAACATTTTCATTATAGGTTAATGTAATCTTTATCATATCTAGATAATTATTTAATATATGGAAGGTATTCTTCAAATATTCAGGATAGGTATATGACCTTGTAATTGTGCTGAGATATGTGGCCTCTGTGACTGTTGAATTAGCAATTAAACATTTTTTCCTAAAAAAATATGTGTTACTTTCACACAAAATTCTTTGGCAGAAACCAGTAATTTGATCCTCCATAACTAAAACCAAACAATGATAACTCTTACAGTGTTCAGCAGGACAAACTTGTTCCCACTAACATTAGTTAACCACAGGATAAAAAATATCCAGTCCTAACAGCCATACCTGTGAGCTGGTAAATGAAGAAGCTCAGAACTCAGTTTCTTTTGGATTATGAATTTCAACAAAGCTACTTTTTAAATGCAAGTAGAGCCGGGGTTGGTGACACACGCTTGTAATTCCCACGCTTGGGAAGCTGAGACAGGAGGATGGCACGGGTTCGAAGCCAGCCTCAGCTACTTAGTGAGGCTCAGCAACTTAGTGAGAACCTGTTTCTAATATAATATAAAAAATAGGTCTGGGAATATAGCCTGGAGTTAGAAAGCCTCTGGGTTCCATCCCCAGCGCTACCAAAATAAATAAATAAATAAATAAATAAATAAATAAATAAATGCAAGTAGAAACATGGAACATGTTATATTTTCAAACACACAAAAGTTTTGTCTTTAACTACAAACCTCACTATTCTGAGTAACCAAGTTTTTTCCATAATAAAACATTGAAACGAAAGTATTTCCACAAATTACTAATGCTTTTTGCTTACACAAAATTACTGTCTTTTCTACTATAATAATTTTTCTAGTGTCATCCTGGATAGATATGATTTATGATTGAAATGAAATAAAATATTTGTGTGGTGAATGCTTAAGTTAGAGATATTATTTTAGAAACAACTACATCAAAAAGAAACAAACAAAAATTACTGATTTCAATTAAACTAGATACTTTTAGCAATGACTTGCAATAAAAACTGACTCAGAGCAACCAAGACAAATGTAGTCAAGAAAATTAAGCAGATTTTAGAAATACTTCAGACATTATACCACTGTGTTTTAATATAGTTTAATACAATCTTGATATGAGATGCATTTTTCAATGTCACAGAATATAAAAAATAAACCAAATAATTCTTTAAATTTCCATAGGCAAAAAGAAATTTAATAGCTAAAATAACTTAATTTGACATATTTTATTTTCTGGTTCCTTTCAAATTTATAAACATAATTTTGGTGATGAAATACATAAAGTATTTATACTTGGTTAAACTTTATGCAAAAATATGGTCTGAAACCAAAACGACAGAAATAATTCTGGACTTTCTGCAAAACACATACATCTTCAAAATAAATTTTAGGTTTCATAGGTTTAGAGGAAATTATTTCAATTCCTTCCCCCTCTTCTCCATTGCAAGGTTAATTTTATGGGTCCTCAAAACTTCTCCATGTTAAATTTTCTTTGAAAATGATTTTTTGAGCATGTAAAATCTTTTATTTCAGCCTGATATTTTTTGTAGAAAATCAGTTGTTTTTCCCCATACTTATCTTTTCAGATCTGGGCAGATAGGGCTGTTGGAATTGTAGATGATTAGGGTTTTAGAGGAGTTTTATTGTCCATATTTAATTGTCTGTAGGACATGAAGATTTTGCAGAACCTAAGTCTGGGAAGAAACAATGGATGGGTGGTTTTGACTTAAGCATGATCATCTGATGCTTCCAAGCCCTCAAGCATTACATTTAAAAGATTTCTACCAGAGTTACCAAGAAATTCCTGTTTAATGACCAAGCAGTCCTTAAGCCACTGTATCATGACTAACTATTGTAACTGTGAGGTCATTTACCACATTTTCAGATATTTGTTCAGAAAGGAAACAACAAAGCCAAATGAATTTAGAGAGTTTATTATTTCAATATTAGTTATTTTTATTAGTTCATTGTTCAGTTACAATCTAGAATTTAAGCTTCCTAATTATTAAGACAACATAAGTCACTCTTCTATACTGGAATAAATTTTCTCACATTTATATTGTTAAAGGTTTATTAGATTGTGAACCTTGGTTTTGGACTATTGTTATGTTTAATTTTTTGTGTCAGTTTACAACATAGGGTACCCAAATATGTATTCAAACATTATTGTGGGTGTGTCTGTAAGGTGGGTGTGGATGAGATCAAGATTTGAAAATCAGTAGGCTAAGCAAAGCAAATTGACTTTCTAATGATGTGGGTGTCCTCCATCTAATCGGAGGTCTGAATAGAACCAAACAGTGGTATAAGAGGAAGAGTCTCTCCTGACTTTTTGAACCAGGATATTGGTCTTCTTTCTTGCCTTCAGATCTAATTAAGAATTTTGGCTTTTCTCAGGTCTTGAGTTTGCCAAATTTCCAATTAGTCCTACCACATTTACCTCCAGATGCTGACTGCAGGTCTTGGGACTTTGTATCTATAATCACACTAGTCTGTACCTGAAGGAAGATCTATTTTTGCTGCCATTTGATAAAGCCATTGACTCTAGAGATACGGTGATTTTTTTTTTTTTTTTTTTACTTAAAAAAGTAAGAGCTTTACTTAATGGCTGACAAATGTAGAAACAGGAGCTCTGCATTCAAATCTACTTCTCTCCTTCAGGGAGCTGAGGGGTTGCAGATGTAGGATAAGAATAATGACAGAGAGAGATAAGCTAGTAGTGGAAGGAACAGTCATGGGTTTCCTTGGAATTGATGCCAATCTTCCAGGGACTTAAGTGTCAGTTCTCTTGGCTCCTTCCATGGTCTGGTGCTGTTGGTGGTGGCCATGGGCTGGTGACCTCTTCCTGAAGGGAAAGAAGGAGACTAAGCAAGTCTAGGTCAAATTAATTAATTCTGTGTTATAGTTCTGGACAAAATATACACAATCAAGCAGTCTGTCAAACTGTGTTGTGCCTGATCATTCCCTTAAGATTGGTCATTACCTATAAGATTGGTCTTATAACTTATCAGTTATAAGAAAGTTGTCGTCTCCTGGGGGCTAGTGTCAACTCATCACAACATGTTCATACATAAGAACTTCTGTTCCTGAAATGCAAGGAGTAAAAAAAGACAGAGCAAAAGAGACAGATGGAAGACAGAGGCACAGATGCCAAGAATCTTATCTTGCTTTTAGTATATATTGTACATTTTCAGGTACAAATAAAGGGTCTAAGTCCTTGTTACAATTGATGAGCTCAAAATGAACATGCCCAGGCATGTACCCACCTTTACACTTACATATGATACATTTTTTGTATTAAAATGTATATATTTTATTAAACAACAACAAAATATCCTTGCTTTCTTGGGAGGAAAACACTTGAGATTTATCTCCAATGCTTTTCTTACTTGATGCAACTAATAAATCTCTCTTTCCTTTTATCTTCAGTTGTGTTTATTGGTTTTGCATTTGCCAAAAGGCAAACTCATTGCATTCAGTGACAGTGTCCGTAACTGGACATAATATATCATACATGAGAAACCAGGTACAGGCCCAGGTGCAGTCAGAGATAGCATTCCCAGTGTACTATGGACCTCTGTTTTTACCCTGACAATGACACTCCTTGTTCTATATTTATGTTCAAGTTTTTAGAATCAGTTTCCTTAAGAAGTACAAATTATTTCTTACTTGAGTACCTCCAAAGTTTATTCATTAAAATTTTTAGAAATTATTAGAGTTGTTAAAGGGTTCATTTTTTAATGGCTAGTAAAATGAGGGTGTCTCCTTCTTAGGTACAATATGCATTGGCACAAGTATACTGATTGTTAGGAATAATACACTTTGGCACAAGTATGATGATTGTTAGGAATAATATGAATTATTATTGTGTTTTTTTCCTCTAATGATACCTTTATCCTTTGAGTGAACATGTTTGTGACAGTACAGGCTGATCTGTTTAGATAGCTATGACTGCCTCAGTTGAGGAAACTATACCAGAAGACTATCTGTGTCTGCACAGAACATACCATATTGGACAAGTGTGCTCTCTTATCAAATTAAGCCACACAAGGACAAATTGTTTATAAGCCACAACCACAAACTATTAAATTAGACTCTCTGAGCTCCAGTATGCCATCTTTGAGGCTGAATGCTGTCTCAGCCAAGGCACTCCCTGGTAACCCTCAGGCTATTCCTCAAGATTGATAGGTTGGGTCACTTCCCCTACCCTCATGGAACAGGAGGCAGAACCCTGAAAGCCAGAAGCAGAGACATCGTGAGACTTCAGAGGTCACAAGACTCCAAATGTCATGGGGCAGACTCCAGATGCTGCGAGACTCCAGATGTCGTGAGAGGACTGGCAGTGCCACACCACTCACCACACTCCAAGACCCTAGCTACATTAATACCCTCACTTCCTTTCTGTGGCATGATTCTGCTGACCGTGACTCTGATGATGGTGACTCTACTGCTTGATCATTGGTCCCTTCGCCCAAAGTCGGCAGGCCTCACTCAAAAGTGCCAGTTTAATTAAAGAGGCTTGGTCTCACACAAAACTTGGCTGGTTTTTGCCTTCTTTGCCACCCCAGAATCAATTCCAATGTTACATCTGGTGTTGAAACCCACCAAACTTAAGTGGATTTATTTTTCTCTTATTTACACCACCTGAACCTCTGTGACTCCCCTTATAAGCCCTCCTCTTTACTCCCAGGAATCTGGACTCTCTAATTCTTAATTGGACAGACTGCTTCCACTTTCAGATAGGGTAAGTTCCCTTCTCTTCCTCTGGTCAGTGGGTCTTCTGGTTTATTGCCTTCTGGCTTCTTGCTTCTGGCTTTTTTGTCCAAATGTGTGGCTGCGTTAGAGTTGCCTCTGGACCACCAGGTCATCCTCCAGCCTTGAGAAGGGAGTGGGGAAATCCCTCACATCCTCTTTGTTCCTCTGGCCCTGAGAAGGGAGTGGAGAAGTGCCTCTTGTTCTTTTGGCCCTCGTTCCTGGGCATTGATCAGGATAATTGAGAATGCCTGTTTTCTGTTCTTCATTCTCATCCACAGACCAGACATGGGAAGCCAAAATTCCAAAACAATGGATCACAGTGACCCCAAAACAGAACTTTGGATTTTAATATCTTGACCTATCTCAGCAACTTTTGTAAGCAGTCTGGTAAATGGTTGGAAGTCCTCTATGTGCAGGCCTTCTTTTTCCTCTCCCCCCATCAGACACCATTTGCCCACCAGCCACCGTTTTCTTACTCTGCTCGATCACAGTCATGACCCTGTGGCATTACACAGTCACCATTTTGGTCGTCCCATGTGGCAGCATGCGTTCACCATCCTGTGACCCTGCCAAGTAAGAGGCTCAGTCATCATCTTGTGACCTTGTCAGGTTACAGCGCCGTTTTCTGATTTTATCCGGATCCCCAGGATCTCTCCTCACTGTCCCAACCACCATTCTACCCTAAAATGGCTTCTCATCCTAACCAACTCCTTTATTCCTTGCCGTCCTCCCTTAAGGGTCCCTCAGACACCTATTTGAGATTTGGTGAACATGGAATTTAAAGATTTTAATTCCTAAGAAGAACAGGCTGAAATGGAGCATACAAACAGGTTCCACCAAAAAGACATATTTACAAGCCTTTGCCTTAGTAGCAGCCCTGTGACCAGCAGTGGTGGCTCAGCCCTCTGGGCAATGAGTACCATGTAGAGGTGAAGGACAGCAATGACCACCACCTCCAGGAGCCTGCTTAAAGTACAAGGCCACACCCACCAACCAGACCTTGTCCAGTGTGGGGCCAAGAGGGACACTGGAAAAATGATTGCCATTGGAAAAACAGTGAACTCCAGATGCCTCAATGCAGAGGGACCACCCTTCCAGACCAGGCCCCACCACTGGCCCTATTCAACTTGGCCAAAGACTGAAGCTCCTGGACTTCTCAACCTACATCATCCTTGCCAAGCCCAGAGTAACTCTCAAGGTAGCAGCTGACTTAGCAAAGTCAGTGACTCCTGTTCTACTTATGCCACTGTTTCTTCCCAAGGAGGCCTTTTTCCCTCTTTTTATGCCCACCAAATGGGAGAGCATTTGCCAGGATAGGACTGGCAAATTGATTTCACCCATATGCCCTCTCACAAAAACTAAAATATCTTCTTACCATGGTCGACACCCTAACAGGTTGAGTAGAGACTTTTCCCTAACAGGTTGAGTAGAGACAGCCAGCAAAGTGGCCAATGCTCTATGATTGGACATCATCCCTCAGTTTGGACTCCTCAATTTGTTATAGTCTGATAATGTACCAGCTTTTATTTCTAAGGTTACTCAATAGGTGGCACAGGCCCTTAGCATTTCTTGAAAGCTCCATATTCCATATCAACCACAGATGTCAGGGAAGCAGGCCTACCTGTTTGTGTCTGGAAATTCATCATGCAGGAGACCTAGTTGCCCCCATGAATAAAATGTTGGGCCGACCACAAGGTGGGATCAGTGCAGTGCTCTCCTTCTCTGGATGCTATGGCTATAGTATTAAACTCTTTCTAAAATCTGTTACTGATGCTCCTGACCCTATAGCATGTTTTCCACTTAACCAGACTCACCCATGTTTACTCACTACTAAAAAGGATGATGTGTGTCTGTTTCTCAGGAAAAAAATGCTGCTATTATATTAAGTAATTTGGTCTAGTGGAGGGAAATATCTAAACTTTGACTAGGTTAAACGAGAACCTAAAATCATGGTACTGACAGTCTACCTCATATCTGGAAGAATTCCAAGGGCCAGTAGCTCCTGGGCTCCTTCCTTTCCCAGAGCTCATTCTCATGAGTTGCCTTCTCTTTTTAATAGCTTCTTTTCTGCTAAAGGTCATTCAAACATGCATTACCAAGCTGTTCAGGGTAACCTCCAATCAACTCCTGCTGCAGCCATACTTCCAACTGCCCTCTTCTGAATGACCCAACCACTCCTGGCTAAGGGGCCCTTATAATGATGTCCCTCTAACAGCAGAAGTAGTTATTGACTGGGTCGTCATCCAACATCACCAAAAAAACAGGATGATAGATCAGGTCCCTTCCTCACCCCTCAAGGGACAGGAGGTGGCACTCCTGAAGCTAGAAGTGGAAACATCAGGAGACTCCAGAGGTTGCAAGACTTCAGAGGTCGCAAGACTCCAAACATCACAGGGAAGACTCCAGATGTTTTGAGAAGACCAACATTCCCATGCTGCTAGCCCCACCCCAAGACCCTGACTACATAAATACCCTCACTTCCTCTCTGCGACATGACTCTGCTAACTGTGACTCTGCTACCTGATCATTGGTCTCTTCCCCCATGGTCGGTAGACTTTGCCCATAGGTGCCAGTTTAATTAAAAAGGCTTGGTCTCACACAAAAACTTGGTTGGTTTTTGCCTCCTTTGTGACCCCTGACTCAACTTCAACATGACAACGATGACTGGCAGATGCTCATAGAGTTCTCCCATCTTCTATTAGTGAGCCACGGAAACCTTTGCCACTGTGATATAAGATCCTGCTGCATTCAGTGAATGACCTCCGGACAATGACCTACTAACCTGCTCTCCAGTGATTGGTTAGAGTTCCCTGGCTGAGGCTCTGATAGTTAGGATTAGGATTTGTACTTCTCAATAAATTTAGCAGCATACCTTGACTTCATTTTTGTCCAAGTTTGGGTTGCAAATCCATCACAACACTTCTCTTATATCATTCTTTTTCAGTAGATTTTGATGAATGACATTCAAAGCCTAGTAAAGGGTTTAAAAATAAAAAATTAAGTCAGAGAAAGATGTAAGGTGTCCTCAGAAGACGTATTTAAAGAAAACAGTGAAAGTTGAACCAGGTGTGGTGATACACATCTGTTATCCCAGGACTTGTGAGGCTGAGACAGGAGGATTTTAGGTTCAAGGACAGCCTCAGGCAGCAACATAATTAGACTTTTAGCAACCTGGTGAGACTCTGTTTTAAAACTAAAACATAAAATAGGCTGAGGTGTAGGTTAGAGGTAGAATAACCCTGGGTTCAACCCACAGTATCACCGAAAGAAAAAATAAAAAAGAAAGAGCGAGAGCGAGAGTGAGAGCGAAAGAAAAAGTCACAGAAAGAAATTAAATAGAAGGCACTTCAATCCCTTATTTTACAAAGAAAGAAAACTCATGTATCCTCGCATTCACTTACATTTTTCCTGTGACCACTTCTCCTGACCTGAGTTGAAGGAGAGGGGAGGGTCGTGTGTCTCTTCTCATTTTCTTCTTTGCTCATCCAATGCTTGAAGTGTCTGGATCTTCTAATGCTGGACAAAAGGGAAGAGGGAGAATTAAAGTAAAAGGGTATCATATCAAGTAAAATGTACTGTTAGATCTCTCATCAAAGCTTTCAGTGTGTAATGGACACAGACATTTGTTTCTTTCTAGGCCATTTAATAAAGTTTTTAATCATTAAGACCTCCCATTTATCTGTCCTTTCTCTTGCTGGCAATTTATAATTCTTCACCAGGGCATGACATCTTAGAATGCAACTTCCATAGTGTCTTTAATAAGTCATTCTCAACTAATTATACACTACAAACAAAAATAAAACTCCTTAAGTCAACCAATAGTACTGCTAGTTCAAACATGAGTATATGATCGTCAAATTAATGATAAAATAAGTATAAATAAAGGCAAGATATACATTTTTTGAAAAATGCAAATACTGTGACAACCTGACACCTAATATGCCAGTCACATTTTATATCACATATTGAAATTTTGTTTGGGTGTTGCATTTGCTATATTTCCAATTTTTGCATATTTTGTTTTAACATTTAAGCATAAACATTTATAGCTAGAGAGACACTCCTCCTCCTCCTATGTTAGCTGTTTCTTAGGCATTAACCCAGTCAGTAGTATGCCTTTTTTATGGATATTAGCTAATCCAGATCCATACTTCCACGTCTGGCTCATTTACCCCAGGAGGTAATATTCCACTGATTCAGCATCCCAGGGCCAGGTACAAGTCAACTAGGGACACCTCCATCCTTTTGGAGTCTGCTGAATTTATTCAGACTAGCTAATCCTAAACTTTCCCCTACTCTACTTTTCCTTTCCTGCAGACTTAGGTTTTTCATCACTGTCACCATACACCTAATGATAACATCTTCAAAGAGAAAGGATTTATTTTGGTTATTTTATGGTTATTTTATTTAGTTATTTTTGCTGAAGATTTCAGAGAGAGAGGAATAGGTAAGGAATAAGATATAGATCTGTCCTTCCTAGGCATTCTCCCAGTGACCTACTTACTCCAAGTAGACCCTACCTCCTATACATCCCACCATCTCCAATAATGTCATCAAATTCTAAATCCACCAATAATGTGTGTGTGTGTGTGTGTGTGTGTGTGTGTGTGTGTGTGTGTGTGACTAAGAATTAAACCCAGGGGCATTCTAACTCTGAGCTAAACCTCCAGTTCAATTTTACTTATTTGGAAAAAGGGTTTTACTAAATTGCAGAGGGCCATAATAAGTAGCTGAGGTTGGCTACAACTCTGCAATCATCCTATCTCAGCTTCCCAAGTACTGGGATTACAAGTGTGCACCAACATGCCAGGCTCCACCAATAATGTATTAATCTACCTATGGCCCTTAGGATCTAATCATATCCCAAAGCCCACCTCTGAACTTTGTTGCATTGGGAACCAAGACTACAAAACAAGAGCCTTGGGAGTCATTGTAGGTCCATACCATGGCACCCATCAAGCTCTGCCTTAACACTGCTCTCCTTGCTCTTGTCTTCTACCTTCTGACCACCCTGGTGACATCATGTGGTCCTGAATGGTGCATATGTCTCTGGTCTCTTGGACTTTACAAAGATGTTTTACTTGACTAAACTTTAGCCAGGTGTTTCAACTTTCTCCTTAACCTATCTTTGTATCTTTACAGAATCTAGTTTTAGCAAAGATTTTCAGATCAAGTTAATAAGAAGACCCCACTCTCAATATTTTACCCTGCTTGAGATTTGATCAGGTTCCTCATTTTTCTTATCCACCATGTGAGGTTCATCATCCTATTTGTAGTATAACTCTCCTTAGGTTAATTTAGACAGAATCCTTTCTTCTAATGTTTTTTCTTTGTAATTTTTCATCTACTGACTCCTGGCCTTGGTCCTTGACTATAAATATCTGCTCTTCCTTGTTTTATTCAGAGTTGATTCCACTTTCTCTCTCCTGTTACAAAATTCCATTGTTGGTGGTTAATTAAACATACTATGATGGTCTTAAAGCCTTATTTATTATGCTTCAGTAAGTACCATTGAGTATATTAAAAAAAACAGATACATGAATAAAATAATTTTTTTGAGCCTCTCTTGTGCTTTCTCTGTGTTCACAAGAGGGTGAACATTTACTGAAAGACTACATAGATTTAACTGATTTTGTTGAAATTAGTGATTGAAAAAGACAAAATAACTAAAAGATAGACAAAATAGATAAAATAACTTCAGTTAGTGTTAGTGTTAGTAATCCAATGTGCATTATAATAGAATACTTCACTAAAACATGATTTTCCATTAGAATATCTGAGAATGGCTCTGAAGCAAAGTATAATTATGGTTATGGGAATAGTAAACCATAGTTACAAGTATAATGTATAATTAATTTTCTAATTAAAATCATTCTCAATAATTTTCAACAGTGATTAAAAATCATGAATTTAAAAGTCAATTTTTAACAAACATTCAGGAAAAGAGTTATAAAGCAATGAACTGGAGATAGACAGTGTTTGTCACTGTAATCCAGTACCTGAGAGGCTAAGACAGGAAGATTGCAGGTTTAAGGCTAACCTAAGCAATTTAGCAAGACCCTATTTTAAATTAAATTACAAATAATAAATAAAAAGGGCAGAGGTTTAGCTCAGAAATAGAATACTCCTGGATTCAGTCTTCAGTACAGAAAAAAAAGAAAACAAAAGAAAAGAAGGAGGAAGAGCCAGGTATGATAACACAAGCCTGCCATCTAAATACTTGGGAGTCTGAGACAGGAGAATTTCAGGTTCAGGGCCTGCCTTTGGAAGAGCTAATTTCAATATAAGTAAAATAAAATAAAATAAAAACTAGGGCAGAGGGTATAGCTTCTAGTTTCAATCCCAAGTAACACAGACAGACAGACGTACATACATATACACAGACACACAGACACACACATATTTATGATACTTTTTTTTCCTTTTTTTTGGATCTGGGAATGGAATGCAGAGGCATTTGAATTCTGACCTACATCTCCTGCCCTATTTTATATTCTTTATTTTGAAACAGGGTTTCAGTAAGTTGCAGAGAGCCTCACTAAAGAGCTGAGGCTGTCTCAGCCTCCCAAATGCTGGGATTACAAGCATGCAACACCATGCCTGGCTTATGCCACTTTTTTGATCCTACATATAAGAAATGACTATAATCTTTTGTACCACATTACCTATTTTGCCTTAGAATATTGTATACTACATGGTTTTATTCCATGAAATAAAAAATATTATAGGAACAAACTTTTGTTAAATTTAGGCCAATTAGATTTTTTCCTGGGAAATAAAATTGAAAGACCTGAATCTGTTGTACGCCTTCATGACCACTGCATCCACAAAGCCATTCACAAGAAAAATCTATATAACCTTTCATTTTGTAGAAAGAAAAGTTCTCTTATTAATTTGACCTGTTAATTCCAAAAGTTTCTAAATTCTTTGAGTTAAAACTTATGTGTAGAGTAAAAATGCTAAAATACATGTTATTTGAGGTCCACATGAAATTTTTCTGTGCCATTTTAAGATTTTTCTAATGAACCCTACATGTATAGATGTGCTGGTGGATTCACATGCTATCAATCATTCCGTGTATAGTATAATCATGTGATTTAACACAACATGACTGATGAAATCTCTCAGGAGCAGATGCAACTGACAGAGCCTAAATTGATGTTTTATGAAAATGTACTCTAGATATGCCTGGGAAGATAGCATCCAACATTAGCATGTTATCTCTATGACTTATGACTTACTAGGTTAAAAGTTTCAAACACATCTCTAGAGAAGGCAAGATCTCAAAATAATAAGAATGGTTTTATTCCTTCCTGGTACTCTTAACTTGATTTTTAAAAAATTCTTTTTGTACAATTTTACTTATAAAGTAAGTAATTTGAATTTATCTATTCTTCAGTAACACCTGTCACTTTTCCCCCTTTTTACTCATATAATTAAATGATAATCTAGATTGGCTATCCTTCAAACATATAAAAGTAAATTAAACATTTAAGTGGTCTTTTAACTTCATTAGATTTCATCCCACACATTCCATATAAAAATTATGTATGAACACACTACTCTGGTTGTTCCTTCCATTGTAAAACCTATATAAAATTTTCCCATAAATGTCCAAAAATATGTTGTATTAAAAGCAAAAATTTACTCAGGAGTCTGAGGCAGGAGGAATACAAATTGAAGGGGTTTACCCAGCAAGACCCTATCTCAAAATAAAGATAAAAGGACCTGTAATTAACCTTTGTAGTAGAGACACGTTTAAATCCCCAGTAACACACACACACACACACACACACACACACACACACACACACACACGAAACATTCTTCTTGAGAAGACAAATACATAAACCAGTGAATAGCAATTGAATTAAACAGTGTTTAGGAGCAGATATTATTAAATAGAAGGGGTTTGAGAATGTATCTCAGGGGTGAGTACTTGCCTATTGTGCAGAATACCCTAGACTTAATCATCAATAAAATAGTATTATAAGCACAAGACCAGTTTCAGAAACTTAGTAAAATCCTGTTTGGAGGTGTAATTCAGATATAGAATGCCTTCGATTTAATCTCAAGTACCCAACAGAATGTATATGTATATGTATATGTATATGTATATGTATATGTATATGTATATGTATATGCATATGTATGCATATATGTGTGTGTTTGTGTGTGTGTACATATATATATAGAGTTAGGATTTCAGTTTTGAGATCAGCATGGGATAACATAGGTAGACTCTGCTTCAAAATAAAAAATAATAGAGCTAAAGGTTTAGAAAGAGGTTCGAGTCCCACTACTACCAAAGAAAAAGAGTTTTTTTCTTTTAAGGTTATTCAAGCATTTAGAAAATAAAGAATGGGTCTGATATGAGTGTGAGAATCAAAGGAAGTGAACTGATGTATATGCTGGATTTGAAAGAACCAAAGTTTATAAAACACCTTGGGAGGGAATACATGAGAATTAGTCTGCCAAACATGGCAGAAGACCAGAATCAATTTGTAGAGTAGAAACAAAAGACAAGGCTTTTATTATTTTTTATTTAAAAAAAATTTATTGGTGTATTATATTCATATATCATATTGGGGTAAAAAACTTGAGCGTACATATATGTACAGATCACTGATTTAACCCCTACCCAATTCCAACCCCATTCCCTCCCCGTCCATCCTTCCCTTGCTTGGCTTAGTGGTTGACTTTGATATGTTTAAGTACATTGTGTGTTTTAGAGATTTTCCTCTTCCCCCCTCCTTTCTCCTCCTTTAGGTTGCCCTGTTTGCTCCTCTATAGGATTTACTTTTTCATCTAGAGTTCCTCCTATGACCCATTTCTCCCTAACTCTCACATATTAGGGACAGCATCTGATTTCTTATTTTTTGTGACTGACTAATCTCACTTAGCATAATGTCCTCCAGTTCCATTCATTTCCTAAAAATGATGTAATTGAGTTTTTTTTAATGGCCGAGTAAAATTGCATTGTGTACATATCCCACAGTTTTGTAATCCATTCATCAGCTGATGGACATCTTGGCTGGTTCCATAGTTTGGCCATGGTGAATTGTGCAGCTATGAACATAAATACACATGCATTAGTTTGGTAGTTTGGTTTCCTATCTTTTGGGTAGATACCCAGAAATGGTATTGCTGGACCAAATGGTAGATTTGTTCCCATTCTTCTGAGGATTCTCCATACTGTTTTCCAAAGTGGTTGCACTAATTTGCAATCACATCAGCAATGTCTTAGAGTTCCCACTTCTCCACATCCTCGCCAGCACCTTTGTTGTGTTTTGAATGATGGCCATTCTAGTTGGAGTTAGGTGAATTCTAAGGGTAGTTTTGATCTGCATCTCTCTGATTGCCAGTGATGTTGAGCATTTTTTCATGCATTTATTGGCCATTTGAATTTCTTCTTTTGCGAAGTGTCTATTTAGTTCATTTGCCCATTTTGTTGGATGCTTTGTTTTCTAGTGTTGAGTTTCTTGAGTTCTCTGTATATTCTAGATAATAGTCCTCTATCGGTGGTGTAGGTGGCAAAAATCTTCTCCCATTCTGTCAGCTCTCGGTTGAGGTTCTTGACAGTTTCCTTTGCTAAACAGAAGCTCTTCAGTTTCATGCAATCCCAAGTATTGATTTGCCTTTTAATTTGTTGTGCCTCTGGGGTCTTGTTGAGAAAGTGATTATCTGTGACTATGTGTTGCAGTTTTGGACCTATGCCCTCTTCAAGGAGCTTCAAGGTCTCTGTTTTCATTTCCAAGTCTTTGATCCATCTTGAATAGACTTTTGTACAGGGTGAGAAAGTGGGATTAATTTCCAATTTTCTGCATATGGTTAACCAGTTTTGCCAACACCATTTGTTGAACAGGCTACTTTTCTAGTGTATGTTTTTGGCCCCTTTGTCAAAAATCAATTGGCTGAAAGTGTGTGGACTTGTTTCTGGGTCTTCTATTCTGCTCCATTGGTCTATGTATCTGATTTTTTGCCAGTACCATGCTGTTTTTATTGCAATGGGTTTGTAGTATAGTTTAAAGTCAGGTATTGTGATTCCTCCTGCATGGTTTTTGTTGCTGAGAACTATGTTGGCTATTTTGGGATTTTTGTTATTCCAGATAAATTTAAGGACTGATTTTTCTATGTCTGTAAGGAATGATCTTGGTAGTTTAATGGGCATTGCATTAAATCTGTAGATCACTTTTGGAAGGATGGCCATTTTAATGATATTTATTCTGCCAATCCATGAACATGGAAGACTCTTCCATCTTCTAAGATCTTCTTAAATTTCTTTTTTCAGTGTTTTATGATTTTCTATGTAGAGATCTTTTACCTCCTTGGTCAAGTTTATTCCTAAGTATTTTTTTTTAATGTGTGGGAGATCCTGAGTGGAAGTGTTTTCTGAATTTCTTTTTCAGTGGATTTATGGTTGGTGTACAGGAAAGCTTCTGATTTTTTAAGATTGATTTTGTATCCAGATACCTTGCTGAATTTGTTGATCAGTTCTATAAGCCTTTTGGTTGAGTTTGTTGGGTTTTCTAAATATAGTATCATGTCATCTGCAAATAGTGAAAGTTTGAGTTCTTCTTTTCCTATTTGTACTCCTTTGATTTCCTTTTCTTGCCTTAGAGTCTCTAGTACTATATTGAAGAGAAGTGGTGATACTGGACATCCTTGTCTCATTCCAGTTTTAGGGGGAATTTTTGAAGTTCTTCCCCATTTAATATGATGTTGTCGGTGGGCTTATTGTAGATTGCCTTAATAATGTTGAGATATGTTCCTTCTATTCCAATTCTCTGCAGTGTTTTTTAACATAAATGGATGTTGAATTTTATCATATGCTTTTTCAGCATCTACTGAAATGATCATGTGATTTTTGTCCTTGGTTCTGTTTATATGGTGAATTACATGGATTGATTTTTGTATGTTGAACCAGCCTTGCATCCCTCGGATGAACCCTACCTGATCATGGTGTATGATTTTCTTGATGTGGTTTTGAATGCATGTTGCTAGTATTTTGTTTAATAGTTTTGCATCCAAGTTCATCAGAGATATGGGCCTGTACTTTTCCTTCCTTGAACTGTCTTTATTCGGTTTGGGTATTAGTGTGATGTTGGCTTCATGGAATGTATTTGGGAAAGTCACAGTTTTTTCTATTTCGCGAAATAGTTTGAGTAGTATTGGGGTTAGCTCTTCTATAAAGGTTTTATAGAATTCACTTGGGAAACCTTTTGGTCCTGAGCTTTTCTTTGATGGTAAGCTCTTTATTGCTGTTTCAATCTCTTTGATTGTTATTGGCTGGTTTAAGTTTTCTATATCTTCTTGACTCTGTTTAGGAAGGTTGTATTTATCTAGGAAGTTGCTGATATCCTTCAGATTTCCATTTTGTTGGAGTATAGTTTTTCAAAGCAGTTTCTGATAATCCTCTGAATTTCTACACTGTCAGTAGTAATGACTCCTTTTTCATCCCTTATCTTCATAATTTGGGTTGATTCTCTCTTTTTTCTTAGTTAGATTGGCTAGTGGTTTATCTATCTTGTTATTTTTTTCAAGAAACCAGCTTTTGGTTTTGTTGATTTTCTGTATTATTTTTTTTATTCTCCATTTCATTAATTTCTGCTCTAATTTTAATAATTTCCTGTCTTCTACTGGTTTTGGGTTTCAATTGTCCCAGCTTTTCAAGGGCTTTGAGGTGTGTCATTAGGCTATTTATTTGAAGTTTTTCTGTTTTTCTTTTGTGAGCACTCAGTGCTATAAATTTTCCTATTAATACTGCCTTCAAAGTGTTCCAGAGGTTTTGATATGTTGTATCTTTATTTTCATTTCTTTCTAAAAATTTCTTGATTTCACTTCTTACACCTTATATGACCCATTCTTCATTCAGAAGTGTGGTGTTCAGTCTCCACATGTTTATGTTGTTTCTCTGGGTCTTCGTATAGTTGATTTCTAGTTTCATTCCATTATGGTCTGAAATGACACAGGGAAGTATGTAATATTTTTTAAATTTGCTGGTGCTCATTTTGTGTCACAGGATGTGATCTATTTTGGAGAAGATTCCGTGACCAGCTGAGAAAAATGTAAACTCCTGTGTAGTTGGGTGAAATATTCTATATGTGTCCAACAGGTCCATTCAGTTAATGGTGTTCTTTAATTCTGAGGCATCTTTACTGACCCTTTGTCTGGAAGATTGGTCTAGTGTTGTGAGAGGTGTGTTGAAGTCTCCCAGTATTATCATATTGGGATTTATGTGTGACTTTATGTCTCAAAGAATTTGATTTATGAAAGTAGCTGCCCCTATGTTTGGGGCATAGATGTTGATTATTGTTATTTACTCTTACTGAATTATTCCTTTTACCAGTAAAATATGACCTTCTTTGTCTCTTCTAATAAATTTGTATTTGAAGTCTAACTTGTCTGATACCATATTTGCTACTCCTGCTTGTCTTCGAGTTCCATTGGCATGGATTACCTTTATCTAGCCCTTTACCTTGAGTTTGTTTCTATCTTCACTTGTATGGTGTGTTTCTTGTAAGCAGCAGATGGATGGATTCTGGCTTTTAATCCATTTTTGCCACTTTATGTCTTTTTATTGGGAAGTTGAGGCCATTTACATTCAGTGTGATTATAGAGAGATAATTTTTAATTCCTAACATGTTACAATTTTATTTCTGTTTGAGGTACTGTTTATTCTTCTTTGCTTAGTTGTCTGCTGGAGAGAAAATCTTTTTTCTTTGGTTCTGGTGTGTATTACCTATTTCTTCTTTGCAGTTAATCTCCTTCAGTATTTTCTCTAGCGTTGGTTTTGAAGACATAAATTCCTTCAGTTTCTGTTTGTCATAGAAGCTTCTTATTTTCCCATCTAATTTGATAGATAGTTTTGCTGGGTAGGAAATTTTGGGCTGAAAGTTGTTTTCTTTCAGAGTTTGGAATATGTTACTCTATGCCCTTCTGGTTTTCATGACTTGGTTTGGGAAGTCTGGAGTGATTCTAATTGGTTTGCCTCTGAATGTCACTTGGCCTTTTGTTTTTGTTGCCTTTAAGATTCTCTCCTTGGCTTCCACATTAGTCATTTTGACAATTATGAGGTGTGGGGACCCTCTTCTCTGATCCTGTCTGAAGGGAGTTCTGTAAGTTTCCTGGACCTGTGTATCAACCTCTTGCTCTATTTTTGGAAAATTTTCTGCTATCACTTCCTTGAAGAGATTATTGATCCCTTTAGTTTCACCTTCTTTTCCCTCCTCTATTCCAATTATTCTTAGGTTAGCTCTCTTAAAATGGGCCCATATTTTTTTTTTTTTTTTTTTTGGGGGTGGTACTGGGGTTCCTGGAAGCCCTTTTACCTCTGGGCTACACTCCCAGACCTATTTCATATTTTTGAAACAGGTTCTCTTACGCCAGCGCGGCTGGCTTCGAACCTGCGCGATCCTCCTGTCTCCGCCTCCCAAGCACGGGGATTACAAGCGTGCGCCACCACGCCCGGCTGGGCCCATATTTTTTCAATGTCAAATTCCTGCTGTCGGGTCGGGTGTGGTGGCGCACACTTGTAATCCCCGCCCTTGGGAGGCAGAGACAGGAGAATTGCGCAGGTTTGAAGCCAGCCACGTGTGCTGGCTTAGGAGACCCTGTTTCCAAATAAAAATGTAAAAGTTGATCTGGGAGTGTAGCCTTGAGGTAGAAGGGTTTCCAGGAACCCCAGTACCACCAAAAACAAAACAAAACAAACAAAATGCTGCTGTCGGATTATTTTTCCAAGTTAGAGACTATGCATTCATTTTTGGAGTGATCATCTTCTAGGAGAAAGATTCTATTCTCCATATTGTCTCATCTGTTGTTTATACTTTGAATTGAGGCCTTTACTTCAATGATTGCATCCTTTATCTCTTTTTGACTCTCTCTGAATTCTTTTCGAAAGTCCTCTATTATTTCTACAGTTATTTTCCTGATTTGATCTTCTAGAGATCTCTGAATTTCTGTGTTATCAGGTTCTGATATTGTGGGGTTGTGGGCATTCATTGCTCCATTGTTATTTCTCTTTCCCATGATTTTGGAAGTTTGTGCCTTCTCTGGGTTCTTCCCTGAGTCACTACAACTTCACTTAAGGTGCTCTGGATCTTGATTCTGTGGTATTTCTGTCACCACTACTCCTTTACTGGGTTGTATCACAAAGTCTCAGACCCAGGGAGTCAATCAAGGCTGCCCAGTCCATGTGGGGTGCCAAGTTGGGCGTTCTCCAGTGGGGAGTTATGACTATGGTGTGATATCTCTGCCACCGCCACTCCCTCACTGGGTTGCACTGCTAAAATCTCCAACCCAGGGAGACTCTCTGTGCAAGTCCCTGGGAGTACAGTACTGGGATTTCTCCCCTAGGGACCACAATTTGACTCATGGTTGTTGAGTGCTCTGGTAGAGCTGTGGTGGACTTGTTGAACTCGCTGCTGCCACCCCTAATAATATGGCGCTGCTGTCATGCCTTCAGCCATAAGGCTGGTGTATTTCTTCTCTGGTTTTGAGCTCTGGGCTCTGAGTCCCTGCAGGGTGTGCTGAGCCCGGCCACTGGTAGCTTTAGACGCTTCTTGCACCGAAAAAACTGCTGAATTACACCCGGCTGTTTTCGCAGCTGCTCACCTCAGCTCGCTGTCCACCCCTCCTCTCTCAGGGCTTTTAAATTTTAAAATGGATAGGTATACTATTTTATCTTGAATGTATTGAATTATTTATTTAAAAATATTTAATGGATCCTTATTATATATTAGTTACAATTATAGATTATGGGGATTCTTTAAGGAAAAAATAAAAATTTTAGACTTCAAAGAGCTTAGATTTAGTACAAAAGAAGCTAAACATAAATAAGTAAACTATGAAGGATTTTAGACAATATATGTGTAAGAAGGAAAATAAATCTAGGAAGAGAGATAATAAATGCTTACACACAATTTAAAATTGGTATCTATGAAGAATTGGGTTTAGGGCTTTCCAAAAATATGAAAATCTGCCTCAGATTTCTCACTTAGTGTATAGTATTTTGCATATAACATGTGCACATTCTCGTGAATACTTTAAATCACCTCTATATTACTTATAACACTGAATTTGATGTAAATGTCATGTAAATACTGTTATATTGTACTTTAAGAGAATAGTGACAAGAGAAAAAGGTTTTTACATGTTCATTTGGTTTCAATTTTGTAGTTCTGCAAATTGAATTTTAGGGTTTTTATCTCTAAGCAACACCTGTAGTCGTATCAATGTTCTTTCTTTCTTTTCTTTTCTTTTTTTTTTTTTTGGTACTAGGGGCTGAACCAGGGGCATTCTACCTCAGAGTTATAACCCCAGTCCTATTTTTTATTCTTTATTTTGAAACAGGGTCTCACTAAATAGTGGAGTCTAGTCGTGAACCAGAGACCCTCCAGTTTTAGCCTCCCAAGTACTGAGATAATAATAATAATAATAATAATAATAATAATAATATATAAATACAATATTGCAATATTATATATAATATTATCATATATTTTGAAAAAATATATATCATATATAATATACAACATAATATATTTTGATTATAATATATAATATATAAATAATATCATATTTATATATTGTGTGTCTATACATACACACACATTAAAAATCCAGTGTATGCCAGTCATGGTGGAACATGCTTGTAATCCCAGCATTAGGAAGGCTGAGACAGGAGGATCACTGTTAGCAGACCACCTCAGCTACTTAGTGAGGTCCTTTGCAACTCAGTGAGATCCTGTTTCAAAATAAAGAATAAAACATAGGGCTGAGGGTATAGCTCAAATGTAGAATGTCCCTGGGTTTTATCCTGAGTACCAAAAAAAAAATTCCAGGGTAATAATAAATAATAATAATGCATGTGGAGGCCACAATTTTCTGGAAGAAAAGCTGATTAAATGTGAAATATCACAATATGCTGTATGTGTAAAGTGGTTGTTCTTAATTTGGTGAAAAGAGTCTTCCAATAGTGAAAAAAGAAAAAAGTAGATAAATGAAGGAGTGGGAGGTATTCTCAATTATGAAATAAGAATTGGTCTCATTTATTTAGTGTGATAATGGAAAGGGAAGTGCTGGGTTTCCATGAAAAAAGAAAGTATGAAATAATCAACTACAGAACTAAAAGTTTGAATTAACAAGACCAATGCAATCTAATTGACAACAACTTAGGGGTCCAGTTGAGGTAACTGATTCTACATTTCAGAAGAAGGCAATCCATATGTCTTTCTCATCTATGTTCAGCAATGTAAGCACATATGAGAAGGTACTAGATTTGGAGGGTTAACAAAGATTGTGATTTAATACAGACAGTACTACGAAGCCAGAAAATACTGAAACGTTTATGTGAGAGAGTTATTGTGATAATTTTTCTAGTGAGATCAGGTGAGTAACAAAGGGCATAAAAGTTTGAAGTAAGTCAGGAAAAATAAACTGTAAATAGGATGCAAATTTTAAACAAGATCCATATTCAGTTTTGTTTAGTTCAAACTGGGTAGTGAAAAAAGTGAGAAGTACTGATCAGAGAAAATGGTATTTGAAATTGAAGTAATGTAAACATCTGATTTTGTTTTCTTTTCCCCAGTATTTATTAAAGCATATTGCAAACAACTTAAAGCATAGCTGGGTATGTATGTGTGTGTGTGTCATAAAAAGTAAAATAAAGGGTAAAATTTTATAGTTGGACAAATATGGTAGAGAACAAGAATAAACCAAATATAATGGCATATGATTGCTTAATTGAACTAATTTAGCAAAAGCAGAATTTATGAGCCATACATGATTATGAGAACATATGCCTCTTGGGAATTTTTAGAAATTCTCTGGAGGGCAATACATTTTTCAATATCACTATACTGAAAGTTTAAGGACATTTTATTTCTAGCTAAAAGAATATCAAGCTAGTTGATAGTTGGGATATATTTTGCGTCAGTTATAAGTAACTGATATATCAGAGTGAGTCACAATAATTTTGAACAATAAGACCTAGAAGACAAAACACAGTTCTAATTAAAATGGTGCCTTATAATAGCAATGACATCATCTATAAAACAATGCTTTTGAAATATTCAATGAGAAGTTAGCTTAACTTGTTTCACTATTGTGTATGCCTTCCAAAGTTAGTCAGCTTTAAGTAACATTAGTAAAAGTTGTCATCCTTAGTATTTTTGCCAAATGTTACTGAATATATTTTCAAAATTCCACTATTTCATAATAGGCCTTTATGATGGTTTTGAATTAGCTTTCTTAGTATGGAGGATACTTAGAAGAATGGAAACAAACTTACCATTTGATCCAGCAATACCACTTTTGGGTATCTACACAAAAGAAAGGAAACCAAACTACCAAACTAATGCATGAGTATCTGTGTTCATAGCTATACAATTTACCGTAGCCAAACTATGGAATCAGCCAAGTGGTCCATCAACAGATGAATGGATTACAAAACTGTGGGATATGTACACAATGGAATTTTACTTAGAAAAACACAATTAACATCATTTACAGGGAAACAGATGGAATTGGAGGACATTATGCTAAGTGAGATTAGTCATTCACAAAAAAGAAGAAATCGGATACTTTCCCTAATATTCAAAAGCTAGAGAGAAATGGGTAATAGGAGGAACTCTAGATGAAGAAGGAGAACCTATAGAGAAGTAAATAAGGCAACCTAACGAGGGGATAGGAGGAGGGAATAGCGAAACTCTAAAGCACATGATGTATTTAAACAAACATCAAAAACAATCACTAAGCCAAACATGGGAAAGAGGGATGAGGAGGGAATGGGGTAGGGATTGGGTATGGGCTAATTGGGTGATGTGTGCATGTATGTCTACACAAGTCTTTTATCCCATTAAGATGTATGACTACAGTGAACCAATAATTTTTTTTTAAAAATGAAAGAAGAAAAACAGAGCTAGTATGAGTTATTACAATTTTATCAAGAAAGACCTATATTTGGTATCTACATTTTTATGGTATAATTTGTTAACATTACAAATGAACTTGTGTGTGTGTGTGTGTGTGTGTGTGTGTGTGTGTGTGTGTGTGTGTGTGTTATTGAGGATAGAACCTCTGGGCTAAAATTTATATTTTGTTTTGAAACAAGTTCTTGCTAAGTTGCTGAGGCTGACCTACAACCTGTGATCCTTCTTTCTGGACCTCCCAAGTTCCCAAGTACTGGAATTACAGGTGTGTACCACTATGCCTAGCTTCAATTTATCTTTCAAACCAAGCATAATCCTCACTAAATCCAAAAAATCTATTGAAAAAAAGAATAATAATATAAAAATTATTCGATAAAGTATATCTATATCTACTATATAATATATTATTTGGATGTTAATGTAAAATGTAGTAGTTAAGGTCTTGAAAGATATGGTACTAAATTTTATGATTTTTATAGAGGTGTATATTTTTAGAAAGTAGTATTAAGAATTAATTAGATATTTAAAAGTAATGAGAATTATATACAAACTTACTAAAATGTATAAATTAAATATAGAAAAGCAATTTAATTAGCTATTCATTATTATTGAAGAAAGTGCTAAAATATGTTCTGATTATCTTTCCTACTAATAATAAAACCCTTAGAAAATATTGCCACCTTCGATAAGTGTTTTCTATTTTTCTTTCTTCTTACATTATTTAAAAGTTTCTAGTCTCTTTGAACATTCAAATTTTCCTTTTTACTGTCATTTGTTAGAATATAATGGTGCATGAACTCAGAAGGAAGGAGCAGATATAAGATGACAAATTACAGCTTGCTCAGATTAGATAACATGGCAGCAATTGCTCCTCTTATCATTCAGGTGTGTTGTGATGTCTATAAATCAGCACAAACTTTTTAAGCTTTCTGAACTTTGTGAATCCAGTGTTGATCCATCCAATTGCAGAATCTTTTGCCAAACCTACCTGAATAATATTTAGAAAACTACTTATGTATAAATATTAAGGCTTGACCAGAAAATACTTTTTTTCTTCTTTTTTGTCTTTTATTAGTGCATTTTAGTTCTACATCTTAATGGAATACAAGATTGTAGAGGCATATATAGACACATCATTCATTTAGCCCTTCCCCAATTCCCACCCCGTTCCTACCCCTTCTCTCATTCTCATGTTTGGCTTAGTGATTGACTTTGATATGTTTGTGAAAGTGCATTAGAGAATTTTCCTTTTCCTCCCTTCAGTCCCCCTCAGTTAGGTTGCCTTGTTTGCTCATCTATAGTTTCTCCTTATTTTTTAAAGTTATTTTAAATTTTTTCTTATTTATTTATTTATTTATTTATTTATTTATTTATTTATTTATTTTAGTGGTACTGGGGGTGGAACCCAGAGGCTTCCTACCTTTGCGTTATACTCCCAGACCTATTTTTATATTTTATTTGGAAATAGGGTCTTACTAAGTTGTTGAGAGCCTCTCTAAGTAGCTGAGGCTAGCTTTGAACCTGTGCAATCCTCCTGTCTCAACCTTCCAAGTGTGGGGATTACAAGTGTGTGCCACCATGCCGGGCTCAAAATTTTTTCTATGTAACCTTCCATAATGGTTTTAAAATGTTTTAATCAATAAACAATTTATTTTCAGTAATTGGGAAAATGTCTCTTTTTATGTTAAAATATATTAGCATTTGCATTTATAATTAAGGAACTTTTATTTATTTAATTTAAAAATTGTTTTATGGTACTGGGGTTCCTGGAATCCCTTCTACCTCTGGGCTACACTACCAGACCTATTTTTATACTTTTTAAAATTTGGAAACAGGGTCTTTTAAGCCAGGGAGGCCGGCATCGAACCTGCGCGATCCTCCTGTCTCCGCCTCCCAAGCTCGGGCATTACAAGTGTGCACCACCACGCCCGGTTTAATTAAGGCACTTTTAAATATAAAATATAATTTTCAAATAAGTATATGTATAGCCGGGCGTGGTGGCGCAAGCTTGTAATCCCCACGCTTGGGAGGCGGAGACAGGAGAATCGTGCAGGTTCAAAGCCAGCCGCGCTGGCTTAAGAGACCCTGTTTCCAAATAAAAAAAAGTATATATAAAAAAAAAAAATAGGTCTGGGAGTGTAGCCTGGAAGTAGAAGAGTTTCCAGGAACCCCAGTACCACAAATATAAGTATATGTCTAATGTAAAATCTTTAAAATTTTTGAAAGTAGAAAGATTTTTTGCATCAGTTATGAAAGTTAAAATTTACATATAGAGAGAGGCTAGGTGAGATCAAGCTTATATTCTTAAATCTTAAAAATCTTAACTTTAGGAAAATTGAGGGTTATGTAATATTATTACATAAAATAGCACTCTTGTCTCATTAGAAGCAGATTAAATAATGTAGATTGTAATATCTACCTAGAATACTGTTTTTCTTTTTCTTTTTTTTTTTTTTTAGTTTTTGTTGTTGTTGTTGTTGTACTGGGGATTAAAGCCAGGGGGATTCTACCTCTGAGCTACAACCCCAGGTCTATTTTTTTTTTTTTTTCTTTTGAGACAGCATCTCACTGAGTTAGTTAGGCTACCTTTGAAACTTCAATCCCTCTATCTCTGCCTTCCAAGTATTGGATGTGGGATTGCAGGCATGCACCACCATGCCTGGCTTAGAATACTGTTTTATCTGAACACATCCTTCATAAAAACATTTGAATTTTTATAAAGACAATACTGGTGATTACAAATTTTGAATAAAGAAATAAAAATAATATATTTTAGAGCTTAAATTTTTTCATTTTTAAGGAAATTATTGGACCATAACCAGAATAATGTCTTGATCTTTAGAAATTACAAATGAGACAAATATATAAAATCTTTTGTAGAAAGCTGAAACATTGATATTTTTGATTGACAGAAAAATACAGGACTGATTCAGGAACAGGTATGATACCTAGAATTTATAGAAATTTTCCTTTATAATTTTCTGTCAATTATCTTATGAACAATGTGCTATGCATAATTCTGCTACTCTACACCCAAATTTCTACATTTTTTCTTCAACACTATAGAATCAGGTGTATTTGTGTGTGTGTACGTGTGTGTGTATATGTGTATGTTTACATAAAGGAGATTAAAATGATGATGTTTATAAGATGAAAAGCCTTTTAGAGTAACGGCAATGTAAACACAGAATTGTGAACAGTTATAAGACTGGTTTTCTTTTCATCTAATACCCGCCCCCCAGAGATACTCAGTCTCGTAGACTTGAACAATTAGACTCATAATGACAAATTTGTGACTGATATTTACTTTACAGAAAAAGTTGGTTTTTATGCTTTGTTTTAATTTGATAATCCAGAGTCAAAGGTATAAAATGCTATGAAATTTTATCATGAAGGTTACACACTAACATTTTATGAAATTAAACCAACTGCTCAAATAGAGAAAAGCAGGTTTGTGAAAGAGTAGCTTTGTCTTCCTGCAAACCCCATGAGGATTTACTCATGCTGACTCCTTATCTTAGCGTGTAACACAATCGCCAATTAGTGTCAAAGTGCCACAGCCATCACACCCAACTGCATTAACCTTATGTACTGGTTCAAGAGAAATCCAATTATTATCCTTCTAAATTAATCACTAATTTCAAAGTTATTATTAACTAATTTAATCTTTAAATTGGCATAACCTATCAAGCCACATACCAAATTTATTGCTAAAAAAGGGTATTTGGATATATGTGTTAAACCAAAGCAAGTAGAAATAGATTTTTCTTAAATTAAGAGAAAGCAAAGAAACCATGCTTTTAACCTTGTCCAGGTCAGAACCATTGGAAGAAAAAAAAAGACATTATTCATGTCATTGAAGACCAGGAGTAATTTTTCTAATTCCCTGGCATATTAATGACCAACAATAAGTGAACCCCTTAAGTACCTCATTTATTGTCTTAAATATGAAAATGTTTTAGAGATTAGAAGGGAAATTGTTTGAATTAATTAACTGAACTGGCGCTCAAGGGATCTAGTACAAGATTTTCAGACAAAAGCTGGGAATTTACAATAATGACATTTCTTTCATGGTTAGAAAATATAGCACCACTGGGATTTGGAGGCACTCTTAACATTTTAGCTGATGTCTGCTGAGGGCTTAAGAACCCTCTGAAACCATTTATTTTATTCATTGGAGGCTTCTCTCAATTACAGTACAAAAGGCATCACATTAAAATAGCCATGAGGCCCACAAATTTCTTCATGTAAGTGGAATCGGATAACTGGCACAATGAAAATTCAGAATGCAAATGGAAGCTATTAAAGTAATAGCATCATTTTAAAATATTCTTTTTGTAGGAAAGGTAATGTGTGAAAAGATAAAAACAGAACAGTGTTGTACATGGTTAGCTTAATCACATTTTCATTTCCCTTCTGTCTGGGTTATCAGTTGCAAATGAAACTCCCCTGTGCTTAAAAACCCATTCATATAGTGATTACTTCCTATTGGTATGATAAAAGAATTTGAAAATCATTTTGGCTTAACCTATATTATGTAAGCACCCCAAAATATAAACTTTAAGGTTAGTCTAATATGTTAATTTATTTTTATTTATTTATATATCTATAATTTATTTCTCCATTTCTGTATCTATCATCTATCTACCATCTTCAACATCTATCATCTGTCTATCTATCTATCTAATCTTTCCTTTAATCATATATACCCGATTTTTTCTTGAGTGAACACTATATGTCATAGAAAATCATACTTGATACTTGCATTCTTATCAGCAAATGGATTATTTAGAAGTGATGGACAGTAAGGCACAATTTTTAAAAAGTGGTGCATTGTAGTCACACATCTTAATGTGATACAAGATGGTGGGGACATACATGCACACATCATCCAATTAGCCCTCACCCAATTCCTGCCTATTCTCTTCCCCTCCCTTCTTCTCATGCTTGGCTTAGTGATTGACTTTGATATGTTTGTTAAAGTACATCATGTTCATTAGAGGATTTCCCTCTCCCCTCCTCCCATCTCCTCAGGTAACCTTATTTGCTCATCTATTAAAGCTCCTTCTTCATCTAGAGTTCCTCCTATGACCAGTTTCTCCCTAGCTTTCACATATTAGGAAGAATGATTTTCCTTAGGGGACCCCATTTGGCAAGGAATACTTGAGTATGCTTCACATATTGGTCCCTCCTCCCTCTGAAGTTAACTTTATTATCTTTCATTATATATGGAGATCTAAAGCACAATGTCTATTGGTCTTCAACAATCACTTTTTTCTAGTTTTATGCACTTTATTATGGTACAATTGGCACAAATTATACATATTTAAAGTGGTATTGACATAGGTTATATATACCAAATACCACAAAATAATGAACATATCCATCATGCCAAAGTTTCCTCATGAAAATTTGATTTTTTTATTCTCTTCTTCCACAGTATTTTAAATTATACTTATTTGCACATAGGATGCATACAAAATAATAGTTACTATGTTATTTATGCACATGTATATATCATATATTGATTAAATCCATCAACCTTTCTTTGACCCTCTTTCCCTTCTTCTCTCTCTTATATCTAGTTCACTTTCTGACTTTCTGGTCTCTGATAGTCTTTATTCTTTTTTTTTTTTTTTTGGTGGTATTGGGATTCCTAGAAGCCCTTCTACCTCTGGGCTACACTCCCAGACCTATTTTTTACTTTTTTATTTGGAAACAGGGTCTCTTAAACCAGCAAGGCTGGCTTCAAACTTGCGTGATCCTCCTGTCTCCGCCTCCCAAGTACGGGGATTACAAGCGTGCGCCACCACGCCCGGCTGTCTTTCTTCTGTTTAAAGTTATTTTTTATTAGTTTCTATAGAGAAAATATGTACTACCTGTCTTTGTCTGTCTTATTTTGCTTAAGATCAAATTTTCCAATTCCATCCATTTTCCTGCAAATGAATTATATCTTACATTACTGAATCCTTCAATCCAATAAACCCCAACATTTATTTAGATATTTTTAAAAAACTTTACTTACAGCCAGGCGTGGTGTCACATGCTTGTAAAAAGAAAAAAAAAAACTTTGCTTACTAATAAATCATAGTTTTTTTTAGATTTTTGACATCTCTTTTTTTTCAAAATGGTATCCTAAATGTTCTGTATTTTATGGTCAACTGGTAAATGGAATTATTTTTTTAAAAATTGGTGTTACTGAGGATTGAACCCCATAAAGTTCTACCATAGAATTACACCTCCAGCCCTTTGAAGTTGTTTAACTTTGAAATAGAGTACTGCTAAGTTAGGTGCTGTTGTTCTTGAAGTTGTGATCCTCATTTCTCAGCCTCCCAGTTACTGGGATTACAGGTGTGTGTCTTTGCACCGGTTTGGAATTAATATTTTTACTTATTGTTGATTGCCTGATGTTTATTATATAAATATATAAAAATATAAGTATAATATATATATAAATATAAGTATTGATTTTATATATCGATCAAACAACTTTTCTATAATCACTTATTAATTTTGCTAATATTAGTAGATTCTCAGATTTCTTTATAATGATCATTTTATCTCTAAATGAAGAAAGGTTTACTTCTTTCTCCAAATCTGGATACCTTATAATTGTTTTTCATTATTATTGATAGCACTAACAGGTATCAATACAACATTGAATAGAAGTAGTTCAAGAAGATACTTTTGGCTTGTTACTGATCTTAAAGAAAAAATATTCATTGTTTCACCATTTAGTATATTGTTTGCTATAACTTTTAAAAAAGCCTTTTGATTGTGAAAATGTTTTCATTATAATTTTCTCTATATTCAAATGATTATGTGATTTTCCTTTTGCAACTTTAATTATGTTGAATTACAAAGATTCAGTTTGGATATTAAATAAAACTTATAATACTTAGTCATGTTATTTTATTATTTTACATAGTAATGGTGGATATAATTCCTGAAAATTTTGTTAGGGTTGAATCACCTGCATTCATGATGAATTTTTTCTAACATCTTTATTTTGATATTTTTTGTAATATCTTTGATACAAGTATAACTGTGGCCTAATAGAGCAATTTGGCAATTACTCACTTTTTTCTCAAACTTTTCTGAAGATTTTTGTAGAATTTCTAATATTTTTTTTCCTTAAGCCAGGGAATAGAAATCAACAGTAACGCCGGGCATGGTGGCACACTCTTGTAATCCCGTGCTGGTTCAGAGCCAGCTTCGCTGGCTTAAGAGACCCTGTTTCCAAATTTAAAAACATAGGTCTGGGAGTGTAGCCTGGAGGTAGAAGGGCTTCCAGGAACCCCAGTACCAAAAAAAAAAAAAAAAAGAAAAAAAGAAAAAAAGAAAGAAATCAACAGTAAAATTATCTAGACCTAGAGTTTTTTGTACAGAAATTATTTTTATATCTGTATGCTTTACATACAAATTAATGATGTGATAAATATTAAATAACACTAATCAAGGTTTTTGTGAGTCACTTTGATAGTTTGTGTATTTTGAGAAATTTGTTGATTTCATTTATCTTTGTAAAACTTATAGGCATAAAGTCATTCTCAATACTTTTTGTTATTTATTTATTATCCAGAAAGTTTGTAGTATACTACTTCCATTATTAATATTAATTTGTATTTGTGTTTTCACTGTTTTTTTTAAATCAGTATGACTAAACGTAATCAAACTTATTAATTTTCTCAAGTTAGCAGCTTTCAATTTTTCATGTTTTCAGACCTTGACAATCACAATTCTTCTTTCTATCATTATGGGTTTAAATATCTCACATATTTTATATGTGTGCAATGATATAATACATGGTGTGTGTGTGTGTGTGTGTGTGTGTCTGTGTGTCTCTGGGTCTGTGTGTGTGCTTGTGTTCATCTCTATTATTTCCTTTGGCACAATAATCTTACTGTTGTTGTTCTGTTTTGTTTTGGTATTGTTTTTTGAACCCAGGGGTATTCTATCTTTGAGCTACACCCCGAGCAATATAATTTTTTATTTTGGAATAAAATCTTAGTAAGATGCTAAGGATGATCTTGAACCTTCAATCCTATTGTCTTAACCTATCAAGTACTGGAATGACAGGTGGTATCCACCATGCCTGGCTAAGCACAAGGCTTTTTAGGTTCATAGGCCTTATTGCATAGGTCAGCATTTCATACCAATTTAGGTCTGCATACTTTTGTTTATGCACTTCTCTAATGACGAAGACTTATTTACCCTTTTTTGGCTAATATAAAAAGTTCTGTTGTCAATTTTGCTTAAGTAATTGCTTTATATAGTATTTTATAACAACTGGTAATAATTGTAAAAGCTAATTTACCTTATCAATAATTCTAATTACCTTATTAGTGATTCTAATTTTACTATAAAAACTATTCTTAATGCATTTTTATTTCAGTACACAGCTGTATTAATTTAATTTTATTTTAGTACACAGCTGTATTAATCCTATTTGAGAACTATCTTATTTTTCCATTTTTAGTGTACTCTACTTAACTATTTCCATAACCCATGCAGTCTACATTTTTATTTTTCTACTTTAAACATTACAGCAAGTGTCACAACTATTCTTAAAATTATGAAAGTGTTTAAAGTAAAAGCAAATATCTCACTAAAACAGCATAATTTTGGATAAGGTATAAAAATGTGTTTCAATTATTTTGTTTGTGGAACAATAAAGTAAAACAATTGGTATTTTTCTTTAGTTCTTGAGTCAAGATACATGTGCGAATGCTATTTGCCACACTTACTGGGTGAAAGGAAATTTGCCAGATTTCAGTGGAGCCAAGAACAGGGAAGAGGTTTGCAGCAGGTCTGGGCTGAAGTACAAACACCTCCCCTTGTGAAGCATCCAACTTGGGAAGTTAAAGGCATCTTCAGTGGGAGAATGCTTTCTATGTAGCTTAGGGTCATTTCTAATGATACAATTTTTCAAACTAGACCTTTGGATTCATGAGCAAAGCCATGGTATTAGCTTCAATACAAAAAGAGCTCTTGTTTATGCTGTAGAAATTAGTAGATGATGAAAGCATGTGGCTAACTAAGGACAGAGCATTCAAAGAAGAGGATACTGGGCAGACCAAGAAGGCTGAAAAGCAAGGGGTCTCTGGCATGTCCCTCAAATAGCCTGAAATCAGAGGTTCTTAGAAAAGAAGGGAACCCCACCAGGAAATGAGGTCAGAGAATAAAAGTGCCCGTATGTCGATCTTCAGGACAAAGAAAAAGATTTTTTTTTTTACCAAGATTAGAATGGAAGAGATTTTAACATTGCATAATTTTATTTTACCTTGGAGAATATATTATAAAAAGCAAGGTCAGAAGAAAGAGATTATTTAATAGTCAATTGTCATATTTCAGGTAGGAATTAATAGGAATCCTCAGATTCAAGAACCTGGTTTATTATAGTTTTAAAATTAAACAGTTTTTTGGACTGGCATAAATTTGTATATATGTATCCTCATATAAAATGTGTATGTATATTGGATAATGACTTAAGTTATATAATATATCCATTATATTAAGCTTGAATAATTTTTTATGATGAGGACATTCAAAATCCTCTTCTAATTATTTTGAAATATATAACACTTTATTGTTAGCTACATTCACTCTACTGTGCTATAGAAGAGAATTTATTCCTCTCTATTCCTCTTGTCTAACTGTAACACTGAACTCACTGAACAACCTTTCCCCATCCCTCCTACCCTCTTATCTGTCCAGTCTCTGGTAATATTATTCTACTCTGAATATCTGTGACATCCACTTTTTTTGTTTCACTTGTGACTGAGACCATGTACTATTTGTCATTATATGTATGAACGCATTTCACTTAACATAATATCCTCATGATGCAGCTGTGTTATCACAGGTGACAGATTTCATGACTTTTTTTGTTGAATAGGGTTCCATTGTGCATATTTACCATTTTTTATCTATATATCTGCCAATGACATTTAGGTTGACTCCATATCCTGGCTATGGTAGATGTGCTGCAATAAATATGGGAGGTCAGAAATCCCTTCAACACATTGATTTTGTTTATTTGGGTCGAGCCCTATGGTTGTTCTATTTTTATCTTTTCCAGAATTCCCTATAATATTTTCCATAATGGCTTCAATAAGTTACATTCTCAAAAAGGGTGTAAGAGGCCAGGTGAGGTGGCGCATGCTTGTAATCCCAATACTTGGGAGGCTGAGACAGGAGGATTGCAGCCTCAGCTACTTAGTGAGGTCCTCCCAAACTTAGTGAGACCCTGTTTCAAATAAAGAAAAAAAAAATGGTCTGAGGATGTAGCTCGGAGGTAGAATGCCCCTGTGTTCAAACCCCAGTATGACAAAAATAAAAAAGTCAACCGAGCAGGGTGTGGTGGCGCAAGCTTGTAATCCCTGCGCTTGAGAGGCAGAGACAGGAGGATTGCACTGGTTCAAAGCCAGCTGTGCTGGTTTAAGAGACCCTGTTTCAAAAAAAAAAAAAAATACTTAAAATAGGTCTGGAAGTGTATCCTGGAGGTAGAAGGGTTTCCAGGAACCCCGGTACCACACACACACACAAAAAGGGTGTAAGAATTTCCTTTCTTCCATGTCCTTGCTTGCATGTTGTTGTTGTTGTTGTTGGTGGTGGTGGTGGTGGTGGTTTTCTGATAATATGATGAGTCATTCTAACTGCAGTAAAGTGATCTCATATGGCTTTGATTTGTATTTCTCTTATAGTTAGTGATGAATACTTGTTCACATATCTGTTGGTCATTTTTATGTCTTCTTTGAATATATATATATAATTTTATGTCATTAAATTGACTCAGGTGGCTGATAGTGATGATAGATGGAAGAGGTTGATACTGTTATAGGACCATGAGTTTCCATAAGTTCTTGTCTCCTCAAAAGAAATATTTTACTTGGGGAACACAAGGTAGGCATAGAAGGCTTTATTGGGTAGGTTCCACAGGGAGGGCATAGAGCTGGCTAGTCCAGGAGTGGAACAAAGGAGAGAAGGACACAGACTACCATATAGTGACTTTTTTTTTTAATTGGTGCATTGTAATCATATATCACATTGGAGTACAAGACTTGAGAGGATATACAAGTACACATCATCCAATTATCCCTCATCCAGCCCCCATCTCATTCCCTCCCCCTCCCTTGATCCCATGCTTGTTTGGTGATTAACTTTGATACATTTGTTTATGTACCTCCTGCGTTTTAAAGAGGCTCCATCCTCCCATATTCCATACCCTGTGATTGGTCACCTTAGTTGCTTCACTATAGGGCCCTTTCTATAGCTCGACCTTTTCCTGTTGCCCCTTTCCTCCCAGTTATTGCCAATTAGGGGAAGCGTCTGATTTATATTTTCTGCGATATTTCTCTGTGCATGCCGCGTTGCAAGTACTGATCCCACTCTTGACGGCCCCAGTAGTGGCCTGGCTACCTGCTGGACTGATCTAGACCTCGCTGACTCAAGCAGTGGCCTTGCCTCATGGGAGGCCCCGATTCTGGTCTCACTAGCCCCGACACCAGCCTAACCCCTCAGCTGGCTCCGATCCAGGCCTCAGAGGCCCCCGTAGCGGCCTTGCCTCACGGCAGCCTCCAATTCCAGAATCGGAGGCCACAGTAGCAGCCTTGCCTCCTGTCAGGCTCCGATGCCAGCCGTTGGCCCCGACATTGGCCTAACCCCTCGGCAGGCTCCAATCCCAGCCTCAGAGGCCCCAGCACCAGCCTTGCCTCACGGCAGGCTCCGATCCTGACCTCGCTGGTCCCAGCCCTGGTCTAAGCCCTCGGCAGGCTCCGATCAGGCCTCAGAGGCCTCAGTAGCGGCCTTGCCTCACGGAAGGCTCCGATGCGGGCCTCATGGCAGGCTCCAATCAGAGCTTTGCTGTGTCCATTGCCGGCCTCACCCCTCGGCAGGCTCCAATCTGAGCACCCTCTTTGCCCAACCAATTGTCCCACGTTCTCGAGGGTGCGTGGTGGTAACATTCTGCCTCTGGGGTTATTATTTCAAAGGTTCCAGGTGTAATGCATCAGATCTCTGCCTCCCCTGAGTACTGGCCACTGCCATTGCCACTGCCTCCACCATTTCAAATCCTTCCCAAGCTCTTTTTCCACTCTGAATGTTGTCCAGTATTCCTAAGCATGCATGAAGGTAGCATGCGACATTTGGTGTAATTTCTCCAAAAAATAAGGTTGGTAGGATTCAATTTCTACTTCCGCTGAATACAAGTTTCCACCGCCATCGCAGACACCGCTTTCAATGCTGCCTTTCTCCTTGGTCTCCGCTAAACTCTCTCCTTATAGGTGATGTCCAAGATTCTTAACAATATAGAGAAACAGCAGTCCTCTTTCACAAGAAATTTTTCCATAAGTTCCAGTCCATTTGGATAAGTTTTGTCTGCATCTCCAGTGTCCTGGCATCCGCCACGGCTTTCTTAACCCCTCTCCAATATTTTTCCTTTTTTTTTCTTTTCTTTTCTTTTTTTTAAATAAGAGAATACAATATATGTGGTTTGAGGAAGTAGTGGGATCATGGCGCTCAATAGCACTGTGACCCGGTCGGTTTCCCCAGGGGCCCAGCGTGCTCCGCACTACTCTGCCTGGGGCCCAGAGTCCTGCGACCCAGGCCCTGGCTATTCTGGGATCCAGCGTGCCTTACCTGACCCCTGCCCAGGACCCAGGGTCTTACTGGGCCCGGTTTCTCCAGGGGTCTGGTGTGCTATGCACGATCCAGCCCAGGGCCCAGAGTCCCGCGACCTGGGCCCCGGCTGGTGTGCCCCGCGTGACCCCTGCCCGGGACCCAGTGTCTTACTGTGCCCGGTTTCTCCAGGGGTCTGGCGTGCTACTCGCGGTCCAGCCTGGGGCCCAGAGTCCCACAACCTGGGCCCTGGCTGGCATGCCCCGCGTGACCCCCGCCCGGGACCCAGGGTACTGGGCCCGGTTTCTCCAGGTGTCTACATAGTGACTTTTATAAAGTTTTCAAATTCCACTTCTTCTCATGTATAGTAATTTGAAGTGGTTACTTTTTTGGACTTTATGCTAGGGCTTCCTATGAGTGCATAGGATTGTGTCTTGTTAGAAATCTAAAGCTGTGATGTAATAGGCTGGAAGTCTCTGACCATAGCTGGGTGGAGCAATCTCTGTCCCCATTTTTCCCCCTGTTCTTCTCATAGCTAGCTATTTAACATTACTAGGATTTTAGGCAGTAATGACAGTATTCCTGAGGGGAGATATATATATATATATATATATATATATATATATATATATATATATATATATATGTATAAAATGATCTAAGAGTTTGACATTGAGGAACAGGAAAGAAAAGATGGATTTGACATTTGGGCTTACAACTCGGAAGATCAGGATAAAATTTAGTATTGAGATATTCAGCCGGGCGTGGTGGCGCACGCTTGTAATCCCCGCACTCATTGGATATTTAAATGGAATTTTTAGCAGGGAAAATGATGATTATAAAAGTCACCGAAGAGAACCTGATTGAAATACCACTTAAATAACATTTCTAATCTGTTGAATTGAAAAAACATCTGAAAATACCTCACATCATTAAGAATTTTTAAAATAAAAATTTTGTATTCTGACATTTTTGGAATATACATTGTAACAACTCAATTCAGAAGAAAGTTTGCTGAGTTCAGAATGATGCAAATAATTATTCTACTTATTTTAGTTGAAATACTTTGTTAGCTAAAAATTAAGCAGAGATCAACTTTGGAAAGGAATATTTTAAAATATGAACATAATTATCTTTATATTAGCTTAGAGTAGTTGATGCCATTTTATAAAGAAAAAAGGAAAAGTATCTTCAAATATACTAATTTCGACAAAGAAAAACATCTTAGAACATATGTATGAAATGTTTTTTGTTGGTTATTTCAAGAGTAAGATTGTGAAATTGGAGATAGCAAGACTGAAATCTATCATTTTGTTAATAAAAATTTGTAGTTATTTTCAGACATTTTGTATCAAAGCATAAATTATAAAATGTTACTTTTAATCATAATAACTTTTTAATATTATATTTTATACTTATTATGGCTATTTTGATAAGACTGTAATTGATGCAGGCATTGAAATATGTTATAATAAAACAATATTAAGGATTGCTTGCACAGCTGCTAAATTTCTTTCATTTAATCCTCAAACCTCATATTGTAAAATAAGTTACGTATCAGAAGCAGAATGATTATTATTTATTTGGGATGTTTAGACACAAAACAGGTGGCTATATACTTAAAACACAATCATAAATTTTTGGCAATAAAATCCAAATCAAATTACACTGACTAATATTCTGTTATCACCTTGACTCTAGGGGGATTTTTGTAAGCAATCCTTTCTATTTGAAGTATTATTAGAAGTTAATTAGTTATTTGATGGTGAATTCAATGTTATATATTATATTTTTTAAAGAAGACATGCTCTTTCTCTTTACCTAGATATGGGTCAAGTTTTCTACAGCTAGAGTTGATGGAGTTTCACTGTGCTGCCACAAGGAAAAAGTTTGAATTTATAGCACTTAAAATTAAATAAAACATCAGAGTATGAGCAGTATCTGCACATGAAAGGATCAACTAGAGAAACTGTACTATCTTCTTGGTTAGAGTCTGCCAGTCAAACACAAATGCTCACCAGGAAAGGCTGCATGACTGGGGCTCAATGAAATGATGGCCTATTTTTAGCTTATCTCTTTTTCTCCATGTGAAAGGCATGGCTGAGCTTTGTGTTTGTGTTTTCATAAAATGATGGCTAAATACATCAGCTAGAGCCAAGGACAGAGAAGGCAAGCATCTCTATACATTTCTGCCAGTAATGCCTCTTTTTCTTCCCATTTTGTATTGTTTTTAGTAAATACTGCCAAATATTCAGAGTCATGCCAGACAGGATAGAGGGTCTTTTATGAACCATTGACCCCTAAGACTCAGAATTATATCCACGAATGACTAGACCTATAAGGCAGGATTCATCTGGTCCTGTGATAAGTGAAAGGAAATACTGTCATGTATAGGAATTACTAAACTGGAAAATGCTCCAAAAGTTATTCAGCTCAATTACACTCTAATTCTTATTTTAAAGAAATGAGAAAGAAAATGTTGTACTGATGTCAAATCCATTTAGCTACATTCTTTTTCATTATAGGCACTTTGATTTATTATAAATGTGTGAAACTTTCTGATTCTTGATTGGAAACTTGTTAATTTTAAATTGTAGTTTATTTTTCTGAAGCAATCAATTTCACTGATTCAGTTTAAACTGTTTCTGAATGAGCCTCCTAAGTTTACGGTCAAATTTATAACCAAATTTGTAATGATTTTTAAAACAATAATAAATAATTGACATTTAATTTTTGTATCGATTTTTAAAGAATGATAACATTTTATTTAAAACACATTGAAATGTTTAATATTTTCCAAACTCATCAGTGAAATATATTATTAAAGTGAAAGCAAATTTTGTTTTTATGAGGAGGAAGATGGCAGCTGAAGGCAACAGCACTTACCTTTCCTGCTGACTCCCAATCTCCATTGCCTCATGAACATTATCCTACAAAACCAGAAAATACTATCAGTGAAGGTATAAAAACAATAAGTATAAGGGACAGAGAAAAAGATTAGAAGACCGACCAGATAGCAGAAAAGAAACAGGCCTGCTTTGAGGAAGTGGGAGCCATGGCAGCTCCAGCTTGTCTCACATTATCAGACTCCAGAAACAAAAAGAAAAGTAAGGACATAAAGTAAACAGCTGCAGATCAGTGGGTTTATAAGCCATTGTTTCTTCCTGCACAAACACCAGCTACAACTGCCATCAGCAGAGCTCACCACGCCTTCCAGAGATCCAGAGTGGAGCTCAATAACAGAAAAGAAACCCATCCACCTTGTAGCTGAAGGTTCATGGCAGTGCCATCTTGCCAGCAGTGGCTGAGCTCACCACTCCCTCCAGAGATCAAGACAAGTGTGCAACAAAATCGTAAGTGAAACTACAGTCCCTGCAGGAGAACTACCAGCTCTGAGCCCCCAGGGACTTGTACAGCCATGATAAACTCCCTGGGTCTGAGATCTTGCAGTTTAACCTAGTGAAGAAATAGTGTTGGCTGAGATTACCATGCCCTCAAGCAAAGAAGAACTAAGAGTATTTCAAACAGAAGCAAAATCTCAACATATCAGGAATTAAAATTCATCTCTCAATAATCACACTGAATGTAAATAGCCTCCATTCCCCAAAAATAAGACATAAAGAGTCAAAATGTATTAAAAACTAGAATATATCTATCTGCTGCCTACAAAAAACACACCTTACAAGTAAAGATAGTAACAAACTTAAGGTAAGGGGCTGGAGTAAAGTAATCAATGTCAACAGAGTTTAAACAAGCAGAAGTAGCAACTATGATAACAGACAAGTTAGACTTCAAGTCCAAGCTTATTAGAAGAGATAGAGCAGGTCAATTTTTATTGGTAAAAGGAACAATCCAGCAAGAGGAAGTAGATAGTCAACATTTATGCCCCAAACCTAGGTGCAATTACTTTCATAAAACAAACTCTGTGACATTAAGTCACACATAAATTTAAATACAAGAATACAGAGAGACTTCAATACCTCTCTCATGGCATTAGTCTGATCTTCTAGACAAAAGATCCTTAAAGCCAGGCGTGGTGGCACACGCTTATAATTCCTGCCCTTGGGAGGCTGAGGCAGGAGGATCACACAGGTTCGAAGCCAGCTGCGCTGGCTTTAAGAGACCCTGTTTCCAAATTAAAAAAAAAAAAGTATAAAATAGTTCTGGGAGTGTAGCCCGAAGGTAGAAGGGCTTCCAGGAACCACAGTACCACCAAAATAAATAAATAAATAAAAATCAGTAAAGATGCCTCAGACCTAAAGAACACCATTTATCAAATGGACCTGTTAGACACATATAGAATATTCCACCCAATATCATAGTTTACATTTTTCTCAAATGCTCACAGAACCTTCTCCAAAATAGATTACATCCTGGGCCACAAAGAGGGTGGTAGCAAATTCAAAAAATGTGACATACTTCCCAGTGTCTTTTCAGACTATTGACGGGTCCAGCCCATCAGTGGTGGGGCTAAAAAGGAAAGAGAGTGCCGACAGCCCGAACAGAACCACAGGAGCCAGGAGACATGTCGAGAAGGATCTCGTTTATTTCTCTCAGGCAACCCAATTTAAAGCAAAAAACTGCAAAGGGGGGGGGGGGTTTCCAAAAGGAAACTATTCTAACCTATCAAGCTGAAGGTCACTCTTGCATATGCAAAGCACATAACTTGCAGCCAATCATTAACCAATGCACGAGGGGTTCACGAGCATGGAAGCATTATTTGAGCCAATAAGGCTCAACATTACCAAATTGGGCTAGCAGGGGCAAGGAGAGCAGTTACCCCCTCTATATCCGCTTGGTGCTACATGTTGCCGATTCATTGGAAGTTTTCAAAGTTCTGTCAGGAGGTTGTGCAGACCTCAACATGCTCAGTGCTACATGTAGCTGATTCATTGGAAGTTCTGTCAGGCGGTTGAGCAGACCCCAACAGACTATAATGGAATAAAACTAGAAATCAACTATAAGAAGACACAGAGAAAACACATAAAAATGTGGAGACTGAACACCAAACTGCTGAATAAAGAATGGGTCATAGAAGAAGTGAGAGGTGAAATCAATAAAATTAAAAAAAATAGAGATACAACATATCAAAACCTCAGCGACACTTTGAAGGCTGTATTAAGAGGAAAATCCATAGCACTGAATGATCACATAAAAAGAAAATTATCAAATAAATAAACTAAGGACACACATCAAACCTCTTGAAAAACAGGAGCAACTAACATTAAAGTCAGTAGAAGATAGAAAATTATTAAAATAAGAGCAGAAATTAATGAAGTAGAGAATAAAAAATAATACAAAAAATCGACAAAACCCAAAGCTGGTTTCTTGAAAAAAATTAAAAAAGAAAACTACTAGCCAAACTAACAAAAGAGAGAGAGAGAGAGAGAGAGAGAGAGAGAGAGAGAGAGAGAGAGAGAATCAACACAAATTACAAAGACAAAAAATGAAAAAGGAGCTATCACTACTGAGTATAGTGATAATTCAAAGGATTATCAGAAAGTACTTTAAAAAACTATACTCAAACAAAATGGAAAATCTGGAGGAATTTGTATTCTAGATAAATACAAACTACCTAAACTGAGTCAAGAAGGTATAAAAAATTTAAACCAACCAATAGCAGTCTCAAGAGATTGAAACAGTCATAAAGAGCTTACCATAAAAAATCCCAAAACCAGATTGTTTCCCAAGTAAATTTATAAAACCTTTATAAAAGAGCTAATCCCAATACTCCTCAATCTATTTTGTGAAATAAAAAAGTGACACTTTCCCAAATACATTCTATGAAGCCAATGTCACATTACTACTAAAACCAAATAAAGACAGTTCGAGGAAGGAGAACTATAGGCCTATATCTTTGATGAACTTGGATGCAAAACTGCTAAGCAAAATACTTGCAACACTCATTCAGAACCTCATCAACAAAATCATACACTATGACCAGGTAGGATTCATCCCAGAGATGCAAGGCTGGTTCAACACATGAAAATCAATCCATAAAATTCATCATATAAACATAACCAAAGGTAAAAAAATCACATGATAATTTTAATAGATTCTGAAAAATTTGTTAAAAATTTTAAAATCCAACATTATTTATGATAAAAGAACTGCAGAAAAAGGGAACAGAAGAAACATACTGCAACATCATAAAGACAATATACAGTAAGCACACACCCAACATCATATTAAATGAGGAAAAACTGAGAATTTATCCTAAAAACAGAAACAAGGCAAAGATGTCCATTATTACCACTTCTCTTCAATATAGTACTTGAGGCTCTAGCCAGAGCAATAAGACAAGAAAAGAAAGTCAAAGGAGTACAAATAGGGAAAGAAGAATTCAAACTTTTACTATTTGCATATGACATGATACTATACTTAGAAGACCCAACAAACTCAACCAAAAGGATTATAGAATTGATCAACAAATTCAGCAAAGTGTCTGAATACAAAATCAATCTTTAAAAATCAGAAGCTTTTTAATATATCAACCATAAATCCACTGAAAAAGAAATTCGGAAAACACTTCCACTCAGGATTTACTACAAAAAAATAAAATACTTAAATATAAATGTAACCAGGGAGGTAAAAGACCTCTACAAAGAAAATTACAAAACAATGAAAACAGAAATTGAAAAGGATCTTAGAAGATGGAAGAATCTGCCATGTTCATGGATAGGCAGAATAAATATCATCAAAATGGCCATACTTCTAAAAGTGATCTACAGATTCAATGAAATACCCATTAAATTACCAAGATCATTCCTCACAGACATAGAAAAATCAGTCCTTAGTTCATTTGGAGCAATAAAATGCCAGAATAGTGAAAGCAGTTCTCAGCAACAAAAAACATGCAGGAGGAATCACAATACCTGTCTTTAAACTATACTACAAAGACATAGTAAGAAAAACAGCATGGTACTGGCAAAAAAAAAAAAACCCCAGATACAGTGGAGCAGAATAGAAGACTCAGAATCAAATCCATACACTTAAAGTCAATTGATTTTTTTACAAAAGGGGCCAAAAACATATACTGGAAAAAAGATAGCCTGTCCAACAAATGATGTTGGCAAAACTAGTTAACCCATATGCATAAAAATTGAAATGAATTCCACTTACTTACTCTGCATCAGAGTCAATTCAGGATGTACTAAAGACTTGGAAATTAGACCAGAGACGTTGAGGCTCCTTGAAGAGGTCATAGGTCCAATTCCGCAACACATATGAGCAGATTAAAACTTTCTCAACAAGACCCCAAAGGCATAAAAACTAAAAGGTGAATCAACATATGGGATTGCATGAAACTGAATAGCTTCTGTACAGCAAAGGAAACTATTAAGAACATCACTCAAGAGTCAGAAAATGGCAGAATACTTTTGCCACCTACTCCTTTGATAGTGGAATAATATTTAGAATATAGAGAGAAACTCACCACTAAGAAAACAAACAATGCAATAAAAATGGGCAAGTCAATTAAATAAATACTTCATGAAGGAAGAAATTCAAATGGACAATACATGCATGAAAAAATTCTCAACATCATTAGCAATCAGAGAGATGCAAATCAAAACTCCCCTGAGATTTCACCTAACTCCAACTAGAATAGCAATCATTCAAAACACAAACAACAACAACTGCTGGCTAGGATGTGGAGAAGTGGGAACTCTAATACATTGTTGGTGGGATTGCAAATTAGTGCAACCGCTTTGGAAAACAGTATGAAGGATCCCCAGAAGAATGGGAACAAACTTACCATTTGATTCAGCAATACCACTTTTGGGTATCTACCCAAAAGAAAGGAAACCAAAACTAATGCATGCATATTTATGTTCATAGCTGCACAATTCACCATTGCCAAACCAGAGAACCAGCCAAAATGTTCATAAATAGATGAATGGATTACAAAACTGTGGGATATGCTCACAATAGAATTTTACTCAGCCATAAATAAAAACACAGTTACATAATTTACAGGGAAATGGATGGAACTGGAGGATATTATGCTAAGTGAAGTCAGTCAGTCACAAAAAAGAAGAAATCAGATGCTTTCCCTAATATGCAAAAGCTAGGGAGAAATTGGTAACTGGAGGATCTCTAGATGAAGGAGATTCTACAACTGAGCAAATGAGGCAACTTAACTGAGGGGAGGGAAGGGGGGAGGAAAACTCTTCAAAGCACATGATGTACTTACATGCATGAAAGTCAATCACTAAGCCAAGCATGAGAAGGAGGGAGAGGGAGGGAATGGGGTGGGAACAGGGTAAGGGCTAACTCGGTGATGTGTGCATGTATGTCTCCATGATCTTTTATCTCATTAAGATGTGTAACTACAATGCAATAAAAATTTTTAATTGATTTTGTGGCATGTGAGAAAATTTCCTCTTTTCCACTATGTTTAACCTTTGAACCTCAAGTGTGAATGTCAGAGTGTAGATTAACCTAAGGCAGATCACTTCATTGACATTTTCATTGAGTGATTGTATTTTGTAATGGACTGGGCATGCAAAGCCAAATAAGTTATGGTCACTGTATTTTAGGAAAGAAGGATCTGATTAAAGATAAATATATCAGTAAGTTATCCAAAACCTTAATTTTAATGAAAATTAAGACAATAAAATAATGAGGCAGGTCAAAGCATGATCTAAATAAACTGGAACTGTAAGTTTTTCAATTAAAACTCCTCCAGACATTGTAAATAAAAAGGACCCCTTTCTTCATTACTCCTGCATGTAGGGATAAAGATCAGATGAGAAATAAGTAATCAAATAAACAACTATAGTAATTTCAGAGACTATTAAGGTACTCTGCTGTAAATTATATTAATGAACTAGAAAAAACTAGAAATGGGTGGATATGGATTTTGGATTAAGGAATATCAAAATGCATCTCCAAAGAAATGATATTTGAGTATATATATAGTGGAACCCTTCTACCTCCGGGCTACACTCCCAGAAGCATTTTATATTTTATTTGGAAACAGGATCTCTTAAGCCAGCGTGGCTGGCTTCGAAACTGCGCAATACTCCTGTCTCCACCTCCCAAGTGTGGGGATTACAAGTGTGCGCCACCACGCCCGGCCTTGAGTTAATATTTTAATGGTGATATAATTTTAGGGTTTATGGGTTTTCCACTGTAACTACAACAATTTTTACACACTGATACTAAGATAGAGTGTCATTCCTTAACTGATATTTTAAGAACCAAGAGGTGGATACGTAATTTTGTTAAGTAATTTTGGGGCTAATATGCATATTGCTTTATTTCAAATAATCACAGTTATGTGCTGATGATTTTTATTCCCCAATTTAAAATGTCTAGAATATGGTTTTCCTTATTTGTTCTTTTGTATCACATATTCTTTTTGCTTTTCTCTCAAGAAACACTAGCATGACTTGGACATTCACAAAAGAAAAATTTCCTCTGGAATTATAGCAAAGTTATTTTTTGTGGCTTACATCATATTATTGAGCACCAGATTTTTCTTCACTTTTATGCTTCCCAAAATATCCAGTCCAGTAAACACTGGGCTGTAATATTTATAATTTTGGTGGGTCTAACTGACTATATAATGTGGTATATGCCAGATAAGAATCATAGATGAAACTCTCTTTTGGCATCAGTACAGGTTCAAATAGCAAAGTACTAATGGAGAGCTATCTTTCATCTGATATTTTTTTCTTGGCCATAGATAGGTACACTGATGATAAAGCATTCTGCTTACTAGCTTTGGCAAGGGTATATTAGCTTTCCAGGTATCATTTTATGTGTTTTACTATAACATGAAATTCAGCAGTGTATTGTGAGAGCAGGGAAATCTATTTATGATCTTGAAGTTAGTATTTGGGTGATTATTTTAAAAGTTATTATTGGTTTACAAAGTTAATTTTTCAAGTAGTTTTCATAAATATGAAAATCTCAAAGATTGACAAGAAACTATTAAGTTGATAATTATTTTACAGTCTTTCCTTCATTGTTCTCCTGCACAGTAGTTCAGCTGAAACAAGAAAAGGCTGGACATTAATTTAATCTTTGTTTTCTACTCTAACCTATCTGTATGTGATTTAAAGTAGCTTTATATCTTTAAATCAATATCTGCAATGTCTCCTTAGATCTTTCCTCTGTTCATCTTCTCTGTGTTCCTGTATTCATTTCTGCTTTACATCTGACATACTAATATTTTCTAGTAAGCATTTTTATTAGTATAATTTAAAGCATAATTTCTAATATAATTTGTAGCATAGTTAAATAAATCTTATTCCAATGAATTGAAACATACTATGAGAACTCTATTTACACAGTTATTTTTAATTTCCTTTTTATAATCTTGAATTAGGGTATCTATAATATATATATATATATATATATATATATATGGTAGTTGCGGCTCCTGCCGAACTGCGCGTAGCACGCCAGACCCCTGGAGAAACCGGACCCAGTAAGACGCTGGGTTCTGGGCGGGGGTCGCGGGCTGGGCACGCCAGATGGGGCCCGGGTCGCGGGACTCTGGGCCCCTGCCGAACTGCGCGTAGCACGCCAGACCCCTGGAGAAACCAGACCCAGTAAGACGCTGGGTTCTGGGCAGGGGTCGTGGGCTGGGCACGCCAGATGGGGCCCAGGTCGCGGGACTCTGGGCCCCAGACCGAACTGCGCATAGCACGCCAGACCCCTGGAGAAACCAGGCCAAGTAAGACGCTGGGTTCTGGGCTGGGGTCGCGGGCTGGGCACGCCTAATGGGGCCCGGGTCGCGGGACTCTGGGCCCCTGCCGAACTGCGCGTAGCACGCCAGATCCCTGGAGAAACCAGGCCCAGTAAGACGCTGGGTTCTGGGCAGGGGTCGCGCGCGGCGCACAAAAGCCGGGGCCTGGGTCGCGGGACCCTGGGCCCCGGGCCGAACTGCGCGTAGCACGCCAGACCCCTGGAGAAACCAGGCCCAGTAAGACGCTGGGTTCTGGGCGGGGGTCGCGGGCGGGGCACGCCTAATGGGGCCCGGGTCGCGGGACTCTGGGCCCCTGCCGAACTGCGCGTAGCACGCCAGACCCCTGGAGAAACCGGACCCAGTAAGACGCTGGGTTCTGGGCGGGGGTCGCGGGCTGGGCACGCCAGATGGGGCCCGGGTCGCGGGACTCTGGGCCCCTGCCGAACTGCGCGTAGCACGCCAGACCCCTGGAGAAACCAGACCCAGTAAGACGCTGGGTTCTGGGCAGGGGTCGCGGGCTGGGCACGCCAGATGGGGCCCGGGTCGCGGGACTCTGGGCCCCAGGCCGAACTGCGAGTAGCACGCCAGACCCCTGGAGAAACAAGGCCCAGTAAGACGCTGGGTTCTGGGCGGGGGTCTAGCACAGGGCACGCCAGCTGGGGCCCGGATCGCGGGACTCTGGGTCCCGGCCGAACTGCGAGTAGCACGCCAGACCCCTGGAGAAACCGGGCCCAGAACAGAAAAAGATAAAGAAAAATATCGGAGAGGTGGTAAGAAAGCCGTTATGGATGCCAGGACACTGGAGATGCAGACAAAACTTATCTAAATGCACTGGAACTTATGGAAAAATTCGCCGTGAAAGAGGACTGCTATTTCTCTATATTGTTAAGAATCTCAGACATCACATATAAGGAGAGAGTTTAGCGGAGACCAAGGAGAAATGCGGTGTTGAAAGAGTTCTTCGCAATGGTGGTAGAGACTTGTATTCAGGAGAAGCAGAAACCGGATCTTACCAACTTTATTTTTTTGGAGAAATTACACCAAATGTCGAATGCTACCATCACGCATGCTTAGGAACACTGGACAACATTCAGAGTGGAAAAAGAGCCTGGGAAGGATTTGAAACGGTGGAGGCAGTGGCAATGCCAGTGGCCAATATTCGGGGGAGGCAGATATCTGATACATTACAACTGGAACCTTTGAAATACTAACCACAGAGACAGTGATCGGAACCTGCTGAGGGGTTAGGCGGGCGCCGGGGCCAGTGGCCGACATCGGAGCTTGCTGTGAGGCAGGGCCACTACTGAGGCCTCCGTGGCGGGATTGTAACCTGCAGAGGGGTTAGACCGATGCTGGGGCCAGCGAGGCCGGCATTGGAGCCTGCCATGATGCAAGGCTTGTGCTAGGGCCTCCGAGGTCGGGTCCGGAACATGCTGAGGGGTTAGGCCGATGCTGGGGTCAGCGAGGCCGGCATCGGAGCCTGCCGTGAGGCAAGGCCAGTGTTGGGGCCCCCGAGGATGGGACCGGAGCCTGCTGAGGGGTTAGGCCGGTGCTGGGGACAGCGAGGCCGGCATCGGAGCCTGCCTTGAGGCAAGGCCGGTACTGGGGCCTCGAGGCCAGGATAAGAGCCTGCCGAGGGGTTAGGCCGGTGCTGGGGCCAGCGAGGCCGGCATCGGAGCCAGCCATGAGGCACGGCCGGTACTGGGGCCTCCGAGGCCAGGATAAGAGCTTGCCGAGGGGTTAGGCCGGTGCTGGGGCCAACGAGGCCGGCAGCAGAGCCTGCTGTGAGGCATGACCAGTGCTGGGGCCTCCGAGGCCGGGATCGGAGCATGCCGAGGGGTTAGGCCGGTGCTGGGGCCAGCGAGGCCGGCATCGGAGCCTGTCGTGAGGCAAGGCCGGTACTGGGGCCTCCGAGGCCAGGATAAGAGCCTGCCAAGGGGCTAGGCCGGTGCTGGGGCCAGCGAGGCCGGCATCGGAGCCTGCCTTGAGGCATGACCAGTGCTGGGGCCTCCGAGGCTGGGATCGGAGCCTGCCGAGGGGTTAGGCCGCTGCTGGGGCCAGCGAGGCCGGCATCGGAGCCTGCCGTGAGGCAAGGCCGGTACTGGGGCCTCCGAGGCCTGGATAAGAGCCTGCCGAGGGGTTAGGCCAGTGCTGGGGCCAGTGAGGCCGGCATCGGAGCCTGCCTTGAGGCAAGGCCGGTACTGGGGCCTCTAGGCCAGGATAAGAGCCTGCTGAGGGGTTAGGCCGGTGCTGGGGCCAGCGAGGCCGGCATCGGAGCCTGCCGTGAGGCAAGGCCGGTACTGGGGCCTCCGAGGCCAGGATAAGAGCTTGCCGAGGGGTTAGGCCGGTGCTGGGGCCAACGAGGCCGGCAGCGGAGCCTGCCGTGAGGCATGACCAGTGCTGGGGCCTCCGAGGCCGGGATCGGAGCATGCCGAGGGGTTAGGCCGGTGCTGGGGCCAGCGAGGCCGGCATCGGAGCCTGCCGTGAGGCAAGGCCGGTACTGGGGCCTCCGAGGCCAGGATAAGAGCCTGCCAAGGGGCTAGGCCGGTGCTGGGGCCAGCGAGGCCGGCATCGGAGCCTGCCTTGAGGCATGACCAGTGCTGGGGCATCCGAGGCTGGGATCGGAGCCTGCCGAGGGGTTAGGCCGCTGCTGGGGCCAGCGAGGCCGGCATCGAAGCCTGCCGTGAGGCAAGGCCGGTACTGGGGCCTCCGAGGCCTGGATAAGAGCCTGCCGAGGGGTTAGGCCAGTGCTGGGGCCAGTGAGGCCGGCATCGGATCCTGCCTTGAGGCAAGGGCGGTACTGGGGCCTCTAGGCCAGGATAAGAGCCTGCTGAGGGGTTAGGCCGGTGCTGGGGCCAGCGAGGCCGGCATCGGAGCCTGCCGTGAGGCAAGGCCGGTACTGGGGCCTCCGAGGCCAGGATAAGAGCTTGCCGAGGGGTTAGGCCGGTGCTGGGGCCAACGAGGCCGGCAGCGGAGCCTGCCGTGAGGCATGACCAGTGCTGGGGCCTCCGAGGCCAGGATCGGAGCATGCCGAGGGGTTAGGCCGGTGCTGGGGCCAGCGAGGCCGGCATCGGAGCCTGCCGTGAGGCAAGGCCAGTACTGGGGCCTCCGAGGCCAGGATAAGAGCCTGCCAAGGGGTTAGGCCGGTGCTGGGGCCAGCGAGGCCGGCATCGGAGCCTGCCTTGAGGCATGACCAGTGCTGGGGCCTCCGAGGCCGGGATCGGAGCCTGCCGAGGGGTTAGGCCGCTGCTGGGGCCAGCGAGGCCGGCATCGGAGCCTGCCGTGAGGCAAGGCCGGTACTGGGGCCTCCGAGGCCAGGACAAGAGCCTGCCGAGGGGTTAGGCCGGTGCTGGGGCCAGCGAGGCCGGCATCGGAGCCTGCCATGAGGCAAGGCCAGTACTGGGGCCTCCGAGGCCAGGATAAGAGCTTGCCGAGGGGTTAGGCCGGTGCTGGGGCCTCCGAGGCCGGCATCGGAGCCTGCCGTGAGGCATGACCAGTGCTGGGGCCTCCGAGGCCGGGATCGGAGCATGCCGAGGGGTTAGGCCGGTGCTGGGGCCAGCGAGGCCGGCATCGGAGCCTGCCGTGAGGCAAGGCCATTACTGGGGCCTCCGAGGCCAGGATAAGAGCCTGCCAAGGGGTTAGGCCGGTGCTGGGGCCAGCGAGGCCGGCATCGGAGCCTGCCTTGAGGCAAGGCCGGTACTGGGGCCTCGAGGCCAGGATAAGAGCCTGCCAAGGGGTTAGGTCGGTGCTGGGGCCAGCGAGGCCGGCATCGGAGCCTGCCGTGAGGCAAGGCCGGTACTGGTGCCTCCGAGGCCAGGATAAGAGCTTGCCGAGGGGTTAGGCCGGTGCTGGGGCCAACGAGGCCGGCAGCGGAGCCTGCCGTGAGGCATGACCAGTGCTGGGGCCTCCGAGGCCGGGATCAGAGCATGCCGAGGGGTTAGGCCGGTGCTGGGGCCAGCGAGGCCGGCATCGGAGCCTGCCGTGAGGCAAGGCCGGTACTGGGGCCTCCGAGGCCAGGATAAGAGCCTGCCAAGGGGCTAGGCCGGTGCTGGGGCCAGCGAGGCCGGCATCGGAGCCTGCCGTGAGGCAAGGCCAGTACTGGGGCCTCCGAGGCCAGGATAAGAGCCTGCCAAGGGGTTAGGCCGGTGCTGGGGCCAGCGAGGCCGGCATCGGAGCCTTCCTTGAGGCATGACCAGTGCTGGGGCCTCCGAGGCCAGGATCGGAGCCTGCCGAGGGGTTAGGCCGCTGCTGGGGCCAGCGAGGCCGGCATCGGAGCCTGCCTTGAGGCAAGGCCGGTACTGGGGCCTCCGAGGCCAGGACAAGAGCCTGCCGAGGGGTTAGGCCGGTGCTGGGGCCAGCGAGGCCGGCATCGGAGCCTGCCGTGAGGCAAGGCCAGTACTGGGGCCTCCGAGGCCAGGATAAGAGCCTGCCAAGGGGTTAGGCCGGTGCTGGGGCCAGCGAGGCCGGCATCGGAGCCTGCCTTGAGGCAAGGCCGGTACTGGGGCCTCGAGGCCAGGATAAGAGCCTGCTAAGGGGTTAGGTCGGTGCTGGGGCCAGCGAGGCCGGCATCGGAGCCTGCCGTGAGGCAAGGCCGGTACTGGGGCCTCCGAGGCCAGGATAAGAGCTTGCCGAGGGGTTAGGCCGGTGCTGGGGCCAACGAGGCCGGCAGCGGAGCCTGCCGTGAGGCATGACCAGTGCTGGGGCCTCCGAGGCCGGGATCAGAGCATGCCGAGGGGTTAGGCCGGTGCTGGGGCCAGCGAGGCCGGCATCGGAGCCTGCCGTGAGGCAAGGCCGGTACTGGGGCCTCCGAGGCCAGGATAAGAGCCTGCCAAGGGGCTAGGCCGGTGCTGGGGCCAGCGAGGCCGGCATCGGAGCCTGCCGTGAGGCAAGGCCAGTACTGGGGCCTCCGAGGCCAGGATAAGAGCCTGCCAAGGGGTTAGGCCGGTGCTGGGGCCAGCGAGGCCGGCATCGGAGCCTTCCTTGAGGCATGACCAGTGCTGGGGCCTCCGAGGCCAGGATCGGAGCCTGCCGAGGGGTTAGGCCGCTGCTGGGGCCAGCGAGGCCGGCATCGGAGCCTGCCTTGAGGCAAGGCCGGTACTGGGGCCTCCGAGGCCAGGACAAGAGCCTGCCGAGGGGTTAGGCCGGTGCTGGGGCCAGCGAGGCCGGCATCGGAGCCTGCCGTGAGGCAAGGCCAGTACTGGGGCCTCCGAGGCCAGGATAAGAGCCTACCAAGGGGTTAGGCCGGTGCTGGGGCCAGCGAGGCCGGCATCGGAGCCTTCCTTGAGGCATGACCAGTGCTGGGGCCTCCGAGGCCGGGATCGGAGCCTGCCGAGGGGTTAGGCCGCTGCTGGGGCCAGCGAGGCCAGCATCGGAGCCTGCCTTGAGGCAAGGCCGGTACTGGGGCCTCCGAGGCCAGGATAAGAGCTTGCCGAGGGGTTAGGCCGGTGCTGGGGCCAACGAGGCCGGCATCGGAGCCTGCCGTGAGGCATGACCAGTGCTGGGGCCTCCGAGGCCAGGATCGGAGCATGCCGAGGGGTTAGGCCGGTGCTGGGGCCAGCGAGGCCGGCATCGGAGCCTGCCGTGAGGCAAGGCCAGTACTGGGGCCTCCGAGGCCAGGATAAGAGCCTGCCAAGGGGTTAGGCCGGTGCTGGGGCCAGCGAGGCCGGCATCGGAGCCTGCCTTGAGGCATGACCAGTGCTGGGGCCTCCGAGGCTGGGATCGGAGCCTGCCGAGGGGTTAGGCCGCCGCTGGGGCCAGCGAGGCCGGCATCGAAGCCTGCCGTGAGGCAAGGCCGGTACTGGGGCCTCTGAGGCCAGTTTAAGAGCCTGTCAAGGGGTTAGGCCGGTGCTGGGGCCAGTGAGGCCGGCATCGGAGCCTGCCGTGAGGCATTACCAGTGTTGGGGCCTCCGAGGCCGGGATTGGAATCCTGCCAAGGGGTTAGACCGGTGCAGGGGCCAATGGCCAGCATCGGAGCCTGGCGTGAGGCAAGTTCACTCCTGCGGCCTCCAAGGTTGGGACCAAAGCCAGCTTAGGGGTTTGACCGGTTCAGGGGCCAGCGAGGCCAGAACTGGGTCCTCCCATGAGGCAAGGCCGCTGCGTGAGCCAGCGAGGTCTGGATCAGTCCACTGAGTAGCCAGGCCACTACTGGGACCATCAAGAGTGGGATTGGTACTTGCAACGCAGCATGCACAGAGAAATATCGCAGAAAATATAAATCAGACGCTTCTCTTAATCAGCAATAACTAGGAGGAAAAGGGCAACAGGAAGAGGTTGAGCTATAGAAAGGGCCCTATAGTGAAGCAACTAATGTGATCAATCAGAGGGTATGTAATACTGGAGGACGGAGCCTCTTTAAAATGCAGGAGGTACATAAACAAATATATCAAAGTAAATCACCAAAGAAGTGTGGGATGGAGGGAGGGGGAGGGAATGGGACGGTGGCTGGAGGAGGGCTAATTGGATGATGTGTGCTTGTATATCCTTTCAAGTCTTGTACTCCAATGTGATTGATATATGACTACAATGCACCAATTTAAAAAATAAATTAATTAAAAAAAATATATATATATATATATATATATATATATATATATATATATATATATGGACTCAGTATATCTAAGAATGTTAAAAAGTACCAGTGTGTACATAAATGACAGCCTTTTTAAACATATTTTACTGTGGTGACAAAATAATTTCTTATAGAAATTGTACATGTTTTAGAATCAAATGAATAAAGTATAAAGAATTATAATTAATATAATATGAAATTTTGATATCAATTTCCAATGTGTACTCTCCATTCTGTCTCATGGTCTTTTCTTCTAGAGTTGTATTTTTATTTTTAGGCCTCTTTTTGCTTTATTTTAAAAACTTTTATACTTTTATTGGTACAATTTAATTACACATCTTTTTTTTTTTTGCGGGTCTGGGGATGGAACACAGGGGCATTTGACCTCCCATCTACATACTCTGCCCTATTTTTTATTCTTACTTTGAAACAGGGTCTCACTAAGTTGCAGAGGGCCTCACTAAGTAGCTGAGGCTGTCTATGAACCGCAATCCTCAGGTCTCATCCTCCTGAATGCTGGGATTACAAGCGTGCACCACCACTCCCAGCTTAGTTACACATCTTAATAAAGTTCAAAGTGATTAAAAAATACATGTACACATAATTTGATGTATTTTCTTCTGTATAACTGTATAATAACTCTTCCCTTCTGCCCTCACCAGACATGTTGATGAGATTGTCAGTGAAAACTTGTATGGATGTAACCTAAAATATGAAGAAAATCACATCAAATGTTTTTATGCTTATAAATATTCAGATTGCTTTTAGAATAGCCTTGAAATTTTTTTCTGGAAAATTTCTTCCTACAACTCTATAAAAAAAAAATTGCAACTACTTCAAGTTGAGTAAACCAGAGTCTCCTTGTTGATATAATAGAAGTAATACATTTAAAGGGGGATTGGACAAAATGTATGTAAAGCACCAGGAAATTGTCTCCAACAAAATGGGCATTTAATGAATAGTTGCCACCTTGAATATGAAAAGAAAGCAAAGAATGTGAGAAAAGATGTCACATGAATAAATATGTGGCAAGTTAGCTTGCATTATACATTAAGAATGGTTTCAGTATACAGGTTCTGAAATAAACATTTGCAGTTCATTAGGCTACTCAAAGACAGATGATTCCAGGATAAAGAATTCCTGCCATCCTCAGATGACTTTTAAAACATTTTTGGTTTTTTTTGGGTGGTACTGAGGGTATAACCCAGAGGCTTTCTACTTCCGGGTTATACTCCCAGACCCATTTTATATTTTATTTGGAAACAGGGTCTCACTAAGTTGTTAAGAGACTCATTAAGTATCTGAGGCTGGCTTTGAACCTGCACGATCCTCCTGTCTCAGCCTCCCAAGCGCGGGGATTACAAGCGTGCACCACCACGCCCAGCTAAAACATTTTTATATTGACATAGGTTCAGGAGCAGTGGATGGAAGCTCTCTAGAGACATCTATGGTGCCTTTGTTTTCTGTGAACAGTCTAAGTTTTAAATATTTAAGTGCAGTTGAAGGATGTAAAATTCGAAGAAGATATAATTTTTATTTTTTAATGGTGCCTACTACTTAGTTTACTCTGTTTTTATATGACTACTATTGCAAATTTCACAAACACTGTTATTATTTCAGGATCCTTCCTCAGGTGATTTATAAAAGTAATTTCCAAGAGATTTCTAGAGCTAGCTTAATTTTCCTATGGGGCACAGAGTCTATTTATCAAGATAAACAATTCTGTTTTGTGAGGGTGATTCTCAGCAAACATATCTGATGAGGTAATATTTTAAACATTGCCCTTATTTTGTAGTCTAAGACGCTCTCAGTGTGAAGCTACTGGATGTCAGCTCATCATAGGACAAACACTGGATCTGAGGTTTATTATTATCTATTTCCTCATTTATTTAATTCTCTGTACCAATCCTAGGACTCAAAATATGAAGGCTATATTATATAACCTCTGCATTTTGAAATGCAAATATCATATAAACATTAAAAAGGCAAATGTAAAGAGAGTAATTTGTGCACTGTATTCTGGGAGTTTATAAGAAAATCAGATAATCAAAACTGAGAAAAAGATTGAGGTAAGAGTTTCATGAACATTTTATAGAATTAATCCCTTCTACACTTATTAAGTAGTGAATATAAGCAGACATCTATAATCACAGTAATTGGGAGGAAAACCTGAGATAGGAAGACCACAAGTTCAAGGCCAGGCAACAACTTAAGGAGAACTTCAGCAACTTAGCAAGGCTCACTTCCAAAACCAAAACGAAACAAAACAGAAACAGAAACAAAATGGAAGGGTGTGTTTAAGATAGAATGCCCCACAGTTTAATCCCCAGTACTCAAATAAGTAAATTTAGTTTAAAAAAATTCATGGCTAAGCATGGCCTAGATTAGGAATGCATGTATATTTCTTGTCAAGACTTCAAGGTACACAACACACACCTCACTGACTGAGTTTGAACAAATGATGCACTCTCTTATTGTCTTGGATCTCAAATGGCAAATCAATTCCTGCCTATGATCTATGCAGTGTCAAATTTTGTGAATTTTTTTAGTGACTTTGCTGCTTTAAATGTCCTCCACAGATAGCATAAAAGTGCTGTCCAATGTTCCCAAATGCAAGAAATTAGGGATTTGCCTTAGTGAAAAGGCTGTGTTAGATAAGCCTCATTCAGGCATGAATCACTGGGTTTTTGCCATGAGTTCTTTGTTAATATATGAACAGTATATATGTATTCATGAATAACATATATTCAGTGTTAATAAATGAACTGTATGTATATAAATATATATGTGTGTGTATGTGTGTTTGTGTAATCGTTATGCAGAAATACAAATATGCAAGCTATTTTTTAATCAATTGATAAAAATGTCATAACTCACAGGATGTTCTCTTCCCAAAGTCCTGAATGCATATTTTTTTGCAAGTAATCATTCAATATTCATTAACCCAGCATTCATAGTAACTTTATGTAACATGACTACTATGAATAATTAGTGTTGACTAGCATTTGTGATCCTGGCCATGGTGCCAAGAAATAGTAATGTTTTTGTGTGTGGTACTGAAGATTGAACCCAGGGTCATATATCCCCTAAGCTATGTCCCCAACCTCTTTATTTTGAAACAGGGTCTCTCTAAGCTGCAAAGGGTCTCACTAAGTTGCTGAGGCTGGTCGTGAACCCGGGTCCTCCTGTCTCAGTCTCCCAAGTACTTCAGTTACAAGTGTGCACCACCATGCCCGGCAAGAAATAGTAATTTTGCCAAAGCAGATTAATAAGGTCTCAGGTTCATGGTATGTGTCTGCTGATTTGGCAAATGTATTGTTTTGTATTTGAATAGAAAAGAGGATCAGCAACAGTTTGCATTTCAGTGGAATTGATAGCAGTATTCATTTAACATTCTATTCCAAAGCTTTACTACCGCCTCTAACCTTGTAGAATATGGTTCACCAAGATATTGATTACTTGCAATCCTACAAGCCATCACATTGATTTAATAAATCAAACAGCATTAGCCAAGCAAGAAATGGCTAGTTTACTGATCCTTGATAAAACACATGTACTCCAGCAGGTGGGAGATTAACCCTATAAAATTTTGAATACCTGACACTTTTTTTTTTTTTTTTTGGTGGTACTGGGGGTGGAACCCAGAGGCTTTCTACCTCCAGGCTATACTCCCAGACCTTTTTATATTTTATTTGGAAACAGGGTCTCACTAAGTTGCTGAGAGCCTCACTAAGTAGCTGAGGCTGGCTTCGAACCCATGTGATCCTCCTGTCTCAGCCTTCCAAGCACGGGGATTACAAGCGTGCGCCACCATGCCCGGCTGAATACCTGACACTTTAGAAGATGTTTAGGTATACTCTACACTGGTAAGGACTGACAGACTTCTCCCTCCAAAGTCAAAGATACTTTGTTTCATTTCGTATCATCATCCAAAGAAATAATAAATAGTACCTTATAGAATTCTTCAAATTCTGGAGACTATGGAGTCTCTACTGATGAACATATCAGATGACAAACCTTGATATATGTAAAAAAAAAAAAAAAGCCTCACAAAGAATAAATTCTGTAAAACGCTCAAAATACAATACAACCAGTATCATGAGTTGGGACATACTACTTAGCAATTATTGTGTAGGAGGAGACAGAATTGTAAAGGCTGAAGTGTGGATTCAGTTGCAAAGACAATAACCCTCACAAGTTTTATCATGGGGGATTCACTTCAGTTTCTTGGTGTTTAGGGGACACCAAGCAGTATATCTATTGTGGAAAACTACATGCTAAGCACTTTATCCACAAGAATTATTTTATTTTAACCAGAGGGTACCAAATGCCAATGTATTCAGAACTTTATCTTTTTAGCAGGATTTGGTTGGCCTTACCATATTTTGCACATGGAAGGGTCTGGAAGCAAGGTTGGGATCCATGTTTGAAGAAAGACAGGACAAGAAGTCAGGAGTGCCTGCAAACACAAGTTAGTAGCTCAGAAGCTAATGACATTCACCATGGTCTTACCCTCTCATACATATTCCTCTACATGAAGGTATCCAATGACCTGCTACAACAGTGGGCAAAGGCTAAAATTGGTGAGTTGCTGAGTCATCTTGGGAATGAACCCAAATTATGGCAGCTGCCTTGATATCAGATTTCTGAATGCCTCAAAAACAATTAAGATGAAAAAGTTTTCTACAGGGCAAAGCTGGAGCGGTATACCTAGTAATCTACTTTGTGGGGAAGAAATGGTTTGAGATAATAATATAAAAAATTCCTGGGAAGTGGTTAGTAGTAGGAGGCTGTGAGGGAAAATGACTGGAGGGTCAGAGACAAAAAATTTAGGAAACAAGCAACCAACAGATGTGAGAATCCACGTGAAGTGTGAAGACATTGTATTCACATTTATAATACTTACCAGGAAGTATCCATCCATCAGAGAGTAGACACTTAAAATCCAAGTAGACACAATCATGCAGTCAGTTATAATGATCTCATCTTATTGGCTATACTACATCAGGCATAAGAACACATTTGTGGATTCTCCACAGTGGCTGGTATGCAGGATATTTGCAAGCTCAGCAGTATTCACTCTGATTTACTGAAATAAGCATGATTAATATTATATCTAAATATCATTCAGCCTACCAGGTAATGTTGTTTCTAATGTTGTTTCTCCATCATTTTTCAAGGATTAATCAGTTGCTGTTTACTGGTCAACCATATTAAACCTCTTCTCTTCTAGATGGGTAGGCAGTTTGTCCTATTCTGAGTGTAAACTTGTCTACACCAAGCATTATTTTTTTTCAAGTTGAAAAACAAACATCTTTATTATCTAGAAATATAAAAAAATCCCCACAAAAGGCTCTACTCTCTCATTTCCCCATTTTCCTCTTCTTCAACACCTCTGATATAAAGGACATTATTACACCTTATTAAAATTTCACCCAGATGTCCAGACAATGCCCCATCTATGTATTCTTCTGTATTTGCAAGCTGCATGTTCATATAGCCATCTACAGATACCAGATAGCCCTTGTACTCCATTCCCCACTTAAGTTTCACCATCACTGGCTTTCTTGTCAATCCATTGAGGAAAGGTTTGGGATTGAGGGGTAAACTCATCGCGAATCGCGCCAATGCTGCGGGTTGCTCGCAGCCGACCCAGGTGCCACCGGTCAGTCCTTCGTGCCTGGAGCAGCTCCCACTGGGCCGAGTTGCTGGGCTTCCTACACCAAGCATTATATCCAGGGCCATATTAAGTAGTGCTTAGACTTCTAAATAACACAATATTTAACCAGAGGATTCACTAAATAAAAAATAATGTAGAGAAGTTGGTAAATACTAAGCGATATACTAATTATATCATGTATATCACTACCTAGTAGGTGATAGTCTAATAAAGCACTAGACTACCCTTTTAGAGGCACAGGTAAAACAACTATTGGAAGGCAATATCTGAAAGGATGGAATGCCTTCAGAATATAAAGTACTTACATTGAACCAGAAATATCTATACTGTACTGTATCACAATATCAAGAATTCAGGAATCAAGTGGTAAATATAGTACTCGTCAAACTTATCAACATTCTCAATGACCAAGTAGGAAAATTTATGTCATCTAGCTTTGAAACCCAGAGCTCCCCAAAGGGGAACAAATAAAGTTTCTGTTGATCTATTAGACATAGCTATTTCCAGTGATTTAAAAAAAATATATGGGTATATTTTTGGTCTATGTTTCAATAGCCATGAAGAAGAGTTATCCAAATAAAGTAAATTGACCCTGATTTGCCTTCCTTTATTACAGTGGAAACAATAAAGAGTATATGTTCATTTGGGTGCTTCCAGGGTTTGGTTCCTTTGAGCCTAATTGTCTGTGATGCTTTGTAATGCCTGGGAGATGTGCATCTCTGTGGAGTAAGTAGTGGATCTGGGCAGCAATGGAAGTGTGCTGTTGAATCTCTATCAAGAGATGTGACTATAAGGAGCATGGCTAGCTGACAGTCCAGCTGTCTCTGGTATGAAACCACCATAACATTCACACCAAAATTAACTTTCTCCAGTCTACTGTTAGCTAATGACAGCATGGTGGAGTAGCAGTGCTGGTTTGGTTCTGCAGGGCATCGAACTCTTTTACTGAACTTGTTTGCTTTAAGCTCTCTTTTAGTCTGGCCCCAAATCTCTTCAAATGGCCACGGGAAAACACAATAACTTCCATGGGTTCTTGGCTTTTGTGGCAAAAAGATTTGCAACATGCACCAGTCAGAAATAAAGGCAGAGGTTTATTTCAAGTAAAGATACACATTCAGGGGAAACGCTGACTATCTTGAGAGTATGAGAGGCTCAAGAGCAGGAGAGGCTTAAGGGGCCCCCAGTGGTATGTGGAATCCTTCTTCTGTAGGCATCCTAGAGCGCAGGTGGTGACTAAAGACACATGACTGGATCGGGGCAGGGCGGGGGGGGGAGGTAGTCTGAACTTCCTCCTCCCAGAATCACAATCAATGGGTGATGGCTGGTTGGTATCTGACCTTTTTCATCCTAGGATCTTGTGTTTACAAGGCTTCTCAGGAATCTCAGGTGGGGAAAATGGCCATTGCGATTAAGGGTCTGAGCTCATTGAGGCTTCCGCCTAAGACATACACTTACAGGAGTTAGAGATTATGACCTTTCCAGATTTTAAAACTATAGTTTCCTTTCCTTCCCAATTTGTCACCTTTCTACCTAAAGTTTTATTTTTTCTATCTTAACCTCAAAACCATGCCACAATATGAGATGCCATTTTGCCCAATTTCTTCTTAAACTGTTGCCATTTTTCCTTAGAACTAGATTTCCCTTACTGTCCTACCCCACCATCTGACTCTTAACATTATTTCCCCAGTAAATTTTATACTTCTAATCCCATTTTGATGTCTGCTTCTCAGAGGACCTGAATTAACACAGTGATCAACTGCTAAGTGTCCTATTATGTGTCAAATGAAGCTTGCAAAGTATGCCTCATTCTACAATATAATATGTAAGTAAAAATATGTTCAGCATTACTAAAATTGGCTTTCTCAGAAATATTTTTGCTTGCTGGGAATGATTTTTTTTGCCTTAAACTTGTAAATAATAGTAACAATGGTGTTTTGGACAGTATCAGACATTTCTGAAACATGTTTTTTTAAAAATTGCACAATATGTATATAATTTAAACCACATATATAGCTATATATGAAGTTATATAACACATTGAGTTTAAAGGTTCATAATAGTTGATGTGATAGCCCAATAAAATGATAGGTGCTCTCAAAGAGTCCTTTCAATTGGCATATAAAATAACCCTATTAATTAACACCAAGTATATTCTCCCTGAGTCTAAATGTATTCAGTTAGCTGTGGACTAGCAAATACTGACTAAACAATGATGCATTTTGTTGACACTCACACGCAGAGGTTATTTAATGAACTGGATAGGACTGAGAAGCACTTGAGAGAGAGAGAGAAACCAATTCAATCATTCAATCCCTGGATTGGGGGGTGTTGGGTATTCCATAGTTTCTCACAGCCATTGCTTAGCTTTTGAAGAAAAAGCAATAAAATATGAGGCAGAAGAGTGAAGACTATGTGCCTACCGCATTACATCCCAAATTTGGATCTTAATATTGAGCTTGAGATATTTGACACAGAATAATGCAAGTGGATAAATAAATAGTGGAACATTTCTATAGTAGAATACTGATGTACAAATAAAGCTACCAAATGTAGTTACATAGTTTAAATTATATCTCAGATGTAATATCAAACAAAACTGCTTAAAAGAAAACATAATATGATATTCATTTATGTAATGTTTAACACATAAAAATAAAACTATTTTTCCATTATTTGGAAAGCTATAAAAATCAAGACAATGGCATCCCAAGTAACTATATAGTTATTATTCATAATTATTCTATGACTACACATATACATGTATATTATGTCCCTTGTATTATTCTCAATAAAATTACATTAGATAAAATATACAATTTTTATCAACATTATTATTTCAGCAATATTAAGAATGCTTGAAATAAAATATTAAAGAAAATATGATTAATAAGAAAGTTTTAAGAAGCATTATTCTAAATTTATACAATGAAAAATAATCTCATCTAACCACTTTTAGTAGTAGAAGATCCCAACTATATATTATATTCAGAAAGAGACATTTAAAAAACAAAATGGAAGCATTATTTTAATAAACAATAAAATTTTGATATAGGATTAGCCCAAAATAGTAATATTACAGCTGAAAATACTTCCATATGATTTTTTTCAAAAAAGTATACATCTTTTTTTCTTGTTTATTTTCTAATAATGCATGTGGTCTATTTATTTGTTAGAAAACTCACTCCATATCAATGAATTGTAATACCTATCACAAACTGAAGTTATCTAACATTCATTGTATTCAGCCATGTTTCAGCATGATTCATGTGGTTATTTCTTGGAGCAAGTAACTGAAACTCTGGCCCTCAAGGAAATGGATCACTGAATGTGACAATTGTTCAATTTTGAGGTAATCCCCTCTGAGAAAAGCATAGAAAATATTTTCACTGTGGATACAATAAGTTGATGGGCTCCCTGGAGAAGAGAGGAGACAGAAAGGGAAGTTAAAAAGTGTAATAAAACCAAATTTTACCCATTGCCTAGTCTTTCTAGGAACTGTTCTCTTTCCATTGCACCTGACTCCTGAAGCAAGTAGAGAAATTAAAATGTACTCTACCTTAATTTTTTCCCAAAGACCATGCCATGGACTAGAATGAGAACTTCCAAAGAATGTCTTAAGAAATAAACCGTTCAAATATTGATATGCCCATATATGAAGGAATTACTACCAATTATGCTAAATGTACTGGGTGAGTGAAAATTCAGAGAGAAATACACCAAGTGATGTGTGCATGTATGTTTGTGTAACTTTGGCTCTCACTATCTGTATAATTATGATGCACCAATAAAAAATGTAAAAAAAAAGAAATAAACTAGCATCTGTGATAGGCTGACCACCAGAGAAGACCACTCAGACTTAGTTTAAGTCAAATAGAAAGACTTTATTAGCCAGCTGGGGGCTACATTACAAGGTGTTTAGTCCTGAGTTCATCCCTGAGACATTTCTCAGGGCTCCTTTTATATGTGAAAATCACAAGCTCAGGAATAAAGAGTTTAGTTTCTCATAAAAAAACAAATAATTCCCAATAGTTTCTTTCAATGGGTATGCAAGTGAAGAGGAATAGAGAAACCAGGAACAGCATTGTGCAGGAGCTCAATAACCCATGCCTGTCTCTTCTATTGTCCGCCTTTTGATTGTTTTAAGGATAGAAAGTTCCTATGGGCCTGTTTCCTTGCAGGTGCAAGTTAAGCAGGAGTTACAGAAGCCAAAGAGGCAGTTATGTGTGACTAGCAAGGTACATTAGAACATTAGTTCTAAGGCTGAGGAACATTAATGCCTTGGGATCACCTAGGATAACATCATGGTATTACTGAAGCAAAGGCCTAGGCTCTCTTTATCACATTCCCCACTGGCTCTATGGGCATGAATTAAATTGTGGACTCATTGTGGGAGAGGGAATTTTATTGATCCCTAAGCACCAGAACCTTGACAGACTTAATTATTTTCGTGTACATATCTCATGAGGCAGTTAGGCAGGGTTCTGCTGTTAGGGCTAGAAGCAGAAGAGTAAGTGGGCCTGCCATAGCTGTGATTAAAGTATTTGTCCATGGGGACCCAGAAAATAGAGACTGATACCAATTGGCAGAAGCAAGCCTACCTTTTTCTCTCACTTTTGGTGCTTTAACTAAGACCAAACTCTCCCAAATTACTCCCGAATTGTTGGCATAGAAACAAGATTTTCCTAGAGCCATAAATAAGCCCCCTGTTTTATGAATAGGAGATCTAGGCCTCTCTGGTTCTGGATTACTACACCTGTCAAGGAATCTAGTTGCATTTTTAGTCTAGAGAAGGAGTTTTCTAAGTGTCCTAGGTCAGCGTCAATTTGAGCACTGAGTTTCTTATTATTAGATTGTGCCACAGACTCAGCTATTTCATCACTAAATAGGATTGAGACTAGAATGGCCCCAGCTCTTTTTTTTTTCTTTTAGCCTGTCCCAGATCTAGGTTGAGATGGATCTGTCCTTCAGCCCCATTACGTCCATATACCTGGGGAGTGATGAAGCCTAGGAGGCAAAGGGTGCCGTCTGGTCCTTATATCAGAAGTTATATCAGAAGTTACACATTTGGTTAAGCCATTTGTACAAGCGAACCAGGTTGTTTTTGGAACCTGGAAATACACTCTCTTAGTTAAATACTAATGTTATAGTTATTAGAAATTGTTTTGTATTTTCCACCTTTTTAAAACTTTTATTTGCAGGTTGGAGAGTGGGGGAAGAATCCTTGCTCTCGTGGGATGAGGAGTACCTCAGAGATGGTGAGGAGGACAGGTGTGCCTGGTGCAGTCTTATTTTTAGCAGGTTTGAGGTATGGGAGAGAATTCATTGTTCACCATCTTCCTTGGCTTCTTTAAGTTGTGAATGATATATTCAGGAAATAATGCCAGCTACCTTTACGTCTGTTGTGGGTGGTGAGGATTACAATATATGGGTTTTTCCACGTAAACTCCAATGTCCACTCAGGAATTTTCTTAATCCACGCAAAATCGCCATGTTGATAATAATGGGCGGGTTTGGAGGAGCATGGAGAGGCGTCTACCTTAACTAACTGGTGGATAGTCTAATGAGTCTATTGTAGAGCCTGTAGGATTTTGATGAGAATGTGATTAGTTATCTCAGCCTGCTGAGTGTCTCTTAGCTTAGGAAGGAGCAGTGGAGATCTCTCAAACATTATTTCATAAGAAGTGAACCCTTTTAAATATGGGGTGCACCTTACCCAGAGTAGGGCAAAGGGAAGGAGACTGATCCAACTCTCACCAGTTTTAATGACTAATTTAATCAAGGTTTATTTAAAAGTCCTATTTATTTACTCTACCTGTTCTGAAATTGGAGGCCTGTGTTGGTAAGACAATGTAATTTTTAATCAATATTTAATGCCTTTGCAAAATTTTGAAAGATTGTCATTGTGAATTTGGGGCCACTGTCAGAACCTAAGGTAGGGGCAACCCAAACCAAGGAATTATCTCCTGATCTTCTTAGATGGTCTCAATTTGCATGGGAAATGCCTCTACCTACTCTGTGAAAGTGTCTACAAGCACATGGTTGGTCTTATCTCAGTAAAGTCCAGTTCCCAGTGTTTATCAGGTTCATTTCCCCAGGTATGGACTCCAACTTTGGTCCCTCTCTTTGGTTCACCTGTGCCCAAGTGGGGCATCTAGAGACTAGGTGTTTTACCATCAAGTCCAGTTTAGGGATATAGTACCTGGGTCTGAGAAGTTCACTGCTTTTTGTTGCCCCTTGGTAAGATGTCTGGTGGAGGTAGGCTACTAGTTTTCTTCCCAAGGCAGCAGGGAGGACAGGTCTTAGTTCTCAGGGTGATAAACATTAGTACCTTGGGGTCACCTAGGGTAACATCATGGCATTACTGAAAATAAGGCCGAAACTCACTTTATCACAAAACAATAAGAACTATGCCATTACATTAATTGGGCCACTGGACAAATAAGAAAAAGTAAATGATTTTAATTGTCAGAACCTCATGTTTACTGTTATGGCTATACCTGAAGCAGGTTGATTGAGACATTATCCGTCAAAAAAGAGAATATGGAAAATACATAAATGACAGCAGCTATAGAGGTAGACATCATCTATATTTTACCAATATTGTGACCTTATTTCAGCTTTCTGCTTCTTTTCATTTCTCAGGGATCCTATAAAGTTAAATTTTATCATCATCATGGGAAGATGTGCATGGCATTAACCTTAAACTCCATTAGCAAGGATTCAGTCAGCTTCTTATACTTCTCTTAGCCTTTCCCCTGCAAATGCACATGCATAAGAGTGCATTCAGCGCCTCAGTTATATCACTGCAAGATAAATTAAAAAATAATTTCTAACTTTATGCTGGCTATCCCTAAGATTTACTTAAAAAGTGAAAACAGCAATAATAAATAGTTCTCCTTTTTTTTTTTATTCTGGGGATGGAACCCATGGGCATTCTACCGCTAAGCTATACCCACAGCACTAATTTTTATTTTTTATTTTGAAAGAGGGTCTCACTGAATTGCAAAGGGTCTCACTAAGTAGCTGAGACTGGCCATGATCCAATATCCTCCTGTATCAGCCTCTCAAAGTACTGGGACTAGAAATGTGTGCCACCATGCCTAGCTTTCTTTCTTTCTTTTTTAAACTTGCTTTGAATCAATGTGTGACAATTATACATATGGTATATAAAACATAAAAATCTTACTGCCCCTACCAGGGGCTTCATATAAGGAATCAATGATTGATGTATCAAGCCTAAGACTATTAGATTATTTCTTCTTAGAATTTTGGAATGTGGTATGCTTGCATTTGAGATACTGTAGTAATTACTTATTGATATATAGGAAATAAAATACAACTATGTGATTTCCAAAATATTTGCTGGATTTTTGTTTTTATTGCTGTTATTGTTATTTTTGCTTGTTTATATTCTCTGTGAATCTTCAAAATTATTTTTCCTTTTTGATTTCTTTATTTTTATTTTGCAAGGTTTTTATTAAAGCATACTTACACAGACTAAAGATTTATATACATACATTCATACATATATCTAAAACATGTTAAAGTTCATACTTCTTCATTTCGGTATACTATAAACATTCTTTACATTATTATTTTTGTTACATTGTTTATCAGTTTTATTTTTTACAATTTCTGGAAATATAATTTTAAACATAAACCTTTTCAAAAGAATACTTTATAGAGATTATTCTCAGAAATATTACATGCATGTTCTGTTTTCTGAATACTTGTGCACCTAAAAATTATTTTACCTTTTTTTGTAATGATGTCATAGCTGAGTAATGTACTCTTAAGTTTTCAAAACTTTCTTCCAGTAAACCAGTTTTGGATGATTGAGTTTTTATATTTAATACTGATTCTAACAATATGCTACTTCTCTCCCAAAGATAATTTGTGTGTCAATGGAGAAACTTTGACTTTTTTTCCTCAGTTCTCTACTTCAAGTATATTTCTGGAGCAATATCACATATACAAAGTATTCTAAGGACTTTATAAATAAATCATTTAATTTTCAAAATATACATTATCTGACAGATATAAAATTCATATTGGATTACTGAACATATAAGAAAACATATTTATATTTTTTATACTTTTATTGGTATATTATAGTCTCACATCATAATATAGTTCATAGAGATGGTGAGATTTCTCCAGATCTCTCCCAATTCTCTTCTTTCCCATACTTCTTTCCCATATTGAGACTAATTTTGGTATTCTCACATATGCATATGATTTCAATGGAAGCAATTCCTTCAAAGATTGTCCCTATCCTCCCCCCCTTTTCTAGGCTACTCCCCTGACTTAGAGTTTTTCCTTCATTATATGAAGTCCCTCTGGTATCCCATCTATTTCCTAGCTTCTGCATTGGAGAGAAAACATAAGGCCCTTCACTTTCTGTGACTGGCTGGTATCACTTAAAATATTGTTATGATCAGTGTTCTTGAAGCTATAATCTAAAAGGTTTACCATGTAACATAGAGGAAAAATTTGTTTTCTTATCATTTTGGGTTAAGTCCATGTGAGGCCAGGGACTGTGAATCTCAGGAGATGGCGCAGGAAGCAGAGAGAGGGAGAGCTCATGGACTGTGCTCACATTATGGAGGCCAGAGAAAGAGAGCAATCAGGGGAAGGAGGACCCACTTATATATCCCTAAGACTACAACCAGGGATCCACCTCCAGCAACATCCTACTTGCCTGAATCACCACCTAGATCTACTTATTTACTTATCTACTGCTGCAATTGCAACCCCATGACTCAATGACATTATGCCAAAACATTAATAAATTATCTCTTTAGAGGATACTTTATATCTAATTATAACAATAATTTTAGGTCCATTCATTTTTCTGTAAATGATATTATTTTGTTCTTTATTGTGAAGTAGAATTCCCTTGTGTTTGTATCCCATAATTTGGTAATTCATTTACATGTTGAGGGACATCTAGGTTGTTTCTGGAAACTGGCTGTTGTAAATTGTGTTGCTATCAACATGCATATGCATGTGTAACTATAATTTTCTGATAGTCATCTGGATTATATGATGGATCCACTTTCAATTTTCTGAGGAATCTCCATACTTATCTCCATAGTGGCTGTGCTAATTTGTAATCCTACCAACAGCTAATATCATAAATATTTTCCCATGCCTTCACCAGCATTTATTGTTGTTTACCTTCTTGATGGTTGCCATTACAGTTGGGATTAGATGGAATCTCAGTGTAGTTTTGATTTGAATCTCACTAATTGGTAATGGTATTGAATATTTTTATGTACTTAGTTTTAATGTATTTTTTCAGTATTTTTCATGTATTTATATACCATTTGCATTTCTTCTTTTGTAAAGTGTCTATTTAGTTCAGTAGCTCATTATTGATTAGGGTATTTGTTTGATTTTTTATTTTAGTGTTAAATCTTTTAAGTACTTTGTATATTCTAAATACTATTTTTATCAGAAACATATTTTAAAGATGAAAAATTAAAACAGTGAGACATTAAGTAATTGATAGAGTTTATGTACTAATAAATGGTAAAGGAGGATGTTAAACCTAGGTGTAGAGCCTTGCCTAACCATAAACAACTCCTTTGTTTCTTTTCCCACTATATAAGTAACATTATTTTAAATCAATTTTTTACCTACTGATATCTGGTGTAGGATTACTCAATCTTTAGGTGGGCCTACCTGTTTAAATCTCATAGGTAGTTGTGAATTGGAAAGCATTAGAAGATGGTGAATTCTTTACATTCTACTTTTTTTTATTTTTGCAGGTCTGGTGATGAAACCCAGGGGAATTCAACCTCCGAGCTACACCCCTGCTCTACTTTTTATTCTTTATTTTGGAACAGAGTCTCACTAAGTTGTGGAGGGCCTCACTAAGTAGCTGAAGCTGTCCGCGAACCACAATCCTCCTTTCTCAGCCTCCTGAATGCTGGGATTACAAGCATGCACCACCATGCCCGGCTCATTCTCTAATTTTTAAAAAATAAAATTTAGTTTGAAAACTCTTGACTTCAGGATTCTGGTTTACAGGAAACAACATGTCTATGTTTATAAATAGAAATAATATTTCTCAGCACACATTGCCACCCCCAATCCCAGCAGCACATGCAGAAATAGCATAGAACATTGTGTTATAAAGCAGGAACAATTCTACTAACGGTGGTATCAGTGGTCTACTTTCTCATGTCCATTCTAAGTTATTATCTTCAAGAATAGATTTTTTACTTCTCCCTGGCCTTTCTATATCTCATACATATTTGCTTTTCACACCAATATTTATAATTTATCATATACTCTTTAGAGTATCAAGTGCAGCACTAGCATGGGTTTCTTCTGCTTTACTCCAACAGCTCAACACATTTTTTTGCCTCTAATAGGAGATGGGAAGTGGAGGCTGGATTGAAGTTTAGAATTTCTCCCAGATTTTCCCATCACTCATCAATCATCATACAATGTGAAAGTGACAACTTTGAAATCTTTAAATTTGCATAATGCTTTATAACTGAAACTATTTTGTGAGACTATTTTATTTTTACTCTATGCTAACTATAAAGACTAAGCTCCAAGCTTTGTATTGCACTTTTAGGAAGTAGTATATTTTTTATTCTAAAATAAAATCATTTATTTTGTAAGAAAAATTACTGCAAATAGTAGTTATATAAATTCAAGGCAATATGAAATATCTCAAAATGTTCTCTGGTTCTAGGCCCATAATATTTTTATTTGATTGTGAAACATGTATTTTTTTTTTACAGTTATGTTTTGTTTCTCAGGAGGCTCTATTTGCCCTAGGGTAATTTTGATACACAGAAAGAAAAAATAATCCTTCTATTAAATCACAGTACTGTCTGTGCCTGACTATCAGTTCATTGTGGAAATCCTGATTATCAGTGCAGAAACATTAGTGTGGAGAATTTCACTTGGGTGAATTTAAGGTTTGCAATAGCTTCCCATGATCCTACTAAAAGATGATTATTGCATTTTAGTGATACTTTAGAATATATTCTATCAATATCATCAATAAGCCTTATTTTTTATTCCTTATTGAAGTTTGTCTTTAAATTTTCTTCTTGCTTTGAACATATTTTCAGTAGCAAGAATAATTATATTGTTTGGACTTAAGGCAAAGGACCTCAGAGGTTTCGATATATAGTAAGAAAACAGTTATTGTAATTTTGGCAGCTTTTCATGTTATTTGCTTTCACTCTTATTAATGTTGAATTTGTTCCAAAACAAATACATCTGACAATCATTGGAAGGTAGTTTTAAGAGAGAGGATGCCAGATGGACCTGCTGTTTTTCCACATTTAGTACTTCCAATTATATCTTGACCTCACATTTTTCATGTGGACAAGAAAAGTTTTCACTCAATTTACTGTGTTCACTTTGAAATATTTTGCTTCTGATGTTTACTTTCTGCTGAGTGTTTGCTTAAGACTAAATACTGAGGAGGTATTATATTCAAGTTAACAAAGATTTAATGAGTGATATTAGGCCTGCCTTTACAAAAGAAACTATCATCAAAAACAAATGATGATGGGTGAATTTAGAATTTGTAAATATTGTATTATAAATACATATATTACTATAAATAATGTTATTGATGATTATATAATATACAAATACATAAATTGTATATATATAATAGACAGCAAAATATATGAATATTATAATAGTGAATATACTGTATGATATATAGTGATGCTTAAAATTTGAAATAGTACATAGTATTAAGGAAAGAAATATAAGTACATGCAGGCCAACCATGAGTATTCAGAGCATAGCAGAATAAATAAATAAATAAATTAATTAATTAATTAATTAATTGAACCCAGCCACGGTGGCACACATTTGTAATTCCAGCATTCCGGAGGCTGATACAAGAGGATCTTGGTTTGGACAGCCTCAGCTACTTAGTGAAGCCTTTTGCAACACAGTGAGAGCCTGTTTCAAAATAAAGAATAAAAAATAGGACTGGGGGTGTAGCTCAGAAGTAGAATGCTTCCAGATTCCATCCTCAATACCAAAATAATAATAATAATAATAATAATAATAATAATAATAATAATTGAAAGCTCCATAAACTTTTAAACTTTTTTTGTGGGTCTGGGGATGGAACCCAGGGGCATTTGACCTCTGAGCTACACCCCCTGCCCTATTTTTTATTCTTTATTTTGAAACCGGGTCTCACTGAGTTGCAGAGGGACTCACTAAGTAGCTGAGGCTGTCCGCAAACCACGATCCTCCAGGTCTCAGCCTCCCAAATGCTAGGATTACAAGCGTGCGCCACCACGCCCGGCTAAACTTTTAAAATTTTAAATTTTTAAATTTTTTTATTGATGCCTTGTAATTTTATGATTCTAAGATTCATACAGATTTATTTATATATGTAAATTATTTGGTTTGTTTTATTTCCTACAATCCTTTTCCCTCAGCTCCTTCTCTCAATCCTCTTGCTACTCTATTGGTCACCTTTCTCATTTTTATGAGGTTCCTGTTCTCTCTTTTTTGTTCTCTAGATTCTACATATGAGATAAACATGTGACCCAGCTGGGCATTTGTGGCTCATGCCTTTAAACTTAGTATTTGGGAGGCTAAGATAGGAAAATCGCTTGTTTGAAGACAGCCTCCTCATCTTTGCAAGTCTATCATCAACTTAGTGAGATCCTGTTTCCAAATAAAAAAATAGGAAGGGCTAGGTGTAGCTTAGACTTCCTCTGTGTTTAGCACACACATGTGTGTACGTGCACGCGCGCACACACACACACACACACACACACACACACACATGTGACCCTTGATTTTTTGAGTGTTGCTTATCTCTCTTAGCAATGATAGTCTCCAGTTTTGTTCTTTTTCTTGCATATGACATAATTTAATTACTCTTTTATGTGTGTGATACTGAGGATGGAACCCAGGGGCATTGTACCTCTAAGATACACTCCAAGCTCTATTTGTTTAGTCTTTTTATATTTTAAAACAGGGTCTCACTGAGTGGCAAAAGGCCTGAGTAGATGAGGCTGTACTCCAAATGCAATCCTCCGGTCTCTGCCTCCCAGATGCTGGGATTAAAAGCGTGTGCCTCCACACCTGGCCTAATTATTCTTTATGACTGATAAAAACTACCAATAAAAATTGTATGTATACCACATTTTTATCTATTCATATGTTTGTGGGCACCTAGGTTGGTTATATAAGTTTGTATTCTGAATTGTGCTGTTATAAATATGGGTATGTATGTATTATTATAGAATTTTAAGTTTAATTCTTTTGAAAAGATACCAAGGAATCATGTAGCTTGGTCATATGATGGTTTCATTACTATTCTTTTGGGAACCTCTGTACTAATCTTGATAGTGTTTGTACTAATTTACAATCCTACCAATAATACATAAGCATTCATTTCCCACCACACACACAGGCTCACCTGCATTTATTATTGTTTGTATATTTGATGATTTGTCATTAAAACTATAGTAAGATAAAATCTCAGTGCAGTTTAAAGTTTGAAAATTTAATTTCTCTGATTGCTAAGGATATTAGACATTTTTCATACATATATTGCCCATTAGTGTTTATTTTGAGATATGTTCAATTGCCCAGTAGTTGTTTGAATTATTTTTTTTGAGTTTTTAATTTTTGAGTTCGTTATATTTTTGAGATATTAATTTTCTGTCAGAAGAGTAACTGACAAAAATATACTCCCACTTCAAGGGCTCTCTCTTCACTTTCTTGATTACTTTTTTACTATGAAGATTTTGTTTTCTTGCAGTACTGGGGGTGAAATTCAGGGACATTCTATCTTTGAGCTACACTCCTCAGTCTTAGTTTTTATTCTTTATTTTAAAAAAGGGTCTCACTAAGTTTTGGAGTGCCTTACTAAGTAGCTGACGCTGTTTGATAACCTGCAATCCTCCTGTCTCAGCCTCCTAAGTACTAGGACTACAATCCGGTACCACCATGCCTGGCTTACTTTGAAGATGTTTTTAATTTGATGTTATCACATTTTGTAAGCTTTCGTTTTGTTTCCTGTGCTTTAGGGATTTAAGTAAGAAAGTTACTGCCTGTGTCTATATGTTGGAGAATTGGTCCTATATTTTCTTCTAGTAATTGCTGAGTTTCTAGTCTATTTCATAGAAACTGACTTTTGTTCAGGGTTAAAAGGTATTTGAGAGTTTAGCTTAGTGGTAGAGTTCTTAAGAGCATGTGATAGACCCTGATTCAATGACTAGAATTATAGAAAAAAGATTCATAAACTTTTAGTTAAAAAATTGAAGCCTAATAGAGTGGTAAAAATGGGGAATATTAAGAGCATTTAAAATAAAGCAATAACAAATTTAAGGCCCCATTGAATAAAATAACAGTTATTTCTTTGTATGACCAGTTTAAAGATAGGGTCAAGTTTAACTTGTCAGGGTAATTTAACAAATTTTATGATTTGGTTCATATTTCTTAAAGGCTACATCATTTGGAGTTAAAAGAGATAGTTTACTTAGGCCAGGTCATTCTAGCCCCTGATAGATCACATGATATTTGTGTATGTTAAGAATAAGAACACTTGCATGATAGCCAACCTTATGACAAAATATAAGTGGACAATTGTTAAATATAGGCACAATGTTGTTTGATAGATCTATAGAACTTACTCATCTTGCGTAACTGAAAATTATATATTAATTTCTTATAGTTAGATATAAAATGTCTCCTAAAGAGCTCTTTTATCAATTTATGGAGTCAATGTAATTGAATCTTAGGGGTTGTAATCCCAGTAGTAGATAAATACACTTTAATGTGTTTACCTGGGAGGTACCCGGGACTCATAGAGTGTGGTTGGTGCATTAGGATCATGGGGATATGGTCTCAGAGATTATATAAATGGCTCCTCCTCCCCTGCACTCTCTTTTGCTTCCAGCCTCCATGATGTAAACACAAGCTCTGTGCTTTCCTCTTTCCACTTCCTGTCACCATGCCCTGAAATCCATAGTTCCTGACCTCAAATGAATTGAACCCAGAATTGTAAAAAAATAAATCTTTCTTCCTCTAAGTTATGTGGCCAATCTTTTTATTATAGCTGAACGAATGCTGACAGATATACCACTGAACAGCAACTCACCATTTCCTCCCAAGTCCTTGGAAATCATCATGTTATCTGCATTTATTATGAGTTGGACTATTTCACATACTTCATGTAACTGGAATCATGCAAAATTTGTCCTTTTCTGGCTGGTTATTTAATTTACATCCTTCATAATCCAGGTCCACCGTCATTCTTTGGTATCACTAATCATCAGAGACGTGTACCGCAAAACCATAAGGATGTTAGGATAGCTACTGTAAACAAGCAAAAAAAAAAAAAAAAAAAAAAAGAGGTAATAAGGACATGGAGGAATAAGAAAACTAATACTCTTAATGAAAATGTTACATAATGCAACTATTTTGGGGAAAAAATGGAGTTTTTCCCAAACATAATTATCTAGCAATCCTTCTTCTGTATCTATATCCAAAAGGATTAAAATCAGTGACTCAGGATTTACAAATGGCAGAATGGAAGAAGGGAGCACGTATTGGCTGCTCTGATACTTGAAAATCAGTAAGCAGGATGACTGCTTCTTGACAAGAGAAGAAAAGCAATCGGAATTCAACAGCAGAAAGATAGTTGAAATATGGCTTAGTTGGAGGCAGCACAGGAAATAGAAGACTAAAAAAATAGCTCCACACTTCTCATTTGGTGAACTCTTGTGAAAGTTGGTGGCTGCCAGAACCTGTGGGTCTCAGAACTGGTAGCTCTCAGAGATCAACTCCAGCAAAGAAGAAGCTAAATCTTATCATCCAGTGGTTTCAGAGAACCAACACAAAAAGAATCTGTATTCTTCTTTTCACAATTGAATGACACAAGATTCCCCAGGCCACCTAACCAAATCACTCAGTGAACTTCTTTGTGTGGCTGCAGCTGAACTCAGCAAGACCAATAAACTAGTCCTGTCCTACAGGGATTCTAAACACCACTGGGAGTCTCCAGACAAACCAGTCGGATGACCCAGGGAAACCAGTTGCTGTACCCGTACTCATGGGGACCAAGAAACAATAGACCCTTTCTTCAGGAATCTAAGCAAAACTTACCAAGATAGTGAGTGTAAAAACTGTTTTAGTGGTAGCCTTTGCAGCTGTGGAGACTTGCTTGGCAATGAACAAATTCATAGGGTCTGTGAGTTGGCAAACCATCTCTGTGGAGGTGGGGATAGGAGCTACAGTCTGACACAGCAGAAATGTGAAATAGCAGAGAGTACCTAAGTACACTCAGGTGGGTCAGAAGTTCACACTTCCTCTGTTTGATCCCAGGTGAACACTATTGGATCACCAGAAGTGTGTCTGTGGGGGTGAAATGACTTGGCTAACCATGCTTCAGGTTCAGAAGGCTATATACTCTTGCCCAGTGGTGTTTGTGTGCTACAAGTATCAAGTGGTGGCCAGCAAGATCTCAAATGATTGCACTGCCCAATCAGGAGCATCTCTGGGGATAAATAACTGAACCATGCAAGCTCCAGGCTCAGAAGAGTACAATTTCTCCTTACCAGAGTTTGGACACTGCAAGTAGGGGGACTGGAGGCCAGGAGAAAGCAGGGTTTTATGTGATTGCAGCTGGTGGAGCAATAGTGCTGTCTCTGGAGCAATTTAATAAAAAAAAGGACAATTGAATTAATTGACACTAATACACACTTAGTAACAGGAAGCTGACTAATACATACTTCACAGAAGAAGAAATGCAAATGGCCAATACAAACATAAAAAAGTGTTCAACGCCATTAGAAATCATAAAGATGCAAATTAAAACTGCATTGAGATTCTATCTAATCTCAATTAGATGGCAATCATAAAGAAGTCAAACAATAATAAATGGTAGTGTGGATGTGGGAAAATAAGAACTCTTCTACACTGTTGGTGGGATTGTAAATTAGTGCAGCCACTATGGAGATAATTGTGGAGATTCCTCAGAAAACAGGGGATGAATCCACCATATGATCCAGTTATACCACTCTTGGGTATCTTTTCAAGTATCACATACATATCCATGTTTGTAGCAGCACAATTCACAAAGGCCAAATTATGGAACCAACTCAGGTGTCCATTGATAAATGAATTAATTTTTATAGGGTATATACAGAATGAAATTCTACTTAGCAATAAAGAACAAAATTATGCCATTTATAGAAAAATGGGTTGACCTGGAGGAAATTATGTTAAGTGAGACTAGGGAGTCACATAAAGTGAAAGGTTTTACGTTTTCTCTCATATGTAGAAGTTAAGGAGAATTGAGATATCATAGGGACTTCATATAATAGAGGTCAAACTGCAGTGGAGTGGTGGAGCTTGTTTTGGAAAGGATGGAAAGGTGGCAAGAGGGAGAATTAATAAAGGAAACACATCCACTGACACTATTTTTATATGTGAGAGTACCAAGGCCTATCTCAACATCTTATCTGAGGAAGGGTTGGAGTGAAAAGAGGGAGCCAAGTGAACGCCTGCCAACTGCTATGTGTATGTATGTCACTATCAGTATGAACCACATGCTAATACAATACTACAATGTACCAATAAAAGCATAGCTAAATTAAGAAATCAGTAACTCAGAGAAATATTTATACTTTCATATCAATGATAATACTAATCACAATAGCTGAGACATAGAAATAACCTGAATGTCCTATTGATAAAAAAATGTATTATATGCATATAAAGCAACATTTTTCAGTGTTAAAAATAAATTTTGCAATATGCAATAACATGGAAGAACAACATGCAAAAATTAAATTAGACTTTTATATAACACTAAAAATAAACTCAAAGTGGATTACAGACTTAAATGTAAGATTTCAAATAAAATAGCTTAAAGATAAACATAGAATAAAACCTTTTTGCATTGATCTTGTAATAATTTCTTGGTTATGCTACGGAAAACACCACAAAAGCAAAAAGCAGGCAAGAGGGACTGCATTAAATAATATCATTCTGCACAGCAAAGGAAACAATCAACAGAGTGATAAAGCAAACTGTACAATCAAGGAAAATACTTAAAAACCATATAGGTGATAAGGAGTTAATATAAAAAATATGGAAGAAAGTCCTATACTTAACTAGCTAAATAAATAAGTAAAAAGTTGTCAAAGGCCCTGAACAGATATTTCTTAATAGAAGAAATACAAATGCCATTTAAAAAAGGAACAAAAATTTTTAAATTCTCTTTATTTTATGCTGAGAATGAAACCTAGGGTTTTATGCATACTAGGGAAACACTCTACCACTGAGTTATACCACAAGCACTTAGATTTATTTTTATTGGTGCGTTGTAAATATCATCTTATTGATGTATAGAGTGAGAGGAATGTACCGCATACAACACCATTTATTTCCCTCTTGATCACATTCTACTTTCCCCTTCCCCTTACATGTCATTGAGGGTCCTGATAACTTCATATACATACATATGCACCAATAAAAATAAAAATAAAGATGACTATGTTAACTTCCACACATATTTGATTGAGATTCCTCTATTTAAAGATTTTAAACATTTGTTTTTCTTTCTTGTCAGAGTTGTCATTCCCAACTTCTATAAATGTCTTTGATCAATTAAAGTACATTCGATTACATTTTTAAAAATGCTGCACCCTCCCAAATCTTAAATTTTGATTGTATCTTTTGTTAGCTAATTTAAGAATATCTGTTTCTCTTTTTTGTGTGCCAATGTGGTAAGTGAATATCAGAGTCTATTTTGAGAATAATCCACTTACGCCTCATTCCCATTAATGTTTCTTCCCTTATCCAGTTACTTCAAATTATCACAGCATCTAGGCAAATACCTCTGTGATTCCAATGGTTTTCTTGGATTTTTATGACTCGCTGCCCTCTCTACATAAAGTAATAGCTGCCACTCACTAAGGCTGTATGCATTCCTTGTAAGTTCTGTCTACACGGGCTAACCATCTTTCTATTTTATTAAAGAATCATATGTTTTGTCTATTGGCTTCTAATTGGGGAAAACTGTTATCTTTTCCATATCTCATTCTAATTTGTCCTTTATAATGAACTAACCAAACATCTAAGAGCCTGTTTTCTTTACATATCTCACATTTCATATTTTTCTACAACTTTTTTGTGTCAGGAGTTGCTAAAAACAGTGTCACTGTCGCACAGTAAAACGTTACATTTCAGAATTGCACCTTCACATCAAAGTTAGCTTTTCTTCTGCTCTTGCAGGGTAGCTGATTCAGGATGTCCAATGGAAAATTATAGTCATTCATCAATGAAGACTGGGGAGTCATCATTTATTGTAAAACCTTAGGCTTCTAGATGATTGTAAACTATCACAGACAGAATTACACCCTTTGTACTCCTCAGGGCCTTCTTGTTTCTCAGAAAAGAAAAACAGAGATAGTAAAGTTTATTTGTTTCTTAACCACTGTCTATCTGGAGACTCCAAATATGTCCTTGTCTCAGACCTCTTCTAAATTTTAGGTTTCTTTCTCAGAAAGTATTAAATGTGGCATTCAAATGCGTATGACTTATAACGTGGTCTAGTCTACTGTTGAATCTTCTGCCTAGTTCTGCTTAGGGAAGGCATTGGTTTATGAAAAAATTTGTGGAGGTTTGCTGCTGGGAGAGTGAAGAGTCAAGCAAAAAAGATAGTGTTTTTGCTTTTGTTAATATATATATATATATATATATATATATATATATATATATACTTTTATTTCTCAGAATTTGGGCACAGAGAGAGCTACTCATCTCCTATCTGAGAAAGTATGTCAACTCTCATTTCCTAAAAAATTCTCCATGAATCTTATCTCAATTACAGTTTTGAAAAGTTTTATGGTTCCATCAGCTTAAGATTGTATTTATTAGCGGGGCGTGGAGGTATATGCTTCTAATCCCAGTATTCAGGAGGTGAGACCAGAGCATTGCGGTTCAGCCTCAGCTATTTAGAGAGGCCCTTCACAACTCAGTGAGATTCTGTTTCAAAAATAAAAAGACTAAAAAATAAGCCTGAAGGTGTAGCTTGGAGGTACCGCATCCTTGGGTTCCATCCCCAGTATTGAAAAAAAATTTTTTTAAATATGGCAGTTGCTGGGCGTGGTGGTGCATGCTTGTAATCCCAGCATTCTGGAGGCTGAGACTGTAGGATAATGGTTCGCAGACAGCCTCAGCTACTTAGTGAGGTGCTCTGAAACTTAATAAGACCCTGTTTCAAAATAAAAAAATAAAAGAATAGAGCAGGGGATGTAGCTCGGAGGTAGAATACCCCTGGGTTCTATCCCCAGACCCACAAAAAAGAAAAAAAAAGAAAAAGAAAATATGGCAGTTGCTTTTTAACTGTCTTTCTCGCTTGCTCACACTAGTTATATTGAAATTTATTTCTCAGATCTCTCTAGAGTACTAGAGGGGGGAAACCCATAGAATATAAAAATTTAAGACAGTATCTATTACCCATGGTAATATTATTAGTAGTAAAATTATATCCCTTAGTTTGGTAATGAAGTAATTTTTGTTTATATGTATATGTGTATGTGGTGTTGGGGATTGAATCCAAGGCCTTTCTACCTCTGAGCTTCATCCTCAGCTCTATTAAATTTTTATTGGGTGTTGGCTCAAGCCACATATGCCAACTAAATTTGCTTTTTTTTACAGATACTTTTCAAATAATAAATTTTCAAAACACTCATCAAAAATATATCGAGCTCACATTATGTTCTAGTAGCTATTTGACACACAGGGAACCCAACTATGAGCAAAATAGACAGTAATCTCTGCTTTACCTTGCTACATCCCAAAATCTGTAATAACTTTTTTTCATACAGAAAAAATATATAAGCTAGTGAATTTTTCATTTCACTCTAGGTTATAGAAATTTTTTATTGCGACATAATTTTCACCTTTTTTCTACTTGTAATAGTTTTCCATTTCTATCTCTTTCTTTGTTATCACATTTTTTTTTTGTGTGTGTGTGGTACTGGGGATAGAACCCAGAGGCATTCTACCTCTGGGCCTCACTAAGTAGCTGCGGCTGTCTGTGAACCATGATCCTCCTGTCTCAGCCTCCCAAATGCTGAGATATGACAATTTTAATTAATACAATTTTGTTTTTAATGGTGCTAAAAATTGTCTTCAGTTCTTTTTGAACAAGACAAAATTAAATATATAGATATCATGAATAATAGTCATACTTTGAGAACAAAAAAATCAAATTTACTAAAAATTTGAATTTTTCATAATCTTAGGCTTTAACACTTTTACAAACTGCATAAATGTATACTTACATCAAAGAGGTATGATTACTCATGATAGACAGCTCTATCATTAGTAAAGTAAAAAAGGATATATTTCTGTTTCATTATTTTAATGTATAATAATGTACAAATTATTACCTATCTTGAACACAAATTACAAACCTCTACTCTGCCAAATGAAACATATAACTTTTGTATAATTTAGCCTGTTGTGAATATCTGCCAATAAATAATTCTTAACTTAAGCTAAGTAGTTCTTATCTTAGCTTTTATTGAGTTCTTCATATGTTTTGTGTTGCTATAAGTGAATAGCTGATCCTGGAAAATGTATAAAGAAAATATTTATTTGACTCACATTTCTGGTGGTAAAAAGTCAAAAAAGTATGTTGCCACTGTTGGAATGCATCACAAGTGGAGAAGCATAAAGGGAATTGTTCGTGTGTGTGTGTGGAGAGGGAGTGTGTGGGAATAAGAAAGTAAGAGAGTTGGTGGAGCCAGACTCCTTCTTTGATAAAAAGGGACTGCCCCACAATTTAGCAAACCAATTCACTCCTGTGAAAGCATTAGCTCATTCATGAGGCTGAACCTCCCTCCCCTGTTAGGCCCCACAGCCTGAAGGTTCCATTCCCTTAATAAAAGCACACTGGGGACCATGCTTCCAGAACATAAAAGGTTTGAGAAACAACCATATCTAAACCACAGCATAAGGTATCAGATGCCTCCCTAAATTTCTTATATACCTTATTAACTTGATTAAGTCTATTAACAACATTAATTTTATTAATTATTAATCCAAAATAACTCTATATGGGGTACAGGATTATTATTCTCCTTTGATGAGAATAAATGGGGTTTAATTTAGAAGCAGTTATGAAGAAGTTATCACAATCAGTAAGAGTTCTTACATTTGAACATAGACATCACAACTATAAGACTTAATCACTACATAGCTAATGCTTATTGTATATGCAGTAGAACATGCATTCGTATATTCATAGGAAAATATAAATAAGAGGAAAGGGTGGGGAGTGGGTGGGACCTAAAGGGAAGCACAAGAAGACCTGTGTGCATGTTTGTTTGCATGATTTTGAACCTCAATATGAAGCATAATTACGATGTTCAATTAAAAATATAACAATATTTTTAATAAAGTTGATAAATGAAGCCTAGAAATTTTAGTTCAAGTGGATTTTAGTACTAGAAGATACACTCTTGAATATTCCTGAAGAGTATTTTGGGGCTATAAAATTAATCTAGTTTTTGGATGTTACATAGTTATTTAATATTAGAAAGTTGAAAAATTATTAAGGAAGCAATATTGTATAGTCACAGATTTTAGAATTGAAAGAGCTTCTAAAGGCTACTGGAGGGAGGTGAAAAAGTGTCACCCAAAAGATATCCACTCTCTAAAATCTAGATTTTGTGAATATGCTTTGTTATTTTGCAAATAGAACTTTGCTGGCATGATTAAATATTTAGGCTCTAAAGTGGAAATATTTTCCTAGACTATCCAAAAGAGTACATTTTAATCTCATGAGCTCTTAAAATGATAGAACCTTTTGCATTTAAAATCACATAGAATTGGAGAAATGTGATAGAAGAGAGGTTTGAGCCGGGTGTGGTGGCGCACGCTTGTAATCCCTGTGCTTGGGAGGTGGAGACAGAAGGATTGCACAGGTTTGAAGCCAGCCTTGATGGCTTAAGAGAGCCTGTTTCCAAATAAAAATATAAAATAGGTCTGGGAGTGTAGCCCGGAGGTAGAAGGGCTTCCAGGAACCCCAGTACTAAGAGGAAGAAAAAGAGGAAAAAGAGGAAGAAGAAGAAGAGGAAGGAGGAGGAGGAGGAGGAGGAGGAGGAGGAGGAGGAGGAGGAGGAGGAGGAGGAGGAGAAGGAGAAGGAGAAGGAGAAGGAGAAGGAGAAGGAGAAGGAGAAGGAGAAGGAGAAGGAGAAGGAGAAGGAGAAGGAGAAGGAGAAGGAGAAGGAGAAGGAGAAGGAGAAGGAGAAGGAGAAGAAGAGGTTTGAAGGCCTAGAAGAACTCCACCAGACTTAGCTGGCTTTGAAGATGGAGGAAAGGTCAGGAGCCAAGGAATATGTTGGATGATAGAAGTGAGAATTGTTTAGGGTGACATCTAGCAAAGAACTTAAGACCTCAATCCTACAAGAGCAAAGAACTAAATTCTGCGAATAATCTGAAAGTTATAGGAAACGGGTTCTCTGCCTGAGTCTCCACAAAGGAATTGTGGCTTCTAACATCTTGCTTTTAAATGGACAAGTCCCATGTTAGACTCATGAGCTACACACTTTGAGGTAAGTTCACATCATTTACCTCCTGGAATTTGTGGTAATTTGTATAGAAATAATAGAAAATTTAAGAAACATTGTCACATAAGCTGGTAAATTATGTAAGTGACTGTATCTTAAATAAGACTTCTGGAGTTCTACTCTAGTTCAATATTTTTATTTATTTATTTATTTATTTATTTATTTATTTATTTATTTATTTTGGTGGTACTGGGGTTCCTGGAAGCCCTTCTACCTCTGGGCTACACTCCCAGACCTATTTTTTACATTTTTATTTGGAAACAGGGTCTCCTAAGCCAGCGCGTGTGGCTGGCTTCAAACCTGCGCGATCCTCCTGTCTCTGCCTCCCAAGCGCAGGGATTACAAGCGTGCGCCACCATGCCCGGCTCTATTTTTATTTTTAACATATGTTTTGGGAATTGTAATTATAGATAATAATGAGATTTAGAGTGATAGAAGCATACATGAACAGAGGACTTGATGTGTTTTTCTCTGAGTCCAACCTAATTCCTCTCCTTCCCCATACATGCTGCTGAGATTGGTCTTGATAATTTTGTATATGTACATACCAGTATTTGAACTTTTTCCTTTATCAAGTGCCCTTCCCCCCACTCTCCCTACAACCCCCTCCATAATTCGACTTAAATTTCTCCTCTTTATTTGAAGTCCTTTTTGCTTCTCAAGTTCTCTGTATAGCGTCAACATATTAGAGCAAACATATAATGTGACAGTTGCATTTGAAAAATTCTATAATAACAATATATTCATCCTAGACTTTTTAAAAACATTTTTTGTGATACTGGGGGTCGAACCCAGAGACTTTCTACCTCTGGGCTATACTCCCAGACCTATTTTATACTTTATTTGGAAACAGGGTCTCACTAAGTTGCTGAGAACCTCACTAAGTAGCTAAGGCTGGCTTCAAACCTGTGTGATCTTCTTTTCTCAGCCTCCCAAGTACTGGGATTACAAGTGTGAGCCACCACACCTGGCTAAACTTTTTTTTTTTTTTTTGAGATTTTGGTTTTGCTATTTTGTTTTTGTTGTTTTTGGTGCTGAGGATTGAACTCAGGGCCTTGCTGGGCAAATGTTGAGTTATATTACCAGCCCCATTTTGGTTTTGAAGATCCCTGGAAAAAAATAAAATCAAAATCATTGTTGGTAATGTATTTTAGGGAATAAAATACCTAACTAAAAGCTTAAATATTGGTAAGAAGGATTTCAATTTTGAGTAATAAAATTTGTTCAGGACATTATAGATGTTTGAGTTGGGGGCATATTTGAAGATAAATCAATCCTGAAATTTTTACATATAAGAAGGCTGATGACTGGAAATGATCTCTATAAACTTAGTTTTCCTGTTTGGGAAAAGATTTTTGAAATTAATTTTCAAATTTAAAAAACTTTTTCTTCCATCGTTGTTTCTGTTTTATCCTTATGCTAGACAGAGAACTATAACCCTAGCCTCATAAGAGATTCTATGTATGCCCATGAATCTGTAGCCTAATTATGGAATAAAATGCTAAAGGGAAGTATGAACCTGAATTCCACCAGAGAAAGCTATTGTAATGATTTATTATGAACATGATTCATTATATCATCACTAAGATGGGAACAACAACCCGTATTACAAGGGCTACATGGCTCGCACTTCTCATGCCATATTTTAGCAACCTTAAACCCAAATTGTGACAGGTATATATAAAGGGAATTGATTTAAAATCCCTTAAAATGCAAATACATTCATAACTTTAAGTCTGCACATATATTCTACCAGTGACTCAGACTTCTAAACAGTTTCAAATTTTTTCAGACCTTTTTATGGTGTTCCCATACTTATTTTATATAAGGCTTCAGTTTTGTCATTAGAGACACAAATGCATCCTCAGGAAACATACATATATAGTAGGAGAGCTTAGTGAATCACCTTTGGCAGTTAATAAAATCTACAGAGAAGAGCTGAAAAAGACACAGGGTTTCAGCATATTTCATTGTCTTAGTCATCCTCATATCACCAATAACAAACCCCTAACACATCATTTTGTCCCAATTTACTGGACGGAACGTATAATAATAGCACATGGGATGAGTACTGGAGAATTCTAGCATATGGCAATTTCATTCTCAGATTTTTTTAACCATATCATTATTTTTGTTAATTAATGTAATTTTAAAATTAAGCAAAATTAGAATACAGTTTCACCCTTAAAAATGCAACCCTTTTTGAGAGAATTAGGTCAGGAATATTTTAAATAATAATTTATGTTCAAAAGTCCTTGATGGTCACAGTCACTATCAGCATATATGATTGCCTTCTAGTTGAGGTGGTATTTCTTTTTGAATAGATGATCTATTTTGTTTTTAATTAATCACAATGATTTATAGATTCTGCAAATCATGTCTGCAATTGAACTAGAGAGTGGTTTTGTCTAGTGGATAGCCTGACACTTCCTAAATTTTCTAAGCAGGACATAGCTCAAATAATTTCATAGTAATATCTAGTATGAATGCTCACAATATTATTAAAATATAACATAATTTGTTTAAATCCACATTTTTGCTTCTTTATGTAGCCAACTAATTGTCAAAATATTTTTTTGCAGGAGAAGGAGTCAGAGAGAAAAGAGTCTCATCCAAATGAGTTAGACCTATCAACATTATGACTGATAAAGTAATTCAAAAGAAATTTACAGCTTGAAAATTCTTGATGTTACTAGTAGTTTTATACCATTTAATTATAATGATGATGATGATGGTGATGATAACAGCAAATCCAGAAATTGTTTAATAAGTACTTGTTTTGGGCCAGTTATATACACATTTTACCCTATATAAAAAGCACCCAGGAGTGGAAATACCTAAGGAATGGTTGACTACTGAAATAATAATAATAATAAAGTGATACCTAAATTTGATAAAAAATTAATTACAATTCAACTAACATTAATTCCAAAGGTAATTACAAAATGAAAAACTATGTTGATATTTTTTCTAAAACTAAATTATTTATGAAAAGAAAAAGAAGTGATATCTAAATATTTTTATTTTATTTATTTTTTTCATATTTTATTTTATTTATATGTGGAAAATATTGAAAATGGTGTACATTTAGATTGTACTTCGTGCCCTCTCCTCCCCATTCTCCTCCCCCCCTCCCAATAATGAGTGTCCAGGTTAACCATGCTATATTTATACTATTACACATATTCGGATGTAGCTCCTCCATTTAACAACCTCATCTTTCTTCCTCTCCTATCCTTCCATTCTAGCTTTGCTGAGATTTTCCTTCCATTAACTAGACTTCCTCTGGTATTACCAGTACTCTCTAGTTTGGAACTGGAGAACATTATGTTAAGTGAGATTAAGAAAGAAAAGGGACATATGTTTTCTCTAAATATTTTTTATTTTAAATGGAAACAACCAGATATAAGGTTTTTAAAAGGCAATTTGTGAAAATATGGTGATGAATTGAAGATTTTAATCAATAAAAGAAAAAGATACACAATTTTCAAGTTACTGTTGAAGCAGCAGACTGGAAGGGAATAAATAAAAAAGAAGAAAACATTTTATTTATTTATTTATTTTGTGTGTGATACTGGGGATGGAACCCAGAGGCTTTCTATCTCTGGGCTATACTCCCAGCCCTATTTTATATTTTATTTTGAAACAGGGTCTCACTAAGTTGTTGAAAGCCTCACTAAGTAGCTGAGGCTGGCTTCGAACCCGTGCGATCCTCCTGTCTCAGCTTCTCAAGCACGGGGATTACAGGCGTGTGCCACCACGCCCGGCAAAAGAAAACATTTAAAAGCAGACAATATTCAGATAAGGACTTTAGCATAGTTGTAGGTGTCAGACTTACATTCTGTCTTAAAAAGGAAAAGCATTTTTTAATCAGAAATATGATAGCACACACCTGTGATGCTCAATAGAAAGAAACATAGGAGGTGACCTCCACATCCTCCTTGGCTGCCTGTGGCAGTCATTACCCAAATTACAACATAAATGTATCATCAGAAAATTAGTGTGACTGTCAGAAGAGCTTCCTCAAACAAAGAGTTCTAACTGGGAAACATGTAGGTTGGAGACTGAGGTTGCTGCGTTAGTTAAAATTTACAGGACAGAAAATTAGGAACTACACAAATATACAGTTCCAGAAGACTCATAGTAGTTTCCATGAAGTTGGGCTAATGGATAACTTGTACACATCCTGGGTAAGACTCGACAGCCATAGTAATAGAGGTGTCAGGAATAAGAAGGAATATTCTGGAAGCCCCACATTTTGGGGAAAATAAAGAAATATGACTACAGTGAAGATGCTCTTTAAACATCTAGGTGGCCTCTGTGATCTGGAAAAAATGTGGCAGGAGCAAGTTTGCTCAAGTGCTTAAGTGAGGAATGTCTCATATGCTGTGTAACTGCCTGAAATCAAGGTTTGACAGGACCGGGTTGATCTGCTTGTTGGCTAGAACAAAAATCCGTGTTACTGAAATATAGACAACAGGAGTACACCGCATCTGCTTTATTCAGATCATATTACAATTATGAGATTTGCAAAGAAGCAGGTGAGTATGACTCATGAGCAGAAGATAAAACGATCCATAATTATAAACTTAAAAATGTCATAGGGTTTTTTTTGAGGGAATTTAAAGATAGGTATATGAAAAGGTTTATAATAAGTATATTCATATACGTAAGAGTCACAGAAAATAAAAAAGAAAAGTCACAATAAGTCACAATAAACAAGACTGGAAAAAACCAACAAAGATACAGAACAATCAAAACCAATTACACTGCATCTTCAAAAGTGAAAAAAAAAAATCAGTATCTGAAATGAAATAAACATTTAGCAGCAGATTACTTGTTGTATTACTTGTACATGCTTCCTAGAACACGTACATCTACTCAAGATAATATCATAAAGCAGTTATTAGCATATTTTCAAGATGATTAGGCCACATCACACACTTTTATTACCAGTAGTTCCCTCTCAGTAATTGGATGAGAAACGGATCACAAGTAGTGTGTTCAAACTCTCAACACCCCCTTTATCTTTATTGATATTTCTGTGTGTGTGTGTGTGTGTGTGTGTGTGTGTGTGTGTGTGCATGTGTATGGCAAGTAGCTTTTCATTATATTAAATAATGACTTCCTCAGTTCATTTCATCATGAAGATTTGTTTTTGCCTTTTTACCTCAAAGTTTACCATCTGCAAGGTAACAACAACAGAAAGTATTCCATCAAAGAAAAGCCCATATTCAAATAGGTTTCCAGCTGAATTCTACAAAACTCTTATTTATTTACTTACTTACTTATTTATTTATTTATTTATTTATTTATTTATTTATTTAGTGGTACTGGAGGTAGAATCCAGAGGCTTTCTACCCCCAGGCTATACTCCCAGACCTATTTTATATTTTATTTGGAAACAGAGTCTTGCTAAGTTTCTGAGAGCCTCACTAAGTAGCTGAGGCTGGCTTCAAACCTGTGCGATCCTCCTGTCTCCTGTCAAGCATGGGGATTACAAGCATGCTCCACCAGGCTTGACTCTACAAAACTTTTAGAGAAGAACTAAACTTAATAATTCACAAGTTAATTCATAAAATCAAAAGAGAGTTCTTCCAAACTCCTTCTATGAGGCCAGTATCACATTAACACCAAAACCAAATAAAAATTTGAAAAAAGAAAATTATAGACCAATATTATTGATGAACATAGATTAAAAATTCTATATAAAATACTAGCTATGCACATTCAAAACCACATTAGGAAAATTGTACATCATCATCAAGTTGGTTTCATTCCAGGAAAGCAAGGCTGTTTCAAGACATGAATTAATACATTTTGTTTGCCACATAAATAACACTAAAAACAAAATCACATGATCATATCAATAGATGATGAAAACTTATTTGACAAAATCCCCATTCATGTTAAAAAACTGAAGAAAATAGAATAAAAGGAACTTATCTCAAAATTATTAAGGCAATATATAATAAACTCAAAGCCAACATCATTTTGAATGGGTAAAAACTGCAAGAATTCCTTCTAAAATCAGGAACAAATATGCTATTACCATTCTTTTCAATATAGTTTTCAAGACTATTTCCAGAGCAATAACAATAGAAGGATATCAAAGGAATTCAAATAAAAAAGAATTAAAATTATCTTTGTTTACCTAAAGAGAAAGTCTACAGAATGGGAGAAGATCTTTACCAGCCACCACTCTGATAGAGGGCTAATATACAGAATATACAAAGATCTCAAAAGACTCTATGCTAGTGAAACAAATAACCCAATCAAGAAATGGGAAACTGAGCTGAATAGACACTTCACAAAAGAAGAGACACAAATGGCCAATAGATACATGAAAAGATGTTCAACATAATTAGCCATCAGGGAGATGCAAATCAAAACTATGCTAAGATTCCATCTAACCCCAGAGTGGCAAGCATAAAGAAATCAAATAAAACCAAATGCTGGCAAAGATGTAGGGAATGAGGAACACTTTTACACTGTTGTTTGTGATTGCAAACTATTTCAGCTTCTATGGAGATCAGTGTGGAAATTCCTTAGAAAACTGGGAATAGATCCACCATATGATCCAGCTCTACCACTCCTGGTTATTTTTCCAAAGAGGTTGAAATCAGAGAACTACAGTAAAATATACATACCTATGTTCATAGTGGCACAATTTGTAATAGCCAAAATATGGAACCAACCTAGGTCTCCATTAACAAATGAATGGATTGCAAAATTATGGGAAATACACACAATGAAATTGTATTCAGCTATAAAGAAGAACAAAATCATGCCATTCGCAAAAAGATGGAAAGATCTGAAGAACATTGTGTTAAGTGAGATTAGCCAGGCACAGAAAGAGAAGGGACATGTTTTCTCTAATATGACCAAACTAGGGAGCTTTGGGGATAACAGAGGAACTCCAGATAATGTAGGAAAAATCTCAGCAAAGCTAGAATGGAAGGAGAGGAGAGGAAGAATGCTGAGGTTGATTAATGGAGGAACTATATTCAAATATGTGTAAAAGTATGAATCTAGCATGGCTAACCTGGACACTCATTGTTAGGAGGGGGGAAGGGGAACTGGAGGTGGGGGGAGAGGGCACCAAGCACAGTCTACATGTATACCATTTTCAATATGTTTCACATATAAATAAAATTTTAAAAATTATCTTTGTTTGCAGAAAACATGATCCTATACCTATAAGATCCAAAACACTTAACAAAAAGACTACTGAGCTGACTAAAGAAATCATCAAAATAGTGGGATACAAAATCAACCTAAATAAATCAGTAGCTTTTCTATTTGCCAATCATGATTCCATGAAGAAGGAAATACAAAAAATGTTTCTATTCACAATAACCTCAAAACCAATAAAATACTTAGGAATAAACTTAAACAAAGAGATAAAAGACCACTACATTGAAAATTATAAAACACTAGAGAAAGAAATTGGAAAAGACCTTGAAAGATGGACGATGTCTCTTGCTCATGAATAGGCAAAATCAATATCAAAAACACTATTCTATTCTATCAAAATACATTGTTTGAGACAAATTCTGTGGTAATGAACAATAATCACTGTTTACTGTATAATTAGGATGTTTTGAGCTCTAAAAATGAAACTCATTTAAAAATCAAGTAAAAAATAGAAAAAAACAATAGCTGTATACTTGTATTTTTATTCAATTTTATCAAGTAAAGAAAAATTAAAAGCAAATTTATAAATCAATTTCATAAAAAATAAAATAGATTTATTTTGTAGATATTAAAAATAACTTTTAGCCAGGTGTGAGGGCACACAACTATAATCCCAATACTTGGGAAGCTGAGACAGTAGGATCTCAGGTTCAAAGCCATTCTCAGCAATTTATTGAGGCCCTCGGCAACTCAGCAAGACCCTATTTCAAATTAAAAAAACAAAATAGTACTGGGGATATAGCTCAGAGGTAGAATGTCCCTGGGTTCAATCCCTAGCACCAGAACAAATAAATAAGATAAAAATAATAAATAAAAAAATAAAATATCTTTTAAGTAATGTTAGCTATACTAATTATTTTATTTTACTACTTTTGAAAAAATGTAATGTCTATGAATGAAAACAAATTAAAATACTTTAAAACATAATTTAATATTTTAACCTTTTTAATTTGTGTTTGAATTATAAACATATATGTATATATGTATACATACATATGCAAATCATGCTTTCACATGTGCTAAAAAAGACAGAATTTTTAACAAATGATCTCAAGAATACTGTATATCCAGATGTAGAAGACTGAAACTTGATCCTTATCTTTCATCTTGAACAAAAACCAATTCAAAATGGATCAAAGACCTAAACCCTATATTTAGTACCGAGAATTTAAACTACTAGAAGAAAACATAGGGAAAACACTTCAAGATAGAGACAGAGGTAATGACTTTCTAAATAGATCTCTAATAGCTCAGAAAATAAAATCAAAGGTGGACAAGTTGAATTGTATTAAAAGGCTTCTGCACAGCAAAGAGAATGATTAAAACATAGAAGAGAAAGCCTACAGAATAAGAGAAAAAAATTTTGCCAATTAACTTCTTTGAGAGAACATTAATATCCAGAATATATAAAAAACTCAAATAAATTAACAAAAAATAACTCAATACATACATAGGCAAATTAAACAAACACACATTTCTCAAAATAAGTATACATTATTAATAATTGCATGAAACAATGTTCAACATTTTAGCCATCAGGAAAAAAACAAATCAAAATTACACTGAGATTACATTTTGCTCCAGTCAGAATGACAATTATCAAGAATACAAAAAATAATAAATGCTGGTGAGGAGGTGAGGGAAATAAACTTTTATATGCTGATGGTGAAAATAAAAATTAGTATGGTCATTATGAAAATCAGTATGGAAGGTCCTCAAAAAACTAAAACTAAAAACAATATATGAGCCACATATCCCACTCCTGGTTGTATACCTCAAGGAAATGTAGTCACTATAGTTAAGAAATACCTGCATATAAATATTTACTGTGGCACTATTCACAGTAGCCACGTTATGAAATCAGCCTAAGTGCCTGTCTGCCTGGCGATGATTAAAAGTATAAAGAAAATAGATGCACATGATAGAGCATTATTCTACCATAAATATAAATAAATCATGTTTTATGAAATAAAATGAATGGAAATAATGCGAAGTAAAATAAACCAGACTCAGAAAGACAAGTTTTGCATGTTCTTACTTCATATGTGGAGTTAAAAATAAAAGATGACATCCAAGTATCAGGAGACTATTAGAGAACAGGAAGAGATCAGGGGAGAAGGAGAGGGTAAGAGAGGGTGGTTTGGAGGTAAATATGATCAGAGTATTGCCTTCATGTATGAAGATGTCAGAGTAAAGCCCAATAGTCTGTATAATTAAAATGCACCAAGCCGGGTGTGGTGTTGCATGCTTGTAATCCCAGCATTAGGGAGGCTGAAACAAGAGGATCATTCTTCTTGGACAGCCTCAGCTACTTAGTGAGACCCTGTTTCAAAATAAAGAATAAAAATAGGGCAGGGGGTATAGCTCAGAGGTTGAATGCCCCTAGGTTCCATTCCAAGACCTGCAAAAATAAAACAATGCCCCAGTCAAAAAAGGGAAAAATTAAAAAATATAAGAAATCAAGTTTTCTGCCAGCTCGGGGGTGCATACTTATAATTCCAGTACTTGGGAGGCTGGGCAAGAGGATCACAGGTTCAAAGCCAGAATCAGCAACTAAAGCCAGCATCAGCAACTTAGTAAGGCTATCAGTAATTTATCTTGGAGGTAGAATGCCTCGAGGACCAACTCAGGCAGTACAAAAATAAATAAGTAAATAAAAACAAAAATAAAAAAGAAGAGAAAGAAAGCAGGTATTTATTTAAATTTAGGTACCTATAAAGTGTTTGGGTATATTTATATCTTTAGTTATTACACTGATATATTTATTTCTGTCCTTGCTAATTTCTAAATATATGTGCCTTAAAGCATACAATCTAAAGAAGTAGATAATGTGACAGTGTTTGACATATTATATGAAAAAATATTTTTAACCAGACCTAATACAATTTTCTATATGTATTCATTCAAGAATGTGTATCCAAATTAATTATAGGAATGAATATTTTGGTATGCCAATAATTGAGATTCTCGTTTAATTTATTTTATGATTTAAAAAAATCAATGTACTTTAAAATATGGAAAACAATCTAAATATATTTATATCTACCAAACTAAAATTTGGAACTGAATTCATTACTGAGCTCATGAATGGATCTTAAAATCCAATTTGAAAACATAGTATTGAATTTTCAGACAAAATTGCTATAAAAAATTCTTTGTGATTAGTACTGGGATTTTCTAATCCAAGAAATTTCTTCCATGCAGGGCACTGGAAAGGCAAGAAAACATTCAATACAAGTATGAAAACATGGCAGATGTTATTGATGGTGTCAATCACGAGTCATTATAGTTCTTCATAGTCTAAAGCCTCACACCATACCTAACATAAATTATCCTGTTTCTGAAATTACATTATTGAGAGTATGTTTGCCCTCAAAGAAGAAATATTTTTTTCCTCTACAAAGATTTTGGTATCAAATTTTATAGTAGAACCCAAAATAGTCATATTAAGTTGGTTTAATATAAAACTATCTATATATACCCAAAGAACATATAATATACAAATCACAGAAAAAAAAGACTATCTCCAGAACAAATGAGAAAACTCATAAAATTTATCTATATTTGCATAAATTATTTAAGTTGTTGAAATGAAATACCAGTATTCAATTGATGGGGTGTGTCTATACAGCGCCTAAGGAGATTCAGTCTGAGTGGCCTACGGCCTAAGGAAAAACTTTAAGTAAAGTGATTCAGCAAAAAAGGGGCAAAGATGGCGCCTGGAGGAAGCTACGAAGGTGTGGTTTCCCCATTCATTATGGGTGGGGAGACTGAGCGGTTTTTCCCTTTCTACCTTTAAAGGAGCTTTCCGCACACATGAATGGCTCATGTACTGGCCTGGGATTGGCTGTAAACTACGTGCTAGTGATCTTTATCCCGGATAGGCTAGGCTATTTCTCATGGAAATTCCCCTCGTGGCTTGGTGCTATATATAGGACTGCTTGGAGAGAAATAAATGAGATCTTGCTTGACTTGACTCCCGGCTCGTGGGTTTGTGTTCGAGTCGTTGGTACTCATCATCTCGCCAAGCCCCGTCAGCTGTCGGGCTGGATTCCCGACATTCAATGCATTAATATTTTGATTACTTTTACTATGGTATGATAGATACATATCTACACATCTCATATCCTGAAAAACTAGATATACTTACCATATAGAATTGTATTGGGTTCCAAACACATGGTTTTTAATGTAATACTAAAATAGTTTATTTTTATTTCATTAAATATGGTTCATTTAATGATATGGTTTTGTCTTTCAATAGTTGAATTACTCCTATTATTCAGAATATAGTCCCCACTATATTTTATTTTATGTTTTGTTTTATTTTTCATATTCTCATGTTATTTTCCATAAGGCACAAGCTTTTATAATAAATTTTAATATATGCCATTATAAAATAAAATCGATAACCTATAAAGTATACATTATTGCAAATAATAAAATTTCATTTTAAGGCTGAGTGATAGCCCATATATTTCCCAAATTTATTTATCCACAAACCTATCAATAGACATTTAAATTGCCCCCATAGATTAATTATTGCAAAAAAGTAAATGAATGTGGAGGGCATTATAAGTGACATAAACTAGATATATGTTACATAATTTCATTGATATGAAAAACCTAAAGTAGTCAGATTCATAGATGCAGATAATGAATGGGGGTTGCCAGGATCTGGAGAAAGAGGGAAATGGAGAGATATTTTTCAAAGGATACAACAAAGGATAACTTCAGTTATACAAGATGAATATGTCCTAGACATCTATCATAATGCATAGTTCCTATAGTTAATAATTCTGTATGGTATGTTTGAAGATATGCTAAGTTGGTAGATGTTATGCTAAATGTTCTTAACAGATATATAAAGATAAAGTGAAATAAATTTTGGAGATGATGGTTATGATTGTGGCATCAATTCTGATAATAGTTTTCACAGGTACTTTTCTCCAAGCTCATCGAGTTTTATACATTAATGATATACAGTCTTCTGCATGTCAGTCGTATCTCAAAAATATTATTTTTAAAATAACCAGAGAGAAAAACATAACTAGTATCTTCTACGAGTGGTTTATGTCAAAAAATACAAAATTCCACACACTTAAAAGGTTTTCAAGAAAAAGCCTTAAATAAAAAGTTTTCTACTCATGCACATTTTTTCCATCATTCATTTTTCAGCAACTTAAAAGGTACTGAGGTTCCTGGAAACCCTTCTATCTCTGGGCTACACTCTCAGACACCTATTTTTATATTTTTATTTGGAAACAGGGTCTCTTAACCCAGCGAAGCTCGCTTCAAACCAGCGTGATCCTCCTGTCTCCACCTCCCAAGCGCGGGGATTACAAGCGTGCGCCACCACGCCCGGCTATATTTTTAATTTTATTTTTCCTGTTGACAAAACTCATTCATTAACTTCATTGTTATTTCCTAGATAATCTGTCCCTTATCGTTTCCACACAGAGACTGCTTTCAAGATTTTCTCTGTATGATATCCATCATTATGACAATATGATTCTTGGGGTGGTTGTAGGTATATTTATCCTGTTTTGGATTAGATGACCTTCTTGAAACCATTGTTCATAAAATTAACAAAATTGTTGCTATTGCTTAATTGTACTGTACCATTCTCTCCCTCTCTTAGTACTCCAGTTAAATATGTTAATTTATTGGAAAAATTTTTTGAGTTACCAAGGTTCTGCTTATCATTTTTTATCTTTGTTTCTACTTTTCTTGTTTTTATATTGTATGAAATATTTTAGTTCACTTTTCATTTGTATAATTTGTTTATTTTGCTTTGTTTCAATGACTTTACTGTATATTTAAATCCTTTTCACTCATTTTTGTCATTGTTTTCTGCACTGCAATTTTAATCATGTTGGGGTTACAGAGTATCAGAAAAATACATGCACACAACTCTCAGTGCCCTCTCCACCAGTTCTCCAGGCTACCATATGTCTTTGAAACTAGAATTGGTAATTTTGTATACATTCACAGTATTATTTCAACTCTTATATTCATTTAGACTTTTCCTCTTCTTCTTCTTTTTTTTTTTTTTTTTGGTGGTACTGGGGTTCCTGGGAGCCCTTCTACCTCCAGGCTACACTCCCAGACCTATTTTATATTTTTGTTTGGAAACAGGGTCTCTGAAGCCAGAGCGGCTGGCCTCGAACCTGCGCGGTCCTCCTGTCTCCACCTCCCAAGCGCGGGGATTACAAGTGTGCACCACCACTCCCGGCTTCCCCTCCTTTCTTAATCCCTTCAGTCACTTTCCTGGAGTCTCTGCTCATCTATCTGATGTTGCCCTTACTTCCAAATATTTCTCTAGTTTTTATATGTAAGGGAAAATATACATCTCATTTTGTGAGACTAGTTATGCTCACTTATAATATTCTCGAGTTCCATCCATTTTCCTTCAAATTGTGTGATTTATTTCTTTTTTATGGCTAAGTAAAATTCAATTGTGTGTGTATATCAAAGTTTTTTGACTCATTCATCTGTTGACAGACACCTAGGCTAGTTCCATAACTTGGCTATTGTAAATTGTGCTGTTATTAACATGGATATGCAAATATCATTATAACAATCTGATTTCATTTTCTCTGGGAAGATGCCCTGAGTACTATCACTGGACCATATAGTAGTTCCATTCCCAATTTTCTTAGAAACCTCCACACTGATTTCCAAAGCTGCTGTACTAGTTTGCAGGCCCACCAACTTTGTATAAGGCAGGAGAAAGGAATCAAAGGAATACCAATAGGGAAAGAAGAACTGAAACTATTGGACTTATAGCCCTTCCTGTTATTTCTGATAATAAAGGTACTCTATGATGATGATGATTTTGAGTCACATTTGCCTCACTTTTTACATATCTAATAACTATTGAATGCATGCTAAACATGCAGATTGAAGGATTCTTTCTTATCCTGTAGAAACTATTTTTGTTCTAAGATACAGTTTAATCACTATATGATCATATTGAACTCTTAAGACTTGATTTTAAGGTAAATTATGTCTCTCTTGGTTTGCCCATGATCCTAAACCAAACTGCTTTGTTCTGCAACATAATCATTTCTAATAAGATGGAATCTTACTGAGTTTCAGTGAAAAATCTAAGGCATTTAATAAGTCCTTCAAATTTGGTGAGGTTCAAAATTCTCACTCTCTCCTAAAGTGGACAGCACCTATTTTTTATTTTTTATTTTTGTGCTGGAGATTAAACCCATGGGCATTCTAACACTGAGCTACACCCACAGCCCTTTTGTACATTTTGTTTTGAAACAGGTCTTGCTAGGTTGTAGAGAGGATTGCTATGGTCAACACTGTGATCCTCCTCTTTCAGCATCCTAAATATTAGGATTACAGGTGTGAACTAACACGCGTAGCTGATAGCAGCTAATTTTGGCTTCATTTATTTCAATCGTTGCAGGTGCATTCTTTTAAGTTTGTTTAAGTCTACGTATCTGAACCCAGATATTTGAAAGTCAGCCAAGATTTAAGGATATTGGTACATTTGGAGGGTTCTTCCTTGTCTCTTGCCTAATATTTTATTATTACATTTTCAGCTGCCTTGCCAGCTCCACATTCCACTGTGTTATACCTTAAACCAACGAGACTGTGGTCTTCCACTTGAATTCTGTTTGTTCTTTGCTTGGGAAAGAAGGATCTATCTGCTTTCAGGGGAAACTTATATAAATGTTTATCCCAAACAGTACATTTTTCTTTACTCAAGCATTGAATTTCTCCAGTTTCTCCCCAATTTGCTCTTTAACCATCTATGTTATTTATACTTATTATTTCAAATATAAAATTTTGTATGTAAAAATTTTTAAACTGTCATCAGATGAAAAGTCAGATTCAAGCAATTGGATTATTATAAAAACTTTAACATCAATTTCCTCATTTTTTTAACTTTTTTTTTTCCAGTACTGGGGATGGTATCCAGGAGCAGTCTACCTTCTAGCTATACCCTTAGCCCTATTTTTATTTTTCATTTTGAAAAAGGGTCTCACTGAGTTGCAAAGGGCCTCACTAAGTAGCTGGGGATGTTTGCAAACCACAATCATCCTGTCTCAGTCTCACAAATGCTGGAATTACGGTGTGCATCACCATGACTGGCTTTAATTTTTTTTTTTTTTTTTTTTTTGAAACAGGCTCTCCTAAACCAGCGCAGCTGGCTTCGAACCTGCTGGATCCTCCTGTCTCCACCTCCCAAGTGCGGGGATTACAAGCGTGTGCCACCATGCCCAGCGTGGCTTTAAATTTTTTGTTAACCAAAATAGATACTCGATATAGCATGAGCACTACTGTAAAAGGATGCTCATATGGTAAATGCTACCCTAATTTCAGACTCAATTACAAAGAAATTTATGATTAAATCACTCTGTGATAGAAAATTTTATATGTCAATGATTTTTAAATTAAAATGGTCTGGAAATGGTGGTATACACCTGTGACCTTAGGATTTTGGAGGCTGAGACTAGCCTCAGTAACTTATACTCTCAGTAACCTAGCAAGAATTTGTTTCAAAATATAAAGTAAAATAAAAATTAAAAAGGGGGACTGTAAATGTAGCTCAGAGGTAGAATGTTCCTGGATTCAATTCCCAGAGCAATAAATAAATAAACAAAGAAGTAAATCAATCAATAAATGGTATTATATTTTATTAACATTTATACTAGCTTTATAAAAGTCTTTCACTTAAACTCTTAATTTAGTCTGGACATAGGATAAACACACCTTTGAGCTGAAATATTATAGGAGTAATGTTTGACTATAATTTTATCAATAGAAAGCTATTTGTTAGAGGGAAAAACTAATTTTTTATTTATATGAATTGTTCTTTTTCAACATCATATGTAAAAGAAAATTTGATAATTTTTATAAATTTATTGGTGCATTATAGCCTCACATAATATAGATCATAGTTGCACAAATATACACACAGCATTTGAGTTATTTTTGCATTAAAATTACAATAATGTCCTATGAGCTGTTCATACTACTGTTTTAGATTAATTTTGGATGAACCAATAAAATATGCTTTAAGTATATTGGAAAGATAAAGTAAATTTTCTGGAAGATTTGGATAAAGTAAAATACCTGATTACAATAAACTCAATAAAACCACTGAGATTTATAGAGTTTAAAATGGTAATTATAATTGTTATTTTTTGAAATACTGGGGACTGAACTTGGGATATTCAATAACTAAGCTATACTCGATTTCTTTTTATTTTGACACTGGGTCTCACTAATTTACTGTGCATTGGCCTTGAACTTCCAGTTCTATCAAAACTTTTCAAGTTCTGGGGTTACAGAGAGTAATTATATTTTTAAATCTGAAAGAATAGGAATTTTGTCTGTTTTTTCATTAGCCAACCACAACCTGATTGATATTAGCAAGCAGCACTTCCTAAATTCATTTTCTAAATCGCTGAGTTTAAAGCTGGTGAATAAGCCATGTGTGGTGGCACATGCTTGTAATCCCAGGACTTAGAAGGCTGAGACAGGAGGATTACATGTTTGCAGCCAACCTCAGCAACTTAATGAGGCCATCTGAAACAGAGTGAGACTCTATTTCTAAATAAAATAATAAAATAAGGCTGGAGTTGTAACTCAAAGGTAGAATGCCCCTGGGTTTCATACCCAATAACACACACACACACACACACACACACACACACACACACACACGAAAAAAGCTGTTGAATATAGTATAGTATAAATATATTATCTGTGAACACTGATAGGAGAAAATATTCTTCTATTGCATAATGAAATACATGTATCATATTAAAGGGATAAATGCATATATTTGCATAAAAGTATAAATTTTAAAAGTGGATGTTATTAGTAAACATTCTATTTCACTCATCCCCAGAGCATGCAGTAATGCCATTTTCCTTAAATACTCTATCTCAATAGTTTTATTTTCCTTAAACAGTTCAATTATTTGTAGTATTACATAGCTTTGCCCATAGTCTTCATAGAGAAATATACATTTTACAAAAGAATAAATCCATCATGTGCATTTGAGTTGCATTCACATGTTCCAAAAATGAAGATACAGAAGAACTGGTAATTTGTAATTTGTTTCCATTCTTTTGGAGAACCAAAGGTTCACATTGTGTACTACTAACTTCCATATTACTAGGTTAAAGAAGCCTGGTCATTAGCCTATGGAATTTTACTCAATAATGTCATAATAATGTCTGACTATTAAAATAATTTTAAAATAAATTGAAAAAATAAATTATATTGATTTACTGTTTCATGGATAGATTTTAATATTATTATTCTAATTTTAGTACTGTGCTTTTTACATATATATATACAAGATTTGTTCACATGTGGACTCTAATGTACTTATTCTAGTGGGAATCTGTTTTTCTTTGGTTTTCATAAGCTTACAAGGTGATGCTCATATTGTGTAATTTGAGAGTCCTACCTAAAATAAAGAGATCAGGTCAAAACTATTTATATGCTTTTTGCTTTAACATTACATTTTGAATTACTTTCAAAACTATTCATGTCAGAGAAGTCATCAAAGAGTAATATTGTAATAGAAACTAATAGTAAGGAAGCTAGAAAATGCATATTAAAATATAATAGGCTACTATTTGATGATGTTATAAACATATTTATATAGAGGATAAGTATTTTTCAAAAAAAGAACATAAAATTATTGTCAGATTTTTTTAGTATGTAAAATGCCTCACATTGTGGAGAGCATTAAAGAGAAGCACAGGTGAAGATTGAAGATGGTAGTTACTATTTAAGAAGTTGTCTTGAATTTTTGCAAGCCAGGGAAAAATATTTTAAGCCATATTCTCATGGGGTCTCAAGAATGAATAAGATTGACAAACCCCTGGCCAACCTAAACAAGAAAAAGAAAATCAACTCAAATTCCTAAAATTAGAACTATTTCATAATAGCTAATGCATGAGATCAAAGTATCCAACAATGGATGAAAGAACAAAGATAATATGATATATACATATAGTGAAATATTATTTAGTATCGAAAAAGTATTTCCTATTATTTATGACAACAGGGGTGAATCTGGGGTACATTATGCTAAGGGCAGAAAGCCAGGAGCAGACAAACAAATACTGCCTGATCTCATAGTGAAATCTAAAAGAGTTGATTTCATAGAAGCAGAGTAGAATGGTGATTACCAGAGGCTTTGCAGCTTAGAGAAAAGAAGGCTCATTATTCTTAAGAGAAAAATTCATTTTAAAATGCATAATTCACTTTTATTTGATGATTTGAAGAGAGCCAATATAAAGATCTGTTAAAAGCAAGAGCATCAGATTTCTAAGGAGAACATTGTACTAGATTTTATTAGATGATAGTCTACAAAGTCTTTTTTTATGAAAAGAAAAAAAACTTTAAGTCAGTAATAACATGAAAAATGTTTACATTCTCTTAAGTATATTCTGAAATATAGGTGTGTCTTACCAAATCAAATATAGAATTTGTTTCTATTAAGAATTAATATGCAACTGTGAAATGTAAAGTAACTCAATAGAAAAGCAAAAACGAAAGATTTGTTAACATAGTATCACAGGGAGATATACACAAAAAAGTGAAAGAGATAGATAACAAGGGAATACAGTAATTAAATCATGGGGTGCACTGGAATGCTATAAAATAAAAATGAAAATAATGTATTTTTAAAAAGTCTCAGTGTCATATTTGCCTTGCCTAAATTATCTGTGCCTACAAATATTGAAGAAAATAACAATAGTTTATAAACATTATCAAAGAGATAAGCTATAGAAAAGTTATTACAGATTCAAAAATAAAATTGATTAAGCTGAGTATCATGGCACATGCTTGTAATCCCAGCATTTGAGAGGCTGAGACAGACAGATCACAGTTTGTAGATAGTTTCAGCTACTTACTGAGGCCCTTTGTAAACCAGTGAGACCCTATTTCAAAGTAAAGAATAAAAAATAAGGCTAGGGGTGTATCTTGGAGTTAAAATGCCCCTGGGTTTCATCCCCAGTACCACAAAAAAATTAATGAAAGTTAACAGCACTTTTAAAAAGGAGTAACATATAATCCAAGTGATATTATGTTAAAATCAAGTCAAGGCATATTTTTTTAAAAGAATTGCATGGTATATAAAGAGAAACTTTAGCTAGAAATTGCTGTCAACTCTATTTAAGTCCTATAAGGTAGAGCAGCATTTTATAGTTTATTTTAGAGGCTATTCAGTTTTAACTTATGTTTTATTTGATTGGTTTCAAAATGCTCTTTCTTATACTTGAGCTTTGTCACTTAGTGACAAAATATATATATGTTTGCAAAATATCCTGTAATATGTTATATTATTAATCACCATTTTATATTGAAATTATTATGTAGTAAAAGCCTGGGAGATAAAACAAAATATCATCAATAACAATGAGAAAACAGCAAGAGTGCATGTTATCACCTTGAAGAGGTAATGAACTGTATTCTCATAAAATAAACAGAGATACAAGGCTATAAAATGGGCTCCATAAATAAATTCTTATTATATATTATTCATAGTGTTGTGTCTTTGTCCATTGATCTCAGTCACTAGCTGGAACTATTTTTAATAGAAATCCTTTGACAAATAGTATTTTGAGGTTCAATTAGAAAGAATCAAACAAAAGGAATACCTGTTTGATAAGTCTTATTATTGATTGACGCACAATAATTGTACATGTGGTATTTATAGGGTAAATATGATGTTTTGATCCATGTATAGATTATGTAATGATCAAATCAAGGAAACTAGCATAACACTCATTTAAAATATTTATTAAGCGGGCCTCTGGCCCCAACCCTGGGTGGGTGGGCAGGCGCTGGCGGGGCACCCCTAGGCGACCCCCTTTCCACATGAAAGGACCCTGTGTTCTGGCCCCAAACCTGGGCGGGTGGACAGGCACTGGTAGGGAACCCTTCGTTGACCCCCTTTCCATCCGGAAGGACCCTGTGGTCTGGGCCTCTGGCCCCGACCCTGAGCGGGTGGGCAGGCGCTGGCGGGGCACCCCTAGGCGACCCCCTTTCCACCCAGAAGGACCCTGTAAAAAAGGAAAAGAAGAAGAAAAAAGGAAAATATCAGAGAGGGGTCAAGAAGGCCATGGCTGATGCCAGGATACTGGAGATGCAGACAAAACTTAACCAAATGAACTGGAATTATTGGAAAAATTCCCCACTAAGGAGGACTGCTTCTTCTCTACATTGTTAAGAATCTTGGACATCACCTGTAAGAAGAGAGACTTTAGCGGAGACCAAGGAGAAAGGCGGTGCTGAAAGCAGTCTCTGCATTGGCGGTGGAGACTTGTATTCAGGAGAAGCAGAAATCGCAGCCTACCAACCTTATTATTTTTTTGGAGAAATTACACCAAAGGTCGAATGCTACTGTTGCGCATGCTTAGGAACACTGGACAACATTCAGAGTGGAAAAAGAGCTTGGGAAAGATTTGAAATGGTGGAGTCAGTGGCAATGGCAGTGGCCAGTACTCAGCGGAGGCAGAGATCTGATGCATTACACCTGGAACCTTTGAAGTAATGACCCCAGGGGCAGAATGTTACCACCACGCACCCTTGAGAACGTGGGACAAATAGTTAGGCAAAGAGGGTGCTCAGATTAGAGCCTGCCAAGAGGTGAGGCCGGCGATGGACACAGAAAAGCTGGGATTGGAGCCTGTTGTGAGGCAAGGCCGGTGCTGGAGCCTCCAAGGCCAGGATCGGATCATGCCATGAGGCAAGGCCGGTGCTGGGGCCTTCGAGGCCAGGATCGGAGCCTGCCGAGGGGTTAGGCCGGTGCCGGGGCCAACAAGACTGGGATTGGAGCTTGCCGTGAGGCAAGCCAGTGCTGCGGCCTCTGAGGCCAAGATTGGAACCTTCCGAGGGGTCAGGCCGGTGCCGGGGCCAGCGAGGCCAGGATCGGAGCCAGCGTGGCCGGGATCGGAGCCTGCCATGAGGCAAGGCTGCTATTGAGGCCTCTGAGGCTGGGATTGGAGCTTGCCAAGGGGTTAGGCTGGTGCTGGGACCAGCGGCCAGCATCGGAGCCTTCCGAGAGGCAAGGCCGTTATTGAGGCCTTCGAGGCTGGGATCACAGCCTGCCGAGGGATTAGGCTGGTGCCGGGGTCAGCAGCCGGCATCAGAGCCTTCTGTGAGGCAAGGCCACTATTGAGGCCTCCAAGGCCGGGATCAGCCTGCCGAGCTGTTAGGCCGGTGCTGGGGCCAGTGAGGCCGGGATTGGAGCCTGCCGCAAGGCAAGGCCGATGCCGGGGTCTCGGAGGCCGGGATCGGAGCCTGCCGAGGGTTTAGGCCAGTGCCGGGGCCAGCAAGGCCGGCATTGGAGCCTTCCGTGAAGCAAGGCCGCTACTGAGGCCTCCGAGGCCGGGATCAGACCCTGCCGAGGGGTTAGGCCGATGACGGGGCTATCAGCCAGCATTGGAGCCTGCCATGAGGAAGGCCGGTGCTGGGGCCTCCAAGGCCGGGATCGGAGCCAGCTGAGGGGTTAGACCGGTGTCGGGGCCAGCAAGACCAGAATCGGGGCCTTCCATGAGGCAAGGCCGCTGCTTGAGCCAGCGAGGTCTGGATCAGTCTACCGGGTAGTCAGGCCACAACTGGGGCCGTCAACAGTGGGATCCATATTTGCAACGTGGCATGCACAGAGAAATATCGCAGAAAATTAAAACCAGATGTTTCCCCTAATCAGCAATAACTAGCAGGAAAGGGGCAACAGGAAGTGGTCGAGCTATAGAAAGGGCCCTATAGTGAAGCAATTAAAGTGACCAATCAGAGGGTATGGAATAGGGGAGGATGGAGCCTCTTTAAAATGCAGGAGGTACATAAACATATGTATCAAAGTTAATCACCAAACAAGCATGGTACGAGGGAGAGGGAGGGAATGGGATGGGGACTGGATGAGGGCTAATTGTATAATTGGATGTGTGCTTGTATATCCTCTCAAGTTTTGTATTCCGATGTGATGCATGATTACAATGCACCAATAAAAATAAAAATAAAAAAACAAAATAATAAAATAAAGAAGAGCCTAGGAAGCAGCTGGAAAAAAATAAATAAAATATTCATTAAATCTTGATAATAAGGCATTCACAAACCTCTCATTTAGTTGTTTTAAAATATTCAATACATTGCCGGGCATGGTGGCACATGTTTATAATCCCCGTGTTTGGGAGGTGGATACAGGAGGACCGCGCATATTCCAAGCCTGCCGTTCTGGGAGTATAGCCCAGAGGTAGAAGGGTTTCTACGAATCCTAGTGCCACCAAAAAAAAAAAAGAAAAAAAAAATATATATTCAGTACATCACTATTAACTATAGTTGACCTGATGTTTATTAAAACTCAGTAATTTATTTCTATACTATATAGAATTTATATAATATTTTATAGAATAACATAATATTATTATAACTCCAATGTTGCATCATTGGCCAATCTCTCTCCATTGACCACTTTTTTCCCTTCTCCCCTTCCTTTTTTCTTTTTTTCTTTCTCTTTTATGGTACTGAGGATGATACCCAGGGGCACTGTACCTCCCAGGGGCATTGTACATCCCAGGGCATTCTACTTCTGAGATATCCCCCTAGCCCTATTTTTTTATTCCTTCTTTTGAAACAGGGTCTAACTAATTTGCAGAAGATGTAAGTAGCTGAGGCTGAGTAAGACTCTATTTTAAAGTGAAAGATAAAAGGGACTGGGATGTAGTTCAGAGGTAGAATGTCCCTGGGTTTAGCCCCCAGTACTCCTAAAAATATAATTTAAAAACATCAACTTTATATAATTCAACCTCATATATTTTAATTTTAAGTTTATTTCATTGAAGTACTATAGTCCACATCATAATGTGTATCATGTTGACAATGGCATATATTCACACAGCACTTGGTACCCTCCTCCCTTCCCTGCTTTCCCCTTTCCCTCCCTCCCAATATTGAGTGTCCAGGTTAACAATGTTATATTCACATATATACACCTCATATATTTTACAGTTGTCATTAACTTTTCTTTGTATCCATTGCATTAAGTCCTATGAAAAGATCTAGGCATTGGCTCATTTTTATTTTCATAATAATCACGTAGGTGAAAGTTCAAAGACCATTTTTTCTTTTACATTTATCTCCTGCAGGCACAGATGTGGATGAAGTTATGTGATTTTGACTAAACAAAGTTTACCATGCATGCTCACATCATGCTGATGTGAACATGTGCCATTTTTATTGGATCCTTATATAATGGACAGATCTGTAGGATAAATTGCTGTTTCTTCTCCTCTAGATGGTAACTTCAGGTGTGTTCTTCTTACTGGGAATCCCACCATTTAAACTTCCCCTGAAACCATAGCTGACCTAGGACAGGACCTATGACAAAAGGTGTATCCAGAAGGATAGAGTCATTGCCCCACATACCCCTCCAGAGGAACAGTCCTGGGAGGAACAACTCAGAGTGCAGCAAATGTGGCCCCAGCCTCTCTGGGACTCCCAATAGTAGGATTTCCAGTAGCATGGACCCTGCTGGGGTTGGGCCCATCCTCAGGGATTTGGGATTGGGATGAGGCACATTCCCAGCCAGAAGAAATAAAAAAGGCTTAAGCACTGGAACTGCATGTTTCAGAGTGCACCACCAACAGAGTAGGCCCTGCAAAATGGCCTGGCTGCAGTGGTAGAAGTGGGAAATAGGGGTGGGGAGGAGAAGGGATCAGAGGGGTGACTTAGCTCATCATCTTCTAATTAAACCTGCCCAGGCCCTTTTAGCAGCAGGGGACAAGCTAGAATCATCACCCTGGAATGGCCATCATTCTGGCCACCGTTCTTTTTCATGATGAGCATGTCATCCCCATTGTCCTGGAAGGGAAGGACTTACATATGATAGTCTCTCTCTCTCTCTCTTTATTTTTCTCTCTGCCCTGTCCTACTGTTCTGGTTAATGATAGAAAATAGCCTAATTCCAGGCACACAACTTTGCATAGCATATTTTGTATAGAATAGGTGAACCAATCTAAGACAAATTGAATTGCTGAAATATTGCACCAAAACCTTTTTTTTTGTTTGTTTAAGGGAATGGCACTATAGATGTAGAACTACAGGCAGAAGCCTTAGCCTAACACATTGCCTGAAGCTTTAAAGATATCTGATCAAGCTCTTTCCCTTTTGAAGGACAAAACCACCCTGATGAAGAAGGTGGTTTTGCAGAAAAGAATGGTGTTAGTTATGCTCACTGCTTTCTAGGGTGAAATGCATTGTTCTCCATGTAGAACGTGCATATATTCCAGACCATCAGCAGCAGATAAGCCTTAGTGGAGATGGATGTGGAGGTACGGGCTATTCAGGCCTTAGAGAAAGACCTGCTTACAATTTGGTGGAAATCACTGGGTTCATATTGGAGATACGTGTTGACTATCCTCATCTGTGTAACTGGACGATTAATACTTGTTGTGCCTTCTATTGTTTTTGTAGCATTTCGGTCCAATGTAATGCTCTTTTCGGAAAGTTGTGTACCATCACCCTGTAGAGGGTAAAGTGTAAGGGCCTGGATGAAGTACAGGCTGGAAGTAAAGACATGATGTCCTGCAGCAATAGATGTGTGTGCATCTTGCACTGTTGCAGATGTGTGAATAGTTATATAAATATGACTAGGCAAAGTGTAATGCACATGTGCACATCATGCTAATGTAAGCTTGCACCATTTTGACCAGAACTCTGTATAAGAAAAAAGTCTATAGAATAATGCTGCTGTTCTCCTCTGCATGATGACTCCACATGTGTTTTTCTTACTGGGGATCTCACCACCAAAACCTCCCCTGCAGCTATAGGTGGCTTGTGAAAAGACTCCTGGCACTATATAAATTGTAAGAGGCCAGGCGTGGTGGCGCACGCTTGTAATCCCCGCGCTTGGGAGGTGGAGACAGGAGGATCACGCTGGTTTGGAGCCAGCCTTGATGGCTTACGAGACCCTGTTTCCAAATTTAAAAATACAAAATAGGTATTGGAGTGTAGCCCAGTGGTAGAAGGGCTTCCAGGAACCCCAGTACCACCAAAATAAATAAATAAATAAATAAATAAATAAATAAATAAAATTGTAAGAGGATTTTCTGTGTATGGATTTCTAAACACAGCATTGCATAATCTATGACATTCTTTTTTACACATTGTTTAAAAGATATATGCAATGATGTGATTTTAAAATTAGGTTAAACGCAACTTCAGTTAATTTTTTTGCAGTTATGATCTAAAAAGTTGTGTGAATTATGAGTTAGGAAATTCCAAACTACTGCACCAAGTGAAAGTACAGGGTGAGATTTTTATACTGTGAGTCTCTGCTCCTAAAATTTTGTATTATGTATGTTCATTTGTCAACATTCTTGTAAAAAGTAAAAAAGCCAGTCTCTTAAAAATATGAAATAATATACTTTCATTAGTGCATTGCATGTGATACATACATTCATACATACAGTACTTGGTATGTTTCCTCTTGGATCCCAATTTACTCCCTCCCACTCTTGCATGTTAGTGAGGGTGGTAGGGATAGATTCACATATGGACATTAGCACTGGAAAACTAGTCTTCTGCCAAATATTTTTTTTCTGTACAACAGTATGTATTTTCCAAAATTTTTCCCTAGAGTCCTAATCTGCAGAACCTGCTGGAGCTTTAAATTTAATGTTTTTATGCCCTATTTAAGTGTACAGGGTAGCCAGGACTGGTTGAAAAGGCTTAGCCTTTTTCTGAGAATCAATAAAGTGATGATAAATTTCTCAGGCTTTCACTTTCACACAATACTGTCTAATATGCTTGTTATTTTTTCTCTTCTTTTTTAATGAGTACATTTTTCAGTTTTAGATTTACAAGGAAAACAGTAGTAAATACAAAACATTCCAATATGTCCCATAGTTTATAAGGACTTACTTTTGTGTTATACATTTTAAGATTTTGGCCAAGGTATAATGACATCCCATATATAATTCCATTGAAACATACCGAATAGCTTCATTGACCTAAAAATATCACCACTGCTTCAACTGGCCATTCCTCTTTTCTTCTATCAAAACTTCCAGAAACCACTGTCCTTTATTCTGTGTATAAATAATTGGCTTTTCTAGAATGTCATGTAGCTGATATTGTACAATAGGAAGCTTTTTCAGACTAACGTCTTTCACTTAGCAGTAGACATTCAAGATTTCCATGTCTCTTTTTGGCTTGAGAGAGTATTTATTTTATTTTTATCACTGAGTAAATATTCTATTTTTTGTTGTAGCACAGGATGTATGTGGTCAAGAATGACATCTTAATTGCATCCAAAAATTGTTAATTATTAATAAAGTTGCTGTAAGCATTCATGTCCAGGATTTTTTGAAAACATAAGTTTTTGCCTCACTTGGGTCAATACCTTTGATCGTAATTACTTTATCCTACAGTGAAAATAAAGCATATTTCTTTTTCCAAGAAATGGTCAAATTGTCTTTCAAAGTGGCTGGACCACTTTGCATTCTCATTAGGAATAAGTAGGAATTCCTCTTGCTGCAATTCCTTACCACCACTGTGTCTTGTCGGTGATTTAGAATTTAGCAATTTTACTAGTTGTATATTGGAATCTCAAAGTTGTTTTACTTTTCAGTATCTTAGTAACATATTTTTTATCAGTTTTGATCTGATGAATCCGATTTTATCATTTTTGCCTCTTTTTAGGCCACAAAACATGCTAGAAATATTATTATAGTTATTTACAGGGTGGTTTAATGTAAAGATAAATAAATCCCTCTTTTGTGATTGATTTGCAACAGTAAATCTAAGCATGAAGCCAAGGTATGCTGCTTAATTTATTGGGAAGTATAAATCCTAGTCCTAATTACCAGAGCCTCAGCCAAGGGACTCTCACCAATCCGGAGGACATTCACCAAGTATCGAAGCAGAATCTTATATCACAGTGGTTCAGGCTTTGATCATTTGCTGATGAGAGAACTCTGTCTATGAGCCTCTGGCAGTTATCTTGAGGAACAGCCTGGTGGCTACCAGGGAGTACCCTGGCTGAGCCAGCACTCAGCCTCAGAGATGACAGAATGGAGCTCAGAGAGTCTCATTTAACAGTTTGTTACTGTAGCTTATAAATAGTTTGTCTTTGTGTTTCTTAGATCCATAGGAGATCAGGTCTGGGGGTTTTAGTACGTTCTGCATGGACACAGATAGTCTTCAGATGGAGTTTCCCCTGCTGAGGCAGACATATCTATCTAAGCAGGTATCAATTACCCCATACTCTTACAAACATTTTCACTCAGAGGGATAAGGTATCACTTAGAGGAAAAACATAATAATAATGCCTATTATTCCTAACAATCATCATACTTGTTCCAATGCATATTATTCTTAACACCCCCTTCTTTTTGTGAAGATACCACATTGTATATTATTTAACATGAAACTCAAGATGAATAGCTCTGTAACTATTTTCAAAACAAAGCTTATCTAAGCACTTCAGAGAAGAAACATATCTCAGTGTCATAAACTCAATCTACAATAGCCAACATCATATTAAATGGAGGAAAAGTGCCAGAATTCTTCCTAAAAATAGGAACAAGACAAGAATGTCCATTATCACGGCTTCTTTTTAATATAGTACTTGAGGCTCTAATCAGAGCAATAAAGTAAGAAAGGGAAATCAAAGGAGTACAAAGAGAAAAAGAAGAACTTAAACGTTCACTATTTGCAAATGACATTATACTAAGAAGAACCAAAAATCTCAACCAAAAGGTTTATAGAACTTATAAACAAATTCAGCAAAGTTTCTGGATACAAAATCAATCTTAAAAATTTGGAAGCTTTTCTGTATGACAACCATAAATCCACTGAAAAAGAAATCCAGAAAACACTCCCATTCAGGATTTCCCACAAAAAATACTTAGGAATAAATTTAACTAAGAGGTAAAAGATGTCTACAAAGAAAATTATAAAACATTCAAAAAAGAAATTAAGGAAGATCTTAGAAATTGGAAAGATCTTCCATGTGCATGGAGAGGCAGAATAAATATCATAAAAATGGCCATTCTTCCAAAAGTGATCTACAGACTCAACATAATACCCATTAAATTAGCAAGATCATTCCTCACAGGCATAGAAAAATCAGTTCTTAAATTGGTTCGGAACAACAAAAAAATCTAGAATAGCCAAAGTAGTTCTCAGTAACAAAAACTATGCAGGAGGTATTATAATACCTGACTTTTATTTTATTTTTTATTTTTTATTGGTGCATTGTATTCATACATCATAATGGGGTAAAAAAAATTTTGTGGAAATACATGTACACTTCACCCATTTAGTCCTTACCCAATTCCCACCCCATTCCCTCCCCATCCCTCCTTCCCATACTTGGCTTAGTGTTTGACTTTGATATGTTTAAGTACATTATGTGCTTTAGAAAATTTCCTTCTCCTCCCCCTCCCATCCCCTCATTTAGGTTGCCTTGTTTGCTCCTCTATAGGATTTTCTTTTTCATCTAGAGTTCCTCCTATGACCCTTTCCTCCTTAGTTTCACATATTAGGGAAAGCATCTGATTTCTTATTTTTTGTGACTGACTAATCTCCCTTAGCATAATGTCCTCCAATTACATCTATTTCCCTGAAAATGATGTAATTAAGTTTTTTTATGACTGAGTAAAATTCCATTGTGTACATATCCCACAGTTTTGTAATCTATTCATCTGTTGATGGACATCTTGGCTAGTTCCATAGTTTGGCTATGGTGAACTGTGCAGCTATGAACATAAATACACATGCATTAGTTTGGTAGTTTGGTTTCCCTTTCTTTTGGGTAGATACCCAGAAGTGGTATTGCGGGATCAAATGGTACATTTGTTCCCATTCTTCTGAGGATTCTCCAATACTGTTTTCCAAAGTGGTTGCACTAATTTGCAGTCCCACCAACAATGTTTTAGAGTCCCCACTTCTCTGCACCCTCTCCAGCATTTGTTGTTGTTTGTGTTTTGAATGATTGCCATTCTAGTTGGAGTTAGGTGAAATCTCAGGGTAGTTTTGATTTGCATCTCTCTGATTGTGAATGATGTTGAGCATTTTTTCATTCATTTATTGGCCACAATACCTGACTTTATACTACAAAGTCATTGTAATAAAAACAGCATGGTATTGGCATAAAACAGATACATAGAACAATGGAGCATAATAGAAGAATCAGAAATAAATCCACACACTTATAGCCAATTGATTTTTGGCAAAAGGGCCAAAAACATACACTGGAACAAAAGATAGCCTGCTCAACAAATGGTATTGGCAAAACTGATTAACCATATGCGGAAAAATGGAAATAAATCCCATTGGTTAATTCTGCAGAAGAGTCAATTCAAGATGGAACAAAGGCTTGAAAATTAGACCAGAGACATTGAGGCTCCTTAAAGAGGGCATAGGTCCAACACTGCAACAGACAGGAACAGATAAAAAAATTTTCAACAAGATCCCAAAGGCACAAGAAACTAAAAGGCCAATCAATACATGGGATTTCATTAAACCAAAGAGCTCTGTACAGCAAAGGAAACTATCAGAAACCTCAATTGAGAGCCTACAGAATGGGAGAAGATTTTTGCCAACTACTTCTCTGATAGAGGACTATATCTAGAATACACAGAGAACTCACAAAACTCAGCACTAAGAAAACAAATAGCCCAATCAAAAATGGTCAAGTGAGCGGCATAGGGGCACATGCTTGTAATCCCAGCACTTGGGAGGCTGAAACAGGAGGATCACACAGGTTCAAATCCAGCCTCAGCTACTTAGGGAGGCTCTCAGCAACTTAGTGAGACCATTTCCAAATAAAGTATAAAATAGCTATAGCCCAGAGGTAGAAAAGCTCCTGTGTTCTGCCCGCCAATACCACCAAAAAAAAAAAAAAAAAAAAAAAAAAATGGGCATATGAACTAAATAGACAGGTCAGGAAGGAAGTAATTCAAATAGCTAATGAATGGATGAAAAAATGCTCAACATCATTTGCAATCAGTGAGATGCAAATCGATACCACCCTGAGATTCCACCTAACTCCAACTAGAATGGCAATCATTCAAAACACAAACAACAGCAAATGCTGGCGAGGATATGGAGAAGTGGGAGCTCTAAAACATTGTTAGTGGGATTCCAAATTTGCAACCACTTTGGAAAACAGTATGGAGAATCCTCAGAACAATGGAACAAACTTACAATATGATCTAGCAATATCGCTTCTGGGTATCTACCAAAAAGAAAGGAAACCAAAGTACTAAACTAATGCATGTATATCTATGTTTATAGCTGTACAATTCACCATTGTTAAAATATAGAGCAAGACAAGATGCCTATCAACAGATGAATGAATTTCAAAACTATGCGATATGTACACAATGGAATTTTATTCAGCCATGAAAAAAACACAATGATGTCATTTACAGGGAAATGGATTGAACTGGAGGACATTATGCTGTGAGCTTTAGTCAGTCACAAAAAATAAGAAATCAGATGTTCTCCCTAATATGTGAAAGCTAGGGAGAAAATGGGTCATAGGAGGAACTTTAGACAAAAAAAGGAGATATTGTAGATGAGCAAATAAAGCAAACTAATGGGAGGGAATGGAGAGGGGGAAGAGGGAAATTCTCTAATGCATATGATGTACTTTAACAAACATATCAATGTACTAAGCCAAACATGAGAAGGAGAGAGGGTGAGGGAATGGGGTGGAAATTAGGTAAGGGCTAAATGGGTGATGTGTGCATGTATGCCTCCACCATTTTGCATCCCATTAAGATGTATGAATAGAATACACCAATAAAAAATAAATAAATAAAAAATATAAATGAAAAACAAAGCTTATCTAATGACTGTATTTTCTGCATCTGGCATATCACAGCCATCTTTTGCTTAGGAATACTGCACAAAACTTCAGCACTATGTTTGGTTTTCTAAAACATGAAACCATGAAAAAGAGTACGAAAATGTGAAGAATGTGACACTAATTTGGCTGAAAAGGGCCATTGTCTACAATCAACAACAAGATAGAGCATTGCATTTTTTAAATTTAACTGAAAATGTACACATCAGGGGACATCATATTATGTTCTGCTATGTATATATGTGTAAAGAAATGTGAAAAATGTTAGAGTATGGGCTCCTGGGTTACAAATAAATTTAGCCTGTCACCATATTAGCAAATATAAAATCAATAAATCGTGAGAATTGGCTGTATATGTTTGGATTCTGTATTGTAGCAGAACTTGCACATAAAAGGTTGTTTTTCTTTTCTTCTTTTTTCTTTTTTTTTTTTTATAGTACTAGGGATGGAACTCCTAGCTACACTCCCAGTCCTATTTTTTATTTGTAGTCTTTTTTTTTTTTTTTTTGAGACAGGGTCTCACTGAGTTGCAAAGGGCCTTGATAAGTAGCTGAGGCTGTCCACCAACCGTGATCCTCTAGTCTCTGCCTCTCGAATGTTGGGATTACAAGCGTGTGCCATCATGCTGGACTAAGTGGTTATTAACATGACTTACAATATTCAGAATTTGAATGAAAAGTTATTAAGATGTAAAATGCTTACCTCTTTTTCTGACCCCCAGCACCATTTTTTAAAATCTTTATAAAGAAAGGTACCACCCATGCTCTTCCTAAAGAAGTAATCTTAAAATTAAAATGTCTCAGAATCATTAAAAAGCTTCAAAATAAAATAATATCAAACAGGCTAGTAATTGTGGAGAGACATATTTAAGAGAGAAAATCTCATGCCTCTGAATTCATTGTATTGCAATCATCACCAAGTACTATATAGTCTTAGTGTGAGAGATTTCCACATTTAGACAACAGTATTTTTACAGTACTTTTATTTATTTAAATTATTCTTTATTTTTTAAATTCAAGATATGAGTCACAGGAATATTTATCACTAAACATATATTGAATTAACCAAATCTTTTATTTAAACAATGCTAAAATGTAAGAAAAGCTTTTGATGACATTTTGGTAATATTTATGCCTAGAGCTCACGCATAAACATTTTCAGATTCTCTTGTTGTACTTTTCTTTTAAATAAAGTAGCATAGTTATCATGACAGATAGTACTGCATAAATGTAAGATTAAAGATTATTTAATTGTATGATAATGAAGTATTTGAAATAAAATGACAGTGGTATATATATATTATTACTTCTATAGATAACAAGAAATATTGTTATGGATATTAAATAATATATCTTATAATTTTATGTACTTTTAATAGCTAGAGATTTATTTTATTAAATGCTCATGCACAAATATATATTTATTTGAAACTAAATATTAATATACTTGAGGTATATACTAATTTAGGATAAATATGCCCATCAGATTAGCATGAACACTCATTATTATTTTGTTTAGAAAACAGTAACTGGTGAACTGACAAAAAGTCCTGCTGTTTACATTTTTAACTAAAATTTTAAATACTCCAAACCAAACTGCCTACAACACACTTTCACATTCAATGTGATGATTTGGAGCCATTTCTTTAAGCGTGATGCAATTGAAGTAAATTTAATAAAGTAGAATTTCCTCCAAGAGCAGAATGTTAGAAAATTACTCTTAGTGCCATAAAGCAGCTGGCAAGGCTGTTGAATGAATTTTTTTTTTCCAGAGAGTTCAATAGATTTTTTAACACACACACACAAAAAGAAGCAAAAGCTATATCATTCTAAAAGTTATGTATTCAAATACAACATTTCACTTGTACATCATGAGTATTTATTATGAATTCCAAGTTATATACCGAGTTTTTACATTTATTTTCTTTCTAATGAACTATTGATGTAGTCTATTACCTCACTGGTATGCTTACTACTTAGTTAACTAACTTGTCATGATTAAAATCTAAGTTTTGTAATCTTAGATTTTGTTTCTATCTACATATGAATATGAATTGAATATTATAACCATGGTAATCTAAATTTAATTTTATAGTAAGACATTTTGTAATAGATTATTTTAGGTGTGAATTCTTAAATAAAATATTTGCTACATAATATTTATTTTCATTTTTGGAAGGTTTTATGTTAAAAGAAATCAATGATTTTAAAATAAATAAAGTATAAAATTAATTTATTTTATTATTAAACTTACAAAATTCCATTATAAGTAAAAAGACAATTCCATAAATATTTATTTATTTATTTATTTATTTATTTATTTATTTATTTATTTTTGGTGGTACTGGGGTTCCTGGAAACCCTTCCACCTCCAGGCTACACTCCCAGACCTATTTTATACTTTTTAAAAAAAAATTTAGAAACAGGGTCTCTTAAGCCAGCGCGTCTGCTGGCTTCGAACCAGCATGATCCTCCTGTCTCCACCTCCCAAGCGTGCGTCACCAGCCCGGCAAGAGTATGCTTTTTAAATACTTTTAAAACATTAATTTTAAGATTTTCTTGTGAATTCCAACTACCAACTGTTATTAGTGACATATTGAATTATTGTATTAATAGATTTTATTCTTAACTTACCTAAATTAGTTTCATTTTGTGAGCATAATATTATAAAAAATTAGAAATACAGTTTTTTCATTCAGTAGTCAGTTTCCTAAATAATTACATGAAAATTTTAACTAAAAATTATTTTAGAAGGGTTTTTGTAAATATTTTAGAAAAATGCATATGTGTATAACTGGGAAGACTCTTTTTAAAGAGGACAAGAAACATACAGATGATTCACATAGCACTTAGCTTGGCCACTTATCTGTATGTTCATAAGAAATATAGAATAAACAAACATGCTAACCTACTGGCAAGTAATACAATGTAGAAGATACTGAAATATTTGCAGAAGTAATAACTGGCATTTCCTAAAGAATGTCACTAAAGTTTCACATTACAGAGGCCAGGGGGACCTCCCACAGTGAGAGATATCAGTAAATTTTATCTAAAGTAACTCCTTACTAGTTTTAGAGCAAATACCACCACCATACAAATTTTAGAAAAAGGCTGTGAGATATTAGAAATATAAATAATAGTAAGTGTTAATGGGATAGTTACAAAAGATAGGAAAGTATATGTGTGTGTGTGTGTATATATATATGTTTACATATATGCAAACATATTAATTATAACCCAAAGGAAATTTCAAAATATTAATTTGAGATTTTAAATTAAATTTTAAATTAACTTGAGATTTTAAATTGAGATTTTACTATCTTGTAAAAATGAATTTGTCTTATAGATATTGAAAAATTTTATTTTTCAATTTTAGGCTAGTATTTTTAGCCAATTAATGGTTCATGTCTTTCAAATTGAAATGTGTTGCTACATATTAATCCACACAAAATTATACAGGAGAATTGTAGGATAGCCAGAAACCTATTAGCGAATGAAAATGATGGAGTAAGGTCCTTGAGAGTTTATTCAAATATAATGCAAATCTTGCAAAAGTTATAAAAATAAACATCCTCAGAATTTATAATTAAAAAAGGCTTGGTGAATATTTAGTCAAGTAAAACAGCTGAATCTTCTAAAACCAGTGATACTTGTGTCATTCTAACTAACTTTTGTTTCATGTCCAACCCCCCAACCCAGCTCAGCTAAAACAGCCTTCTACATTTTTGGTTCCAGAGGATGCAGAATGGACTTCATCCCCCCAAACATATCTTTATTTGCTAGTAGTTCAAGATAGTCTTTTAGACTGAAAAAAAAAGATAATCCTGAAAGGCCTGTCTTTTCTTAAAGACTGCACTCTAGTTTCTCCAATGCTAAATAACATGAGTAGAAGAATGTTGAATAGTTTAACATCATAAATGTCTGAGGGAATGGAAAAGAATTGGAATAAACAATAGATAACAATTAAGAAAAAAAAAAACTTTTGAAAAGCTGGAGAATGAGATTTCCATAAGAACTTTTCAAAAGTTTCAACAAAACCCTGTCACTCCAGAAGTCCATAGTCATGTATTAGGCTGTGCACAGCTTAGGGTAGGATCAGAAAAAAATTGAAAAGCCCTAAGTTCTCACCTCTGACCACAGTCCTCTGGGCAATCAAGAAGTGAAGGCTGAGGACAGTACCGCACTGTTAGCTGCCTCTCCAAAGTCCTAAAGCTTAGGCTAAGACAGGATCAGGTCCTGCAGCCTCTGAGGTCATCTCCGAAGCCTCACTCACCAACACCAATGTCCTGTACCTTGAGAGACCTTAGGTGTCACTGAGGATCCCCCTTCTGTTGGGCATCAATTTCCAAAAAAACTGACATAAAGGTAAACCTCAAACTTTTCAACAGACTTTATCTTTCACGGAGGCCTGCTTTGATCATCATTGAACAACTGCAGATAACATGATCATATGATATGATATGACAGGACATAATATAACATAATATAATATATAATATTGATTTGGTACTATAGATTAATCCCAGGAGCATATACCTCTGAGATATACTCCCAGCTCCCTTTTTAAAATGTTTAAAATGTTTTCTTTTTAAACAGGTCTTGCTAATTTGCTGAGGGTCTCACTAAATTGCGGAGACTGGCCTTGAACCTGCAACCCTCCAGAGTCTCAGCTTCTTAGGCAAGTGCCACCACATCAAGTGATCAACTGGATTTTAATAATTTTGTGGTTTATTCATTATGTGGTTACTACGTTTTGTCTATCTACTATGTTTCCTGGGAAATTTGTTCTCATCCTCCCATTACCAGGCATCAAGAACCTAAGGAAATAATACTTCTCTTTGTAAAACAATAAGCTGTAATTTGTCAAATCATATTTTCATATTCTCCTTGTTTGGTGATATAAAATAACACTGAATATCTAGAGATTTCTCTTTTTAATATTCAAATTAATTATTTTCTTCTTGACAAATCTAATTCAATTTTCATTATTTTCTCCTGACACATGATATGGTATTTGATCTGCAGATTCAGTTAATCTGTTGTTTGAATAGAAATTTCCTAAGTTATTTATCTAATTATTATTATGCTACTTGTCCTGGTTGAGTTGTTTAGTTTTGGAATACGAATCACATTTTTTGTATATAAACTTTGCTTCAACTGCTTCAATTTCTAGATCTAATTGTTTCATATTTATTGTGCTTGTTGAAAGTATTTGTTCCATGTCTTTATTTTGGAGTAAATGGTTACCACTCTCAAACAGTGCCTTAAAAGATTTTTTTTCTTTTTCTTGACAATTATACTTTATTTCACTTGATTCTACTCTTTAAATGAATGGTTGTTTCTAATTAATTAATTTTGTCTAGTGTTTTTTGTTTTTGTTGTTGAATATGATAAAAGATTTTTTTTGGTAATTTGCCTTGGAGAAGTTGTGTCTGCTTTGGCTCATTTTATTAAATATTCTAGGAAAGAGTTTCTTTGTTTCTTTTCACATCATTACCCATTATATTCACAAAGAACTCTACAAATACCTTCTTGTCTCAATTGGCTCACGTATAAAGTAAGGAAAGTGCATAGTTGAATTAGATATGTGAATTCCTTTAAAATACTTTAGAAGTATCTTGTATATATTTAAATATATCATAAAATTTTGAAAAGTTGAAATTAAAACAGTATTTTCTTTTTCCATAAGCAAATATTGAACACATTAACAAAATAAACATTATATTCAATATGCTTTCAAATGACTTCTTTTGGGGTAGAATTTGAGAGGAGGGAAACTATCCTGTCACTTTTGTTTTTTGAAAATATTGTCAATTATTTATGGGTAATTGTATCTTTTCAGTGATACCATAAAATGTTTTCTTGCATACTTTCAATATCATACATTAGTAATGCAAATTGAATTAATACTTTATGCATGGCTTCACTTAGGATAAACATTTGATAGGACTTAGGTCAAAGAACTGGGTGGCCTTAATGGCCTAATTACTGTACAAAAGCAAGAGATTCTTAATATAGGTTAAGAAAAAATTTGTGTGAAAATAATTGTAATGAGTTGAATAATTTTATAGTTCCAACTTGCCTATTAATCATATATACAAAGTAAGAAGTTGTAAACCTTAATGGCTCAAACATAATTTAAAAATCATACTGCTTTTTTTTCAAGCATTTAGAATATAAAGAAAAAAAAGTATTCAGTACCTTCCTGGACACTTGTACAACACCCTTATTTTTATTTAATGTCCTTTAATTGTATCCAAAGCCACTACCAATCCCCTGTATCTGGATCTTTCCAGCATTACCTCAGGGGCAATATTTTCTATTTTGGACATATATGTTAGAGTATAATAAAGTTAAAACTCTCATTGTATTGGTGAAAGAAAAGGTATAAAAGAAAAAAAATTGTTACCATTTGCAAAAGTCTGTTTGTACATGCCTGTAATCCCAACACTTGGGAGGCAAACACAGGAGGATCTCAGGTTGAAGGGCAGTATCAGCAAAATCTCAGTAACCTAATGATACCCTACATTATTTTATTTATTTATTTATTTATTTATTTATTTATTTATTTTGGGGGGGGGCTGAGGATGGAACCCAGGGCATTCAGCCTCCAAGCTACACCCCCTGCCCTATTTTTTATTCTTTATTTTGAAACCAGGTCTCACTAAGTTGCAGAGGGCCTCACTAAGCTCACTAAGTAGCTGAGGCCGTCCGCGAACTGCGATCCTCCAGTCTCAGCCTCCCGAATGCTGGGATTACAAGCGTGCGCCACCACACCCGGCTTGCCCTACTTTATTTATTTAAAAAAAATTAAAAAGGGCTGTGTTTGTAGCTCAACCGTAGAAAGCCTCTAGGTTCAATCCTCAGTCACACACACACACACACACACACACACACACACACACACACACACAAATTAATAAAACTATCACCATCAACTTTTGTCCTTAGATACTTCCCACATGTATGAGAAGCCAGTGAGGTTATTATTAATATTAAAATATGAGTAGAATGATGATGCAGAATAGTCACTGTGTCAGCTGAGAATCCCATCATCATTCATGTGAGTCTTCAAGAAATAAAGAACCATTCTATTAATGCATTTCACATTCATAATTGGCTGAATTAATTTATTTTTGATATATATCATAATAGATGAATATAAAGAATATGAAATAACTTGAACACACAGCCAGTAAGTTGAAATCAAAATAAAATAATAATAATAATAATAATAATAATAATAATAATAATACTCTGGGCTTTTTAAATGAGAAAAACTTGTTTTGAATATGGTAATGGAAAATAACCTAAGAGAAAAAAATAATATGAACATAAAAATGATTAAATATACAAAATAATAGTTAAGAACTATGCACTATGCAAGATAGATTGCGAAGGTTCAAAAGTATCTAAAATAAGGAGAAGAAATGTTCTCAGATATAATGGCTGTTTTTTGAGTTAAGATTGACAGGAGTGGGATCCAGAGGGAAATGCATTGAGTGGTATACAGCCGTATGCTTCTATCGCACTAAACTTTAATACAATGTATGGTTACAATGCGCCAATAAAAGTATATTTAAAAATCCTCAGATTGAAATTCAGTTCAGATTAAATTCATATTATAGGATTCAAATTATTTTCCTATGTTTCCTGTATGTGAATAACAACAGAATAAAATATAATTTCTTTTTTGTGTGTGGTACTGGGATTGTAAACCAGTGGCATTCTACCTCTGAGTCGCACACCCTGCCCTGTTCTTGACTCTTTGTTTCAAAACTGGGTCTCACTGAGTTGCAAAGGGCTTCATTAAGTAGCTGAGGCTGTCACTGAACTGCAGTCCTCCAGTCTCAGCCTCCCAAATGCTGGGATTAAAAGCTTGTGCCACCACACCTGGCTAATATAATTTCTTTAGCTACAATTTGCAACTGCTTTTCATATAAAACAATAGCCAAAATAGATAAAAGCAGAGAAAAGAAAAATATCAATGGAACATTTAAGTGCACACTATTATTGAAAAAAATTTCCAGCTTCAGTGCAGTGGTACATGCCTGTAATTCCAGGACTTGGGAGGCTGAAACAGGAGGATGGCAGGTTTGAGGCCAGTGTAGTGTGCTGTAATTTAATATAATTGGTATAAAATCCTTTTTTCCCTGGCCCTAGGGATTGAAACCAGGGGCATTCTACCTCTGAACTACATCCTAGGCCTATTTTTTTATTCTTTATTTTGAAACAGGATCTCACTAAGCCGTGGAGGACCTCACTAAGTAGCTGAGGCTGGCCTTGAACCTGCAATCCACCTGTTTCAGCCTCCAAGTACTGGGATTATAAATGTGCATTACCATATACAGCTTCAATTGGTATAAAAATCTAATTTATGCAGTCATAAATTAAGTCCATTTTATTTAATTATATTAATAGAATATACAGGCTCTATTTCTATTTCTATATAAAATTCTGAGAACGCTAAAAAATAAAAATTGACATCTGAAATAAAGTTGTAGAGTTTTAAGATAATTATCAGTGATGAATTAATTACATCCTAATTTACTAGGTGAATTAACACATTTTTAATTATCCTTAATAATACAACTTGCGACAACAAAAATTAAACTAAGCAGACAATTTTTATCTTCTATTAAACATAGATAAATAAATTTTGGAATGTCTACCATATCTCAAGGATATTTTTATTAATGCCATTATATTTTGGAATAAAATATCAAAGATAGATTTATTTTAACTAAAAAATTATCATGCTTTCCTTTTCAAATGACATAACATTGGCTTGACAAAATGTTTATCATGAAGTTAGGATCAAAATGATAGACAAAAGTCACTTTAACTCGAATCCTATGTATACATATTATTTAAGGATTAATGTATATTATAAGAGTGCATTTTAATTATCTTATGCAGGATAAAGCTATGTTATTCTTAAGTACTTTCTTAGTTCCTTGGATTTTCCCTGTAATGAGGTATTTCTTTCTTTTAGTCCTGTTACTCTAACAGTCTTGCTGGACTGGAAGAAAAACGTTAGGTGAGCGTTCAACTTTCGCTTTGTTAAGTAATAGATATTTAATCTTATTCAAACTGAGATACTTGTAAAATGAATGTGGATAAACTCCTAGTCTAACAATGTTAAAAACTATATATCATAGAAAACATGCTTACTACGGTGCCTGATTATAGTAGAAATTAAATACATAAACATTAATTACAAAATAATATTACAAAACACAAAATAATCTTACAGAATGGTTTATTTCTTCAAAATTTTATAAGTAAAAATAAAATAATTTCTTGCTACTTATAATTAGCACAATCATGTTTTAATATGCCTATTTTAGAACTATTTATAAAGCTGAATACACATTGCACTTAAGTTTGTTCTTTCCAATCCTATTCATCTTGCTAGCTTACAGACAGCTACTACTGGTCCATTTTGTTTTAGTCTTTTCATAATAGCTTTTAATATGTTAATAAGCTTATTACTTATATGTGTGTGATTAAAATGATATTTTTCTTTTTTCCTGTGAATGATATTCAAATTAATTTAAATTAATTTAACTCTGCTTGAGTTAATAAGTATATAGGACGTGAATCTACCACCGATGGTAAACAAATCGCGTAATAAGGTCATGTGGCAAATCAAAAAAGTATAAAATGAGTGTGGAATAAAGACAAGTCTTTAGATAAATTAGTATTATACACTATTTCTCATCGTTAGTTTTAGGCGGAGGGACCCTGTTGTAATCCAAAGCATAATTTCATTGTCTGCAAAGTCTGAAATGTCCGTAGAGCTTTTTTTTCCTCAGATACTAGATCCTCCTTGTGCTGAGGAAGAGCCTCAGAGGGGTAACCTCTCCCTTGGCTTTCAGCTTTACACAGAAATGTCATTTTCCCACAGAGGCCTTTGAGGACAGGCTCTAAGATTCCTGATCAACTCATAAATGAACTGGACCATACTGCATTTTCTGTAAAGTAGCTTTCCTGTTTTATTTATTTACTTTTTATTTTTTGGCAGTACTGGGGATGGAACCTAGGGGCATTCTACCTTCAAGCTATACCACCCCAGCCCTATTTTTTTTTTTTTTTTTTTTTTTTGCGGGCTTGGGGATGGAACCCAGAGGCATTTGACCTCTGAGCTACTCCCCCTGCCCAATTTTTTATTCTTTATTTTGAAACAGGGTCTCACTGAGTTGCAGAGGGCCTCACTAAGTAGCTGAGGCTGTCTGCGAACCGCGATCCTCCAGTCTCAGCCTCCCAAATGCTGGGATTACAAGCGTGCGCCACCACGCCCGGCTTTGAAACAGGGTCTCACTGAGTTGCAAAGGGCCTCACTAAGGAGCTGAGGCTGTCCACGAACCCAGATCCTCCTGTCTCAGCCTCCCAAATGCTGAGATTACAAGCATGCCCCACCATGCCAGGCTTCATGTTTTGTTTTATTTTATTATTTTATTTATTTATTTATTTATTTATTTATTTATTTATTTATTTATTTATTGGTGGTACTGGGGTTCCTGGAAACCCTACTACCTCCAGGCTACACTCCCAGACCTATTTTATATTTTTTTATTTGGAAACAGTCTCTTAAACCAGAGAGGCTGGCTTTGAACCTGCACGATCCTCCTGTCTCTGCCTCCCAAGCACCGGGATTACAAGCCTCCGCCACATATTGTTACATATTTTAAATATAATCATATAATTTCTTCATATATAGAATTCAATAATCACTTTTTTAAGTTCAATTGTATTTTTAAGTTCAATTGAGATTCAGATAATATTGTTATTAAAATAAACAACCTCGCCGGGCGTGGTGGCGCACGCTTGTAATCCCCGCGCTTGGGAGGCAGAGACAGGAGGATCTGGCAGGTACGAAGCCAGCTGTGCTGGCTTAAGAATCCCTGTTTCTAAATAAAAATATAAAAAATAGGTCTGGGAGTGTAGCCTGGAGGTAGGAGGGCTTCCAGGAACCCCAGTACCACCAATAAACAAACAAACAACCTTGTTTTTATTAGTAGCAAATAAATATATTTAAGGTTGAAAGTTATTTGTAATAAACATTCTCCAAAATACATTAATAATGAGACTAATGCACATTTCAGTTTATATATTCAAAATAAAACACTAATTTTACTTGCGCTATTGACTAATCTTGATACTCTAAGAATAACAAGACAACTAATATAAGTAGATAATATAAGTAACAACTAATATTTAGACTAAAGTTTACCTACTTCAGAATTCTTTTCCATTCAAAAATCATTACATTTTCATAAAAAAAATACGCATTAACATTTTCATTTTAAGTTAACAAAATAGATTCTAAAGCATAATTTCTGTCCAAGCCCAGAGAAAATGTAGGACTGCACATTCAGGTCTTGGTCATCTGATTCTAAATTCATGCTTATCATTTGTTTTTCTTCCTTGAAAATCCATCTTGAAATTCATTGAGTACATCTTTGACTACTAGTGACATTTTTTAATTTATCAGAATAATCACAGTACAGAAATGATTCTAATTTTAAAATGATTTAACAATATTAAATAGACTTTTGTATATTATAACATGCTTAGTTTCTTTTATTTCCACTGCATAGGAATATATATGAATAATAAAATTAATGGAAGCATAGTTTAACTTTTAAATGATATAGGCAACTATAATGGTGGGTAGGGAACAACTTCTTGCTTCAAATTCTGTATGAGTGGGATTTGATTTGGAATTAAAGGACAGAAAAATCTCATAAAATACATACATGTACTGGGTTTATAGTGACTGGTAGCCCTAATCTGTTGTTTACTGAAAAATGTGAAAAATGCAAGTTAATGACTTAAGAGAAGATGTCATTTAAGAATATTTTATGTCTTAAAATTCTTTCCAAAAAGACATTTTTTTTTGCCGGGTGTGGTGGCGCACACTTGTAATCCCCACGCTTGGGAGGCGGAGACAGGAGAATCGCGTAGGTTCAAAGCCAGCTGGGCTGGCTTAAGAGACCCTGTTTCCAAATAAAAATATAAAATAGGTCAGGGAGTGAAGCCCAGAGGTAGAAGGGCTTCCAGAAACCCCGGTACCATCAATATATATATATATATATATATATATATATATATATATATATATATATATATATATATATATAGTTCAATCAATGATGCTCTAGACCAGCCAATTTTAGCCAATAGTGCTTCCTTCCTTGTTTATCAGCTCAGAAGGGATGATCTCAGTGGAGGAGGAGAAGAGCTAAAGGGACAAGAATATGCATTTATAATAACTACCTACCACAAATGGCATTTATGCTGATTATATGGAATACAACCATTATCACTAATATTTATATTTTATCACCTTTGAAAATGACATTAGTTTATTTGTATACAATATTTAGTTAGTAAAGCCATGGAAATAAAGGTAATATATATCCCAATGTTGGAGAGTTTGATTTTCTTTCCATATGTAATATCGATTTACACTGAAAGACAGTTTCACATCACTATAAATTTTTCAAGCCATTTTTTTAATTTAACCTATGGTTGATTTTTTTTATTATAGTATCTTTAAAACATACTTAACACAAACTTCACCAAAGTTTTTTTTCTAGAAGTATTTTGATGACTAAATAAAATATTGTAATCTTGAAAATTGTCACTCTTTTTATTTCTTGACCCATCTAAATCTCAAAAGTTAGAGGAGAAGATTGACATGACCAAGACATCATAGAAATTTTATCATACCTTGTAAATTTTATTAGGGAAACACTTTGGAGTAAAAGTTGACTGCCGTAACACTTTAATTTTCATCCTCATTCAATATCTATAAAATCTAAGAACTCTGCTTTACCATTCAGATTCTTAAACCAGAATCAAACCTTTTAACTCTTATCTCTAGTTTCAGCTTAACTTCCAGTAGAAAGAAAAATGATCATTATATATGCCTTTAGTTTTTCATAAAATCATTTTATATATACACTTAATCCTACAATATGACATGCAGTTAATATTTTTGTCTAAAATCATTCATAAATCTTTTTCTTATGCAGTTTGTAAATTCAAATTAAAAATTAACCATCATGTATGTGTAATATAGGTTAACAATGCACATTCTAATTACTTGCTGGTTAGAAATTATTTTAACTTTCATTTTTCCATATATGCAGCATAGTTTGCAAAAGTCTAAGAAATACTATCTTATATTAATAAAAGACATACATATAAGCATGACTTATGCATAAATATACCATAATAAAACCCACCATATATATTAAAAAAGTAAAAAACAATAATTAAAAATATTCTATACTGTTAATTATATAAGCAGGAGGCTGTGGACTAGATTTGTCTTACAGGAAATAGTTTATTATACTCTGTTTAGGCCATTAAATTTTGTGATTATTTGTTATATATTAATAAAAAATACAGAGACCAAAACTCTATTGAAAAGTCAAAAAAGGCTGGGCATGGTGGTGCACCCTTGCAATCACAGCATTTGGGAGGCTGAGACCAGAAGATCATGGTTCACAGACAACCTCAGATACTTAGTGAGGCCCTCTGCAACTTTCTGAGACCCTGTTTCAAAATAAAGAAAAAAATAGAGCTGGAGATGTAGCTTGAAGGTAGAATGCCCCTGGGTTCCATCACCAGTACTGCAAAAAAAAAAAAAAAAAGAAAAAAAAAAAAGAAAAAAGTCAAAAAAGCTTTTTTTTTTATTAAAAAATGCTATATTTTCTACTTACATCAGTGAATGATGCAACGTGTTGCTTTTCTGGGGCTAGGTTGCCTGCTTTTGTTGTTGTTTTGTGTGTGTCTGAGTGTACAATTGTCAATCCAGTTATGCAGTGCTATTTAAACAGGAGTGAAAGGTTATTTCCTGAAAAATCATATAATTTTGCATGACACAGCTATATTATTATAGTTACATTAACAAATGTTGCCAGCTTTCTTCTGGTAGAAAGATGAACATGTTTAAATTAAAAACTAAGTTACAAATTGCTATGCAATTTTACTGTTGTTCAAATTTCAGTAGTAGCTTTACCTAGTTAGCTCCTTTCCTATTATCTGCACTTTCAAATCTCCGTCTCTGGAGTTATGGCAAATGTTTGGATCATCCTACTTACATTTTCAAATATACTTCTCAATATGACTATGATTCATTATAACTTGCTATCATGTCTGGTCAAAACTTAGAGTCTCCTCAAAAGAAGAAGCAAGAAAAATGTTACGGAAAACTAAACAAAACTCAGGAATATTAAAAATCATTTAATACAGACCAAAATGAAGATTGGAAGTTATGTGATATCTAATATGACAGTTACATGATGTTTAATGTGATATTAATAGGAAGACAGACTAGAATAATTGCCTCTGATATGAAAAAAGTATACAAATGTATTTTAATTGAGTTAGATGTGATTGATTGTCAGGAATCCAGCCCGACAGCTGACGGGGCTTGGCGAGATGATGAGTACCTACGACTCGAACACAAACCCACGAGCCGGGAGTCAAGTCAAGCGAGATCTCATTTATTTCTCTCCAAGCAGTTCTTTATATAGCACCAAGCCAGGAGGGGAATTTCCATGAGAAATAGCCTAGCCTATCTGGGATAAAAATCACTAGCACGTAGTTTACAGCCAATCCCAGGCCAGTACATGAGCCATTCATGTGTGCAGAAAGCTCCTTTAAAGGTAGAAAGGGAAAAACCGCTCAGTCTCCCCACCCATAATGAATGGGGAAACCACGCCTTCCTAGCTTCCTCCAGGCGCCATCTTTGCCCCTTTTTTGCTGAATCACTTTACTTAAAGTTTTGCCTTAGGCCGTAGGCTGCTCAGGCTGAATCTCCTTAGGCGCTGTATAGACACAACCCATCAATTGATGTATAATGCTAAAATTTTAAAAACCCATACTGACTGGGAGAATATGTTTTCTCCCAACATTATTTAAAAAGCATGAATAAGCCTGAAATTCACAAGCATATAGTTGACATATTTTGGGTAGAAATAATCTTGGGAAATTATTTGCTCTGTAAAGAATACCTTTTCCTCTTGGAGAACTCAAGATTGTAGTCATGTATAGCTATTATCATCTTTATCATCATTCTTACTCTTAAGGTCATAATTTTAGTCATTGTTTACTAACATTTTATGCTATTATATTATTTTAAAGTTATAATTATACTACATATTTTATTATAGTAAAATCGAGTTATGGAATGGAGATATAAAATTAAAGTTTGGGAATAAAAATATGAGATATAAAATCTCACACATTCACATACACACACACACACACACACACACACACACACACACACACATAGAGAGAGAGAGAGATACCCAATAGGAAAATAAAAATGCAACAATTTTTCCTTTCTATATAAAAGAATAGTTCTGTTACACTGTCAATTAAAACTTTCATGCCATCCCCTTTAAATTTTGTTATGCCATATCACAGTTAAAGACAGCCAGCAAAAATAACATCTAATTAAAACTATTCAGTAAAACAACCATGTGAATAATCACAGTAAATATAAGTAATCACCTATGTGAAGAGGCAGAGATTGATTGCCAGATCAATAGACATACATACACCCATGCACATGCACACACATACACAGCCACATAAACAATGGTGCATCTGAGGTTCTCCAGTAAACCTGCCTAACCAGTTTCCCCAGGAACAACACTTCCCCTTGAGTATAAGTTCCAAAGATGAGTTTTAGACATCATATATATTTGAATTGAGTTATGTGAGATGCACCGGCTCTTTCTGGGGATGGAAGCTGGGAGCACTCTACTTTCGAGCTACACCCTCAGCCCTATTTTTTAGTCTTTATTTTGAAACAGGATCTCACTGAGTTTCAAAGGGCCTCACTAAGTAGCATCTGAGGCTGTCCACAAACCACTATCCTCCTGTCTCAGCCTCCCAAATGCTGGGATTACAAGCATGCGCCTCCATGCCCAGCTTGGCAGCACTTTTAACAGAATGGATAGGGGGAGCAGACTCATGGCACAGGCCAGGCACAGTCAGAGGGTCAGAAGACCAATTGACTGGGAAGGCCTATGATCAGAGACCACTCTCAAAGTTTAAGGTTTTCTTCCCCTCTTCTTAAGCCTGTGTTCGTGTCAGTTATATATCTTTCATAAAGATTAAGCTATTCCTGTAAGGGTCAGACTTGTTTTAAGTTTTATGAAAAGTCGAATCTGTGATGAAATTTTCTGGTCTCCCAGACTTCCTTTCACCATGTTCGACTCACCTTCTGATCCCTGCATCCTCATTCTTAATCTCCCTAACAAACCCCCAATTGATGCTTTGAGTCAATCAAATTTGACCTTTTCTCAGAGGTAGCATTAACTTCATGGAGTACTTATACTAGGATAGGACAGACTTTTTTTCTTTTCTTTTCTTTTCTTTTCTTTTCTTTTCTTTTCTTTTCTTTTCTTTTCTTTTCTTTTTTTGTTTGTGGTACTGGGGATGGAACCCAGGGACATTTTACCTCTGAGCTACACACACACCCCTACTTTTTATTCTTTGAAACATGGTGTCACTGATTTCAAAGAGCCTCACTGAGTACCTGAGGCTGTCCATGAACCGCTATCCTCCCGTCTCAGCCTCCCAAATGCTGGGATTTCAAGTGTGTGCCACTACGCCCGGCTTTGAGGACAGACATTTTGATGTCAGTGGGGACTAAACCATAACAGTGACCATCTCATTGATTTTCAAGTCTAATGTATCAGTTTTTCTTTTCTCTTTTTCTATTATTATTATTATTATTATTATTATTATTATTATTGGTATTGGGAATTGAACTAAGGGTCATTCTACCTCTGACTATACCCACATCCTTTTTATTTTGAAACAGAATTTCACTAAGCTACCGTGCTTTGGCCAGGATTTTCGATTCTCCTGTCTCAGACTTTCTAGAATTGAGATTGCAGGAATGCAGCACTGTGCCAGCTTGATATAGCTCTTTTACTAATATGAATTTTCCTCCCTTTGTATATATTTTTTTATATTTAAAGGACTATTTTCTGTTCCAAAGACATTAAAATATGCAGTGACCAAGCTAGTTGACTTTCACTTGTCATCATTATGAGTCTCTGAAAAAAATATTTAACAATGTTTTGATTATCTCTGCTCCTGGCTGACTCTTGATTATGTTTCACACGATACAACCTGGTTGCCTCATGTTTTGATATCACCACACTCATTATGATTGCCATTATTACCATTATGACTACCACCACAATCACCACCATCCTCATCGCCACTATCATCAGCACTTTGTAATCACAGTAAGCTAGAGAAGAAATCTTTATCAAAGTGGTAAAGATATTTGGAAATGGTAAATTTCTTAGCAAATAAAATATTGAACTCCTCAAAGTATTGTCTATATTATAATGTCTACGCATGTATCCATAACCATCTGAAATGTCATTTTGTAGTGAAGTTTTTTCTGATTTTTCATTACTACTGAAGCACTTATTAGATTATATCACTAAGATTTGATAACATTCATTTTTTTCATATGATGAGCTTATTAAGATTAGAAGCTCTACATGAAGGAGGAGATCCTATAGAGGAGCAAATAAAGCAACCTAACTGAGGGGAATGGGAGGAGAGAAGAGGGAAACTCTAAAGCACATGATGTACTTAAACAAACATATCAAAGTCAATCACTAAGCCAAGCATGGGAAGTAGAGATGGGGAGAAAATGGGGTGGGGATTGGGTAAGGGCTAATTGGTGATGTGTGCATATGTCTCCACAAGTCTTTTGTACCATTAAGATATATGACTACAATGCATCCATTAAAAATTAAAAAAAAATTAGAAGCCATAGCCAGGTGTGGTGGCAGACTGCTGTAATCATAACACTTGACAGGCTGATACAAGAGGATCGGAGGTCAGAGGCCATCCTCTGCAACTTAACAAAACCCTGTTTCAAGGGGGGAAAAAATTAAAAGCCACATTATTGGAATCTTTAAATTTCCAGTGACTAGCTCATTGTTTGGCCCCAAACAATTGGTTAATAAAAACTACTGAATATTTGAATGAACAAAGCTGCGTATGGGGTAGATTCATATTTATCTAAGGATAATGACAGGATATAATAGTTTTATTGTATTTATTTTCTAGGTATTCAAGAATACATTTATAATTACCAGTAAATCTTTGCTTTACCCCTGCACAAAATGATTACAAATTATTTATCATTCTTTGTTACTGTGCTTAAAAGTCTTTTTGAAATTGGGAGCATTATTTTTAATTTTTTCATGAATTTCCTTTAGGGTTACTTTTATCTTTGACTCGTGGTATTAATTTCACTGCCAGGTATTTTAAAATATGTGACCAACTAATTTTAATCCCAGGACTGCCAATCTTTCTAAATTAACTTCAGGATGAAGGAGTGAGGTAAGGGTCAATCTAGTGGATTTGCCTCGAGGTAGAGGAACTGCCTATAGGGAACTAATTAAAGAAAAGAAAGAAGATTTTCAACCTCTCCACTCTACTTTTTCCCCGGCCCATGTTAGGTTTCTTATCCTCACATCTTTTATAGACAGAGTAATGAGCAGGGGTTTGAGACGAACTCCCTGTTCTGTAATCCACTGACTATGTGGCCTTAAACCAAGTGTGGAACACTTTCTGAACTGTGCTGTTCACTTTTTACATGGGAATTACTTTCTTATGCTAATACTGGGAGAAATGAATGAATTAATGAAAATAATACATAGAGTATAAAATGACACTTAAACAAATGTAGCTTTCTAATTTTGATCACTCTATTTTTAAAAGAATATTACTGAAATAGGCAATAAAATTATGGCTAAATGATTTAAACTATAAGCATCTGTATTTAAAATATGCTCATAAACCCCAAATACCCTATTACAAAGACCTAGAAAAAGTGTTTTATTTAAATTAAAATAACTCTAAATATATTTTTTAAAAAATCTGAAGCAGTGTATTTTGAGAGTATTTCAACAACATGTTGTTTTGCTTTCTTTTTCTTCGAACATAGGTGTATTCACCTCTAAGCCACATTCTCAGCTCTATTTTATTTTTTATTTTGAAACAGGATCTCACTGAGTTGCTGAGGCTGGTCTTTTGTGGGAGAGGGAGGGAATCACTGGGGATTGGACCTAGAAGGACATTGTACCTCTGAATTAAACCTCCAGTCCTAGCAGGGTGTAGTGTTGCACTGCTTGTAATCCCAGCATTTGGGAGGCTGAGACAGGAGGATCACAGTTCAAGGACATCCTCAGCTACTTAGTGAGGCCCTTTGCAAGTCAATGAGACCCTGTTTCAAAATACAGAATAAAAAATAGGGCTGGCGGTGTAGCTCAGAGGTAGAGTGCTTCTGGGTTCCATCACCAGTATCACAAAAAGAGAAAAAAACAAAAAACAAAAAACCTTCAGTCTTATTTTTTTTAATTTTGAAACTATTAAGGTGGCTGAAGTTGCTGAGGCTAGCTGAGAACTTGTAATCCTTCTATTTTAATATCCCAAGTACTAGAATTATAAGTGTGCATCACCATGCTCAGTAAGGCTGGTCTTGAATCTGTGATCTTTTTCTCTCAGTCTTGAAAATACTGGGATTACAAGTGTGTGACCTGGTGCCTGGCTAAGCATTTCTTAAGAACATAAATACGGAATTTTTTCTTTTTCTTTTCTTTTTCTTTTTTTGGTGGTACTGGGGTTTCTGGAAACCTTCTACCTCCGGGCTACACTCCAAGACCTACTTTATATTTTTATTTGGAAACAGGGTCTCTTAAACCAGCGAGGCTGACTTCAAACCTGCATAATCCTCCTGTCTCCACCTTCCAAGCGCCACCATGCCCGGCATTTTTTTTTTTGAACTTTTTCTAAGGATATTTAATATACTATATAAAGAAATTTTAAAGCCAGAATACATATTCTCACCTTCAGTTCCCAACAAAAATTTGTGATGTGATGGAATGAGGCAATTTAATATTTTTCCTCCTTTTGTGCAGGAAAAAATTTATACTAGAGCATGAAAATCAAAAGTGACTGCTTATCTTTGCCCTAAGAAATCTTTAATAATCAATTCTATGTCCTTCAAATAGCTACCTGAGATACTTGACAGATGAGCCACATTACATGTCTACGTATATGTCTGTATGTAGGTAGATATGAACACATGTGTGTGCATGCATAAATATATGCAACCATGCATCTAGATATGACTTTTAATATTTAATTTATTTATTAACTTATTTTTATTTCAGAACAGTAATAAGGAGAGATGGCTCTGAAATATGATATGCTAAAAGTGTCTTACAGGGTAGAGATAGAAGACTTGATAAAATATCATTTTTGACTTAGGTTAAGAATTCTAGCATGGAATATTTCCCAGAAAAATTAAAATCATACGTTTTCTTTATGGCATGCATCCTGGCTAATTGTTTAAAAATGAGGTTTTCTTAGTCAATGCTAATTGGCTTCCTATCAAGTAACAATATTTGAAAAGTCTACAAATAATTACTAGAGCTCAACACTTTTTTTCTATGATTTTAGTGCATAGTAAATTGGTTGGTAATCAGTCTGACGGAACTTTCAACTTGAAGTTGTTCGTGTAGGCTGTCTTGATTAGTATTCTACTATTCTTGTTGTTTAAAAATAGTTTATGCTTAAACATTCATTTTTGAATGAGGAAGATGACAATTTAATTAAAGTTTAAAATTCTAGTAGCTATTGAAGATCATACATAATCCAATTACTTTTTATTCAATTAATTTAATAGCAAACCACTTTTCTATAATTACTGTTAATCCCCTGATTTTTTTTCTGTCTCTATTTATCAATGACCTGTGAGATATCTTAGAGGAAATCAGAGTGGGACATAATTATCATCAATCCCAGCTGGAATTAATGATTAAATAATATTTAATTACCAAGGGCTCTCTCTCTCTACATTAGTTAGAAAAAAAGATAGTGTGAATCTTGTTAGAGTACTTGCAATTATTTCTCCTTTGAAAATTTGGGATTCTTAGATTTAACAACACAACTAACTCAGTTTCTAAACAAATAGAATTAAACTACCTTGGCATGAAGACAGTGCCATAGGTGTGGTCATACACATTTGTAATTTAATTACTTAGGAGGCTGAGAAAAGGGGATCACAGGTTCATGGCCAGCCTCAGACACTTAGGCCCTCCATAATTTAGTGAGCTTCTTTTTCAAAAATGAGAAATAAAGTAGGGCTGGGAGTATAGCTCAGTGATAGAATGACTTTGAATTTGGTTCCCAGTTTCAAAATAAAAAGATAAGGAAAAGATAGTGGAACAATACCTCTTCTTGGTCCATATATAAGTGTAGACTCACAGAATTACCAGAAAACAATTTCCCTTACTGATGACATGTTTGGGAATTTTACGTACGGTTTGAGTATAACTCAAATGCCTTATGACCAAGAATGTTTTAGATTTCAGATATTTTAAGAGTTGGAGTATTTTTTATATACATACTGAGATCTCCTGTGGATGGAACCTAAATCTGAGACTGAAATCCATTGTGTTTCATATATGCCTTATATGTATAGCCTGAAGGCTATACATATGTTCAAAACACTTTATGTTTTGAAGTGCTGGGGATTGAACTCGAGCATTGCATATGCTGGGTAAGCACTAAATTATATCTCTTCTCCACATTTTATAAAATATTTTAAATATTTTTGTGGTATTGGGAATGAAACCCAGGGGCATTCTACCTCTGAGCTACAACCCATTGTACCTATCATAAATTTTCTGCTACCATAAACCATTAGCGTTAACATGGGAATACTACATTTGCCACATCCTTATTATACCAGAGTGTTTACGGAATAGAATTAAGTAAGTTATGTTCTTATTACATTGTTTTTGGAAATATTTCTGTTTAAACCTTATCTTAGTTATACTGAGATGTTAAAAAAATGAGGTAAAAATTTTGGTGGTTCATACAATGACAGATATGTACTTCTGCTAAATTTCTGTTCAATAGTCACTTCACTCCAGTGGCTTGTATCTTACTTTTTATTATTAAATTTATCATGAAAACTCAGATTTGGGCATGACAGGTAGAGTAAATATCTAAAGTGAACATGTATACCACTTTCCCGTATTAATTGAAGCAATCCACTTCGCCAAAGATGGTTTGCAATCACTGTGGAGAGCACTGTCTTACTCAATTCTCAGAACAAACATTTGAAGAAAGAATTTTCATTATCTTCATTTTTTAGGCTGAAAATAAAATTTCAAAGAGGTTAAATAACTTGCTAGGGTCATGCAGCTGGTAGATAGCAGAAATGGGAGGTATAACCACATCACTTTGATCCAAAAAAGTACACTTTAGTGCCTTGATAATGTTACTTATGGTGAATTCTAAGAAATTTTTACTCACAATACTCCATCCATGTGTCCCATGTTCAATGTTTCTCAAAGACCTAAACACACATTCAGGAATTATTACTTAACACTTTTGAGGATCAATTTCACACTCTCTAGTCTGAAAGGTGTGCATAATTCCATCAGATACTCTCCTAAGGAATTAATCAAATTACTTTACAAAAGAGCATGTAAATGTATATGAATCAGGATAAAGGATTAACGAAAAACTCAGTCCATTATAGACAATTAAAAGAGAGAACTGAGTAACAGTCCCAAAGTACCATCCTATTATTCATTTCAAATATACATTGATATATTTTTGACAGTAGAAATTAGAAGTTATATGATGCAAATAGAAATTGTAGCTTCTTAATTCAAAATTATATAATTTTATATCAATGATATCCTCTACCAGCCATGTCTTGTAGGAGAAAGTGTTCTATTTTTAGGTTTCAATTTTCCTTAGTAAATTTACAATTAAAAACATAAAAGAGTAGTACATTAAGGATTTTATACATACAAAATAGCGTAGAGACCTGTACATAGTAAAGGACCCATAAATTGTTAGCATTTTATAACATTTAGTTCCAATCTGATTAGCCAAAGTGTGATATTTTTAAAACCTGAAACTCATTCTCATGCAGAGGAAGGATGACCAAATATGACTCAGCATGTATTTTCTTTGTGTCTAATTTCTTCTTGCTTTTCCAAATCATTAAGGATGTTAATTCAACTTCTTGAAAAGGTAAGGTTTTGAAACTCATCATTTTTCTTTTGGACAGTGAGTCCAACAAAGCATGATGAAATTTTCTATTTTAATTTAACTTTTGTACTTTAATTACTCTGAGCTATATTTAAGACATTTCAAAGTAACTTTGAAGTATGAAATAATTATAACAATATTTATTAACATCCTCCATGTTTATCTGCCACAAATGAGTTTAAAATTCTTATGTTTCTAATCCATCAAAGCTTGAGGTATACGCTAAGATTTCAAATACTCTTTTATCTCAAAATGTCCTCTAGGAAGCATTTTACCTAATAGTTATCAGGCTGTACTTTGAGCTGCATATGGTGAGTTGAGATTTTATAATTGCCTTGAAGAAAAAAAAAAGATGAACATTTTGAAAAGACAAAATCAAACCATTAACATCAAACAAAGTAAAACAAAACCTAACAGCTCTACAGAAATCAAGGTAAAAAGTTAAAAAATGATTTAATAAATGTGTTATTATTATACTTTCAGGGCTACTACACTGGGGAGAATTATTTGTATTTGTCCTACCTCTTTAAGACCTCATAAAATTATTGGCTTTCTCCAATAAAATGGGAGTGGAAGTGATACTCTTTTTGAGCATAAGATCTGAAAGCCAGGTCACATTTCACATTTTAGGTTTCTTTTTTTATTTTATAATGACAATCAACAAATTTCCACAAATCTGCTATTCATTCAGCCTGGATTCTGCAGTAAAGATGTAGAATGGAGCATCTGCCAAGCAATGAAAACATACATACAGCAGGAAATAAGTGCTTGTTGTCTTAGTCCTTTAATATTTTAAAGTTGCTGCTAAGTATAGAACAACATAGCATATTCTATTTGATAAAGGAATATAATCACAATGATTAGGAAATATTGAGTTAGTGTAAGAATGACATATAAAGCAGTTTTAAGAAATTGAAATTTAAACATTATTAAATATTTATCAAGACACCTACTGAAGTATATCAAAGCGTACGACAAAGAACCTTGATGTCATCTATTTAATACATAATGTAACCTATATATTTAGATTTTAAATTTTAATGAGTATTGCTAAAGAATGTGAATCTAATAAAAAATCTATTATTTCACATACTGTAAATGCAACTCTTATAACTGCACTATCAATTAATGAACCATTTAATATTGGGCAATTTGGTGACTGGTTAATCAATGTTTGGAATGAATCACCAATACTGTTAATCAATCAAGGCTAGATATATTAGAGACAGAAATATATCTTATTGATTTTCCCCTGATATTTGGAAATTTACAAACAATAGATACACAGGAATATGAATCCTAGTTTTGTACTTAGCTATCAGCTGTATAATTTTCAGAAATCAATTTCATCCTCCATACCTCAGCTTCCTTAATACAATCAATTCATTTAACATAATTTGTGGATACTTGTAAACATTTGGGATCATATTAGGTTCTGAGTAATTAATAGGAAATAGATCAAACTCTTTTTCTCTGACCTCACAGGGCTTAGGTTCTAGAAGAAGAGAAAGTTCATAAGTGAATAAATATGGAATTAAAAACTGCAATAAGTGTTAAATGGATACTGATAAAGAAATTCTAGTTATATAAGGTGTCAAAGAAGGCATTTCAGAGATGTCTTTTAAGCCAAGACCTGAAAGATGAGGAGCATGAGAAGAAAAGTAGAGAATATTCATTCAAGAAGAGAGAATAACATTGGAGAAGGTCCTAAGAAGAAGATTTGGGTATCTTCTAGGAAAAGCAAAAAATGTTTTTAAAGTCCATGCTTAGAAATGTAATACCTAAGGAGGTAGTTAAAATTTTTACAAACTGTGACAAGTAATTTGATTTTAGTCTCTGTATAAAGGCATGCCATTAAAGGGTGATAAGCATGGTAAATGATATGGAAATTTTTGTTTATTACAAGCTGCTTTCATCAGCATGGGAATTTGGATCTTCTTTCTCAACCTGAGCAGTTCACCCCTCCTTCTGCAACCTGGTGGTCTCCCAGTCCGGGGAGGTCACCATACTGGTGCTAAAGTTAGTGCAGACACTTGATTGGCTTAGCACAGAACAGCCCAGAACTACTGAGCTCAAGTGATCCGCCAGCCTCAGCCTCTGAAGGAGTGGGACTACAGATCCTTACCACCAACAGGTACTGTGCAAGAGTATGTTCTTTTCACTTTGAAACTCATTAAGATTTATAGTTAAAATGTACCAATAAAAATATCTAAAATACTTTGACTTACATATAGAGGAGTTTTATGATGGAGAAGGGTACATGTGTTGGTCATTCTCACCCACATAGTAAGGCATATGCACATAGTTTCAGTGACAAACAATAGACATCTACTGCTCAGTGATAATTCCATATATCAGCTACAATGACTCTACTTTTTTCTTGAATATTCATACAATCTACTCTATATATAACATTCTTGGGACTCATGGAGCAGCCATAGCTCTCTGGGTCATGCATTTCCAATGGTGGAGAACCAAAGGTCCTGGGAGGGTAAGTAGAAATGAGTGACGTCACTGATGCCTAAACTTGCAAAAGCACAATATTCTATTAGCAAAAGCACATCAACTGGACAAGGTCCAGGTGAGTATGTGGGGAAGTATACTTTTTTGGTGGAGGAAGGATGACAAGAGACAATACATATAGGAGGCTTGTCTAGGCAAGGCTGAGATTTATTCCTTGTGAATATTTACCCAAACTTTACACGAGAATAAGAAAATAAATACTATTGAAGGTATTATACTTAATCAAGTTACAAATGATAATGGTAAAAATGGGTATGTTTTGAAATAATTGTATCTTACATTTAATAAAATAGTACTACAGTCCAGGTAGTAATTCAATTCTTCTCATTTACCAGTTCATCTAAATATTTCACAACAACTTACAATTAGATACAAAAGCTTATCAGATCAAAACTTGGTCTCAGTAACTGGCTACAGTTATTGCAAAAATTAAATAATTGAAGTATATAAAATGTTTAAAATAATGGTTACCATAGAGTTAATACTAGTCATTCCTAGCATTTATTTATTTCTAAATTAAGATTTTTATTTTTTATTTGTGCATTGTTCTTGTATATCTTAATGAAGTACAAGATGGTGGAGGCATACATGCACACATCACCTAATTAACCCTTACCCAATTTCCACCCATTCCCTCCCCCTCCCTCCTCATGTTTGGCTTAGTGATTGACTTTGATAAGTTTGTGAAGGAATATAATGTACATTAGGAAATTTCCCTTGTACCTCCTCCTTATTTTGGCCTCCTTATTTGCTCATTTATGGCTTCTCCTTCGTCTAGAATTTTTCCTATGACTCTTTTTCTCCCTAGCTTCTGCATACTTGGGAAAACGTTTGATTTCTTACTTTTTGTGACTGTTCTCACTTAGTATAATGTTCTCCAGTTCTATCCATTTCCCTGTTAATGATGTAATTTTGTTCTTCTTTATAGCTGAATAAAATTCCATTGTGTAATACCCTATAATGTTGTAATTCATTCATCTGTTGATGGACATCTTGACTGGTTTCATAGTTTGTCAATGGTGAATTGTGCAGCTACAAACATAGATATGCTTTATGAAAAAAAATATTTAGAATATTTTCAGATTTAAATCAAGCAAGTTGTCATACAGGGCATATTTAAAACATAAATTTCAATAGAATGGGATATTTAATATTAGTCAAACAGATATTATTAGATCAATGTAAGCATGAAAACTTAAGTTGTACAAAGCTTAAGCAAAGTTCTGTTGACAAATGTCAGACCTAAATTTAACTCTGCTTTAATTTGAATTTAAGTGCAGGGTTGTTTCTACAATCTGATCCTGGAAAATGTTATTTAACCATCAGCAGATAGTCACAAAAAATGATAAAATTCAGCCGGGCATGGTGGCACACGCTTGTAATCCCCGCGCTTGGGAGGCAGAGACAAGAGGATGGCACAGGTTTGAAACCAGCTGCGCTGGCTTAAGAGACCCTGTTTCCAAATAGAAAAGCACAAAAATAGGTCTGGGAGTGTAGCCTGGAGTCAGAAGGGTTTCCATGAACCCCAGTACAACCAAAATAATAAAAAAAGGATATAAAATACATGCAAATTTCTACCCACAAGAACTTATTTGTCTTTATAAATCTTGTATTATTATTTTCTTATAATTTAATTGGTGCATTGTAATTACATATCATAATAAAGTTCAGGCTGATAGGAATATACATACACATGTACTCTTTCATAGAAATCATTTTTATGATCTAGTTTTATATACATACTCTCAGATACACATCAATGAAGTAATATGTGATATGTAGAGTGAAATTTGATGTGGCGATTTAATGTGTCATCAAGTAGACTATATATACTCTATATGTTCATATAAATTATATGAAGTTATTATATATATTCATATAATTATATGAAGTTCCTCTGATAAGAATGATCTCAGGTTCAATTCTCTCACATGGAAAATACCTCCTCATCCTCCATTCTCAAATTACTTTCTTTAATAATGAAGCTTGTATTTCTCTGGGTGTTCCAGTAAAAATTTTTAGTCCATTTCCAAAGAGATGGTTTTCCACTCTTGCTTCTTTAGCACTAATCTTGTAAATCTTTATTCCTGACATGATTGTAACTATGTGGCACCATAGCTCTGCCAAGATTTTAAGTTCTTTAAAAGGAGCATCAGCACTTCTCTTGATTTATGTCAAGAAGAATGCCTGGCCTAGAAATGCACTCAATAAATATTTCTTAAATGGATGAATGAAAGACGAATACATTGAGTTCTAGGTTCTCAACCAGCAGGTATAGGAATTGCTGGAGTGAGTTTAGGATATATAGATATATGTAGGGAGAAAGTGTTTGCAGAGCAAAATGTAGAGTGCTTTGGCAGAAACTGAGTGGCTCTGATGCCTCAAAGAGTCTCAAAAAGATTAAATCTTGCTTTTAACTTAGATGAAGATGTTCTAATCATTTGAATTGCCTGGCTTACTGCAGATTAGTTCTTACCTGCTATACATCCCTAGTAAGCCAGAGAGCGCACTAGAAATAATTCTGCCCAAAATGTATATCTTATAGACCAATGCTCAATTGGAGAAGATTTTACATCATTGTATGTATGAGTGGTTGGGAGAAATACCAGAGATGGAAGCTGTGGTGCTGAAAATAATGGTGTCCTACTCACAATGGTATGGCAAGTTTTTAAAATAATATCCTACTAGAGTGAGTTAAAAGAGAAAGTGTGTTCTTGCTAGAAAATATAACATTTGGATATTGTTTTCACCCACCACTGATCTTTTTCAGTTGGGACTTGGTGGATAAGAAGTGACACAAAACATGGACATCTTGGGCTGAGCCTGGTGGTGCATACTTGTAATTCCAATATTTGGGAAGCTGAGACAAAAGGATCTCAGCCTCGGATACTTAGGTCCACTGCAACTTAGTGAGATCCTGTTTCAAAGTAGAGCCTGAAAAGTAGGGCTGGCGATTTCGTTCAGTGGCAGAATGCCTCTGGGTTCAACCTAGGGTACCACACACACACACACACACAATAAACCCAACATGAATACCTTGGATAATATCCTCTAAAGGCACATTGCTGGCATTACAGTTATAGTATAAGGCACATTGCTGGCAGGGTCTTTTCCATGGCAGGAGAAAATTTCGCATTTGTGGGGTTTCAAAATAATAAAACATGAACTCCTCTTTATTAATAATAAAAATAAAACCATGCTTATAGCAATATTTACATTATGTGGCATTAGAAAAGCAACCACAGGAAATTGCAAATGTCTTACTTTTTTACAAATGTAAGTTTATTGTAAACATATATGAGTACATGTACAATTGCTAAGTCTCTTCTAGGGCTACAGAAAGGGAACTACAGAAAGGAGGCTTAAATGAATTTCATAAAGGATGTCTATAAAGGATTTATACATCATAAAGGATGTCTATAAAGAGTATCCAACCACAACCTTTTATTTTGGAGATCAGATGATAAATTTGACTGGAATTGTTGGCTAAAAAGGAGAGCTAGGGAAGATGTAAGGAAAGGTACACATGAAAACCTTGCTCTCTATAAGTTCTATGTTCATTCTGTATGTTGTACTCATTACACATATAACAAAAATCATAAGCTTAAACAAAATAGGGGCTTGGCATTTGGTAAGCTACATTATAAAGCTACATTCCTGGCACTAATACAAGATTCTGTCTTTCAAAATATTTTTCCCCAGAAGTTATTGATTTTTTTTTCTAATTTTGATAAGCCATATGAATCTAGAATCTGGAGTCATTTGAAGCCTTTAAATTTAGAGTTAGTAAAGTTGTAATTGCTTTTACTTTGGATTTCACATTAGTAAATATAGTTCTTCATATTGGGCACTCCCCCCTCCTCTACACCACACCCCAAGTTTGAGAAGAACAAATGTCTATTTTACACTGATGGTTATAAAACAGCTTTTGCCATGGGTAGTACTAAATGGCTGGGTCATTGTAACAATTATACAGCAGTATTCCCAAAGCAGACCTTTCATCTACTTGTAATATAAAATCAATAATGTCTAAACAAGAACTGAGATGGCATTTTAATGTCTGCCAAAGAGCATTTAGACATACGAGCTGCCTCAGAGGCGGTTTCAAGACCCATTTTGAGAATAGGGACAAAAATCTTCTCAATGTCTTATTTATCACTGAAAACATATCTTTTCAGGTAGTTAAAAACAAATGGATCTAAGTATAAGATTATAGGCTATACTAATAAACTTCAAACAAACTATTTTTGGCATTTTTTTAGAAAAGCAAGGCATACCAACATTTCTGCAAGATAATATTTTATCTCCAGAGATATTTATATAATTAAAATATATTTTGTGGAACAAATTTGGAAATCTTTTCATTAAGATGTAGTACATGAATAGAATATCCAATTAATATTTATTTTGTGTCACAAATACAAAACTTAAAATGCAGAATTTATTAAAAATTCAGGAACAGATTTTGTGACATTCTTGGTTCATGATTTATACACTTAATTCCTCTTTGCTATGGATTGAACAAATCCAGTTGCATATTAAGTAAAAAAATTATTTTTCAAATGCAAAATTTTCTTTTACATATATTTTAATAAAAAATAACTTTTGGATACTGCTCATGTCCTTTACTTCATCAGAAATAAAAACATCTCAGTGATTAATGTAGGTATACCTCTCATTAATGATGAAATATTTTTCTATATTATTAACAGAATTCTACAATGTTTAGGAGATAAACTCAAGATAAGTATAGAAGGTATTTCAAGCCACTGACCTTTCATTGAGTAAGGTTAAATTGACAAAAGCTATAAAAGGTACAAAACTCCTCTGAGAAACTCTTCATTTCAGACTGTGCAATCAAAAGACCCAATTAATGCTTCGTCTCATGCAATATTTACAGATCTTATGTAAGCAGGTCAGCTTGTTAAACTAACTTATTGCTGCCAAGAACACCATTACATCACAAGACATAGAATAGATATAAATCAGCCAGCTCTTGTTCCAAGGAATTACTGAATCAACGAAAACCCCAAGAGAGGCACTTCCGTTTTCTTAAAATAGTTAAAAATGTCACTGTAGTCCTTTTCTATTGGCATATTGCTATGCTTATAAGATGCATAGTAAATTATCGGTCATTAATTGCTCAAGTTTTTAAATCTCCTCACATTTACTATAGAGTAGGTTATTATTAGTAAATAGTCATATATGCCTTGTTCTTGTGAATAAATTATAATTTATGGAGATCAGTGATCAAGTTCTTCCCATGGTCTTGTAAACCAAAAGTTAGGATGTTTTAGAAATTACATGAGAATATAAAAAATATCACTTTTAAGCCACTAGCACCTCCAAGCTGACTGACTTACTATAATCTCAGCCAAGAATTTTGGTAGTGAGAATATCAGTATCAGTAAATACTATATTGAACAAAATTAATTGAAATTTTCATCTTTAATTGTCAAGTTGATAGCACCTGTCTACTTTGACTCTTATAACCATTAACACTAGTGGATTGATTTGAATTAAATTATACAAAAAAGGTAATTAAATTTTAAACCCCATTCAACAATATGCCCATACACCTGTAACTGAAAGTTTCTACAACTACTTTTTAATTTTCTTTGTAAATAACTACTAAAATGTCTTATAACCCACCTACTTACCAATGTGTACATTCGATATGTATTGATGTCATAGTAACTCTTATATGCTGAAAAAAAAATATATAGTGGTGTATTGGAGTTCCTGGAAACCCTTCTACCTCTGGGATACACTCCCAGACCTATTTTTATATATATATATTTTTTATTTGGAAACAGGGTCTCTTAAGCCAGCGCGGCTGGCTTCGAACCTGTGCAATCCTCCTGTCTCTGCTGCCCAAGCATGGGTATTACAAGCGTGCGCCACCACGTCTGGCAATATTTATATTTTTTATACTTGTATTGGTACACTCTAGTCTCACATTATAATGTAGTTTATAGTGATGGTGATATACACACACACAGTACTTGGTGGGCTTTCCCTTAGGTCCCTCCCCACTCTCACTCTTCCTCATCCAGGATATTGAGATTGGCATTGGTAGTGCATGTATGTACATATTATCTATGGAAGTGATTCCTTCAGTGATTCTCCTTCTCACCCCTCTTCCCCTAAACCACCTCCCTGGTTCCATTGGAGCTTTTTTTTCATTATCTAAAGTCTGTTTTGTATCCCAGTTACTTCCTAGCTTCCATAAATGAGCGAAAATGTATGGCCCTTCTCTTTTTGTGACTGGCTAATATCATTTCACATGATGTTCTCTAGGCCCACACAATTTTCTGCAAATGACATGATTTTGTTCTTCTTTATTGCTAAGTAGAATTCAATCGTGTGCATATCCCATAATTTTGTAATTCATTCATCTATTGATGGATACATAATTGAGTTTGATGATTTAGCTATTGGGATTGTGTTGCTACAAATGGTTTGTTTATCCTTTTTCTTTCTTAACTTATCCTTCAAAACTACTGGGAATGTAGCTCAAAGGTAGAATACCTCTGGGTTCAATCCCAAGTGCCACAAACAGAAAAATCCTAAGATATTTAAAATAATTTAATTTAAAATCCAGTAATTGAAAGGTTGCCTAATTAGAATGAACTATGGTTTGGCTCAAAAATTTAACTCAATGAATCTGAGAATTCTAGCATATATGTGTAATCCCTGTATTTGAGAGGCTGAGCCAGGAGGATTCAAGGACAAATTTAGCAATGTAGCAAGACTCTCAGTAACCTAGTAATACAGAAATAAAAAAAATAAAAAGTGGCTTGGAGAGCTGGGCAGGGTGGTACATGCTTGTAATCCTAGTACTTGGAAGGCTGTGACAGGAGAATAAAAGTTCTGCGGCTAGCTTCAGTTATTTAGTGAGGCCCTTTGTCAACTTACTGAGACCCTATTTCAAATTAAAGAATAAAAAATAGGGCTGGGATTATAGCTAAGAGGTAGAATGCCCCTGAGTTCCACCTCGAGTTCAACAAAAAAGGGGGCTTGGAAAAGAGCTTAGAGGTAGAATGCTCCTTAGTTCAATCACTCAAACCGTAAAAAAATTAACCCAAAGAATCCAGACAATATTGTAGCAGGAAAAAATGAATTTGATACAATAAAAGGTAAAAGATTGAAAATTTTTTACTAAATAGAAATTTTAAAAATATTACAATTTTTAAAATATGTAAGTTAAATAAAATTTAAAATACAATAATATTTGAAAATGAATCAGGAAGCCACAAACTTGAAGGAGATTAAGAACTGCTTATTTGCTGACAAGAGCAAGTGTCCCTTGCTTGTGAAACATCTTCCATGAATTTTATTATTTCTACATTATTATATTTTTCTATACTGTACACATTTACAATGTATTAAAAGATTTATGATTACTGAGAAGTACATTATCAATGTCTATGCTGTTTGTGTGTGTGTGTGTGTGTGTGTGTGGTACTGGGGGTGGAACCCAGAGGCTTTCTACCTCCGGGCTATACTCCCAGACCTATTTTATATTTTATGTTGAAACAGGGTCTCACTAAGTTGCTGAAAGCCTCACTAAGCAGCCTCAGTAGCTGAGGCTGGCTTCGAACCTGCACGATCCTCCTGTCTCAGCCTCCCAGGGATTACAAGCCTGCACCACCACGCCCGGCGTCTCTGCTGTTTTAATTGGTGACTAGAGTAACAAAACTTCCAAAGTATTAACAACACACTTATTCACAAGCATATCTGGTGAATGATATAATACAGAAAAGTGATTACTGCATTGACAGAACTATAACATAATATGTAGTTTGTGCAATTGAATTTTATTTTAGGGTTTATTATATGTCATCAATTACTATGCTAGACACTGTACTTTGAAAGCAAGAAACATCAATGCACAGAATACTTATAATAATACATTGGAGTTTTTAAAAACTGGAATAACACTGCATAATGCACAGGATTTCATCTAAACCTTAATAGATTTTTTATCTTCATTAAAATTTGCCCTCCTAACACTCTGTTCTAGCCAGAGTACTAAAATAACCAGTTAGCATAAAATTACCGGAAGAAGAGCTATGGATCAGATAAATTAGACAAAATGTTTTCCAAATTTCTCATGGATATGGTAAGTGTAGCATAAAATCATTCTGCAGCATGCCTCAAAACTAAAAGGAGTCCTCATACTATTTTTGAACAGAAAGGTGCATATAACTGGTATAGAGAATCTCTTTCTCTCCTCTTCCTCCTTTTCTCCTCCTCCTCCTATTCCTCCATCCCCTCCTCCTCTTCCTCCTTCCCCTCCTCTTCTTCCTCCTCTTCCTTCTTCTCTTATTGTGTTACTGAGGATTAAACCCAAGGACATTCTACCACCAAGCTACATTCCCAGCCCTATTTTCTTTTAATTTTGAAACAGGGTTTCACTAAACTTTTGAGGGCCTCACTAAGTTTGCTGAGGCTGTTTGTGAACTTGTGATCCTCCTGTTTTAGCCTCCCAAGTACTGAGATTACAGGTATGCACCACCACATCTGGCAGACTCTTCTTTCTGTAGAAACATCACAGTGAGTTGAACCAAAGATCAGTTTTGGTTAACAATTATATATAAGAACTGCAAGATTTCTTAATCAGTTTCATTATAATAGGGACTTAAATTCTTAGCCCAATTGAGCACTGCCTACTAGTTAGAAAAAGATTAGGCAGAAATCATTGAATTCCTCTGGGTTTCTAAAAATGTGTTATATGCTTTTGTTTTGTGAGGATAATCCAAAAAGAAATAAGCATTTGGAATAAAAGAAAGCAATTTTCTTTACTCCGAAAATTTCATAAAGGATTCACAAATTTTGAAATTATGACTTTCACCACTTCAAAAAATCTGTTTTTTCTTGAGCATCATATTTGATGGTCTGTCAAATAGAAAAAAAAAACATGTTAGTTTGACATCATGTAAGATATTTCATGTAGTGCAAATTATAAAGAAAATAGTATAATAAAAATAGCTTTCCCCACATGGGACTATTTATTCTCTCTATATGAAATGTGCTTCCTATAATCCTTAGTTTGGGGCATGTAGGGCCAAATGAGATTGATTGTGCTTTTAGTAAATTTGAGGGAAAACAAGGCTGAGACCTGTTGTGCTATATTCTTCCTGGATTACTTATATATCATTTTCTATACTGATGCAAAGCTATGATATATATATATATATATATATATATATATATATATATATATATTTGTGTGTGTGTTTTTGTGTGTGTTTGTGTGTATGTATTTTGTTTCTTGGATATATATTAATAAATTTATGTTCTTGGACAAGAGTTTGTGGGTACAATTTTAGGATTTATCAGCTCTAACTACAATAGGTGTAAGTACAGAAATTTGAGCTAAGCGCCATAAAAATCTCTCACAGACATCTAATATCTTTTATCTAAAAAATTCATAGTACTCCTCCCTTCTGTCCATTTTCCAGTAAAAATTAATATCCTTTCTATTCATGTGAATCTTTATTACAATGTTTCATTGTCTATATGTATGATTTTTTTGTCTTTCAATACTTGAAATTTCTAGAGATGGGGCAGATAAGATATGTTCCTGTAATATGTACTTTGAAGTGCTTGGTGATGTGTTGAGGACATCTAGTGTGTTGACTCACAGAAAGAAGATGGTCAGTTGTTGTCACTTGCTATTATTTAATAAAAGCCTAAATGCTCCATGAAATGTATTGCCTGATATCATAACCATATCCCAAGTGTCTAAGTAATGCATAAACACTTTAATAATTATAGAGTTACTTACATACTTTTAAAGAGGCATATATTAGAAATACCTAGCCATTTGGTATATTATATACAGTTCTGAGTTTTATATCCTAACAATGAATGAGGTTGACATAAAAAGATGTCTTCTGATATTAGAAAATTAAATAGATATATAAAAACATATATACTTTATATCAAAATTCAATGTTATAACACAAATATGTTTCAGAGTCAAGTGTAGTTAGTAAATAATTTATCATTATTCATCAGGATTTTAAGCCAGTTACTTATTTTGATATAAATTCTTAGCTATCATTATAATTATTTTGTATCATATTTTGTTTTAAAATGACTTGAGAGTTCCAGTTTCACTGAAGAACTGAAAAGATGTAAAAACCTGGGAAGAGCATCACTGTAATTCTTCAATTAAAAAAAATGTCCAAAAATATACATTTATAAATTCTCTTCAGCCCATTGGAGACCTAAGTCCATAGGACACAACTTGTTGAGAACTTTGGGAAACATGGAAGAAGGTGAGAGTATTTTGCATATAGGACAGAATGCATTTTGGGGAGTCAGAGGACAATGTATGGTTAGAAGAATAATGGTCACTTCAAATATGTACATGTCTTAATTCCAGTATCAGTTAATACGTTATAAATCATGGAATAGGGAAAAATAAGGTTGGAGAGGAACATGGTCCATGAGCCAAATAATATATTTTTTAGAAGCTGGAAAAAGTAAGAAAAATAATATAGAGAAAGAAAGGAGCCCTGGTAAAGCTTTTATTTTAAGGTAGTAAGGTTTATGTCAGACTTGTGGCATACTAAGTCCATAATGAGGTTTCAAGTCAATAATATTCATTCAGTTTTGATTTATCTTTTGCCACTAAGTAAATATCGGGTATGGATTCATAGTTCCTCAATTTTCACTTACTTTAATGTTGAATATACCATTGCAAAATAAATTAAAATCTTTTTCAAAGCACATATTACAAACTACTTGAGTAATAGTCAATCCAGTATTTTTGACTTGAAACACCATTATGGATACTGTAATATATTTACTGTTGTATTCCCACAAATTTCATACACTGAAGTTCTGATCCCCAGTACTTCAAAAAATGTGGTCTTATTTGGAGACAGAATCATTGCAGATTGCTGCAGGCTCATTCATGAGCCAAGGCTGAATAATATGAAGTCACACTGAAACAGGTTGGACCCTGATTTAATATTCCCTATATTAAAGAATAAAACAAGGGACATTCTGAACACTGACACTTATACAAAGACAACACCATGGAAAACGAAGGCAGAGCCTGGGTCAATGCTTATGATACAAGTCTGGGAACTCCAAAGACTTCCAACAAATCTCCAGAAGGTTGTTAAGAGGCATGGAAAAAATTCTTTCTCTGTGGGCATGCCTATAATCTCAGAAATTGGGAGTATGAGACAGTGAGAAAGGAGGATCACAGGTTCAAAGCTTCAGCAACTTATCAAGAACCTCAGAAATTTAAAAAATATCCTATTTCAAAATAATAAAAGAAGACTAGGTATGTGGCTTAGAAGTAGAATATTCCTAGATAGATTCAATCTCAGTTTAAAAAAAAAGAGTCTTTCTCAGGAGTTCTCAGAAGGAAGTAAACCTGATGACATCTTGTCCTAGAACTTCTAACTTCTAGAGCTCTTGAGACAATAGATGTATATTGTTTTACGTCATATAGTCCATGATATTTTGTTATGGGAGCCCAAGAAATATAACACAGATATTTTTTCAGCCTTGGTTCATTCCTGAGTCAAGAAGGAATAAGAACATAAAATAGATTAGGAGGCATCATCATTAGAAATTTTCTTTCTGAAGAAATGTTGTTCTATGAGCATCAATTTGGCCATTAAATTAAAATATTTCTTTAACCTACCACCATATTAATAAATTCTATATTATAGGGCTTTCCCCCTCAGTATTCCTATATTTCATTCTAGATCTGCAAAAAATTGACATTCCTGATGGACTTACTTAACAGAGTAAAAAACAGCTACCTGATAACATTTCTTTCATTAAATGCAGAACACCATTTCTCTTGAATTCTTAGTTATTAGCAAAATAATCTTATAAAAGTTTTATAACCTTGAAACCCATATTATGTATGTTTCTACTCCTTTACAGTACCTACATCAATTTGACCTATTTGCATATAGATACTAATTTTTATTAATCTTAGAATGCATGTATATTCCTATTACTGTATACCTCAGTATGATGCATAATTACAATGCACCAATAAAAGTATAAAATTTTAAAGTAACTTCTAAGATATTTTAAAAAGTCACCATCACATCCTTAACAGAAAATTGAAAAATAGTTTTCAATTATTCTGCTTATCTATCCTTATAAGTGTGATTTTAAAGGTGCTCTTACAAAGCATTATGCTAAGTGAGATAAGTTAGTCACAAAAAATAAGAAATTGAAAGCTTTCCCTAATATGTGCAAGCTAGAGTAAAAGTGTGTCATAGGAAGAACTCTAGATAAAGGAGAAATTATAGATGAGCAAAAAAGGTGACTTCACTGGGGGGGATGGGAAGAGGAAGAGGGAAATGCTCTAATGTACAAGATGTACATTCACAAACTTATCAAAGTCAATCACTAGGCCAAATATGAGAAGGAAGGAGGAAGGGAGGAATGGAATGGGAATTGGGTAAGGGTTAACTGGGTGATGTGTGCTTGCATGCCTCTACCATCTTGTGCTCCATTAAGATGCACCACTACAGTGCACCAATAAAAAACTTAAAAATAAAAGGGCTATTACAATTTTGAAAATTTTTTCTGATCTTAAGACTTTGAATCACTATACTGAACATAAAGTACTGGGTATGAGGCTCACAAGAGATGTATTAATTCTGTGATAATATGACTCTATTAGTAGAGATAACGCTTTTATTGAATCCAATAAATATTGCACTATAACAAAAGAGAATGTACCCCTGAATTCTTCCTTTCCTCAGCTGAGCTATATCAACACTATCCTTTAAGCCAGAAGCCTGAGATGAAAACTGAAAGCAGCTGAGAGGCTTTCAAAACAACTTGATTAGCAGTAGCTAATCATGACATCTGTCAGTGGCCATGTGTATAGGATTGATGGATTTTGTGATGCCAAAAACATTGGCTAAATGAAGGAATGGTATTAAGAGGCAAGAACATTTACATAGGATGCTCAGGGATATTCTTCCACTTATGTGTCAAACATTGTATGCATACATTACACAGACACATTATATATCATTCAGTATTTTGTGCATTTAGGATATACATAAATTATGGTGACATTATAAAGGTGGTCTCTGGGATGCGAAGATAAGTGGCTCTATTGCATTGTTAATGAATATTTGTGTTTGCTTTCTGTTAATATCAAAGTATGATAATAGCCAGCTGGTGCCATTATTAGAAGATGGCAATCTGTGGACCACCACATGCTAAATTTGGGCCACTGCTTGTTTTGCAAACAAGGTTTATTAGAACAAAACCACACTCATTATTCTGTGTAGCATCTAAGTCAACTTATGTGATATTAACAGATTTGAGTCTTTATTAAAGAAAATACATGCCTTGAAATGTCTAAAATATTGCTATTGGCTCTTCAGAGAAAATGTTTTCCTATACTTGCCACATATTATAAAATCAATATTGATCTTTCACAATGTAGCGCCAATTTTTATCTCTGTTTTAAAGGACTGTGGCTAATAAAACAGGCTATTTAGTTACATTGTCTGATAACTTCTGGTTAAACTGTATGCTTGTTATATTGATCCTGACCAAGTTATGATTTTTTAAAATTTATTTCAGCATGTGAATATTGAGGAAAAATAGTATATAGAAAAAATTAAAATATTCATGTAAAGGCATTATGCCAGCACCTGAATACTCAGTAATTCTCATTAAAATTACTTTTTTTTAAAAACAAAGTTAAACTCAGACTCTGTCTTCATGAGACTTTTATCACCTCTTTCAAACTTCCAGGGAAAATTTGTAACCTTGACATTTTGAGAACCTAGCTTTGTTCAAATTATTTCAAGTGTGCTGATAATGGCTTCCTACTAAAATTTTAAGTTTTTTGATATTACCACCTATGTGTAAAAATAAAATAAAGACTAATATTCTATAGAAAATAAGGGAAAGAAGAGCCAGATTGACCAGTGAAGGTTTTTGTTTTGTTTGTTTGATTTTTTTGTTGTTGTTATTTAACTTGGATGTTAACCCTGGAGCATTTTATCACTGAGCTACACTTTATTTTACCACCCAGCTCTATTTTTATTTATTTATTTTTATTTTGAAACAGGGTCTCGCTAAGTTACTGAGAGTCTCACTAAATTGCTGAGTCTGTCCTTGAACTTGTGATCTTCTTTGTCTCAGCCTTCCAAGTACTAGGATTATAGTCTTGTGCCACTATGCTGGGCTCCAATGGAATATTTTTATCCAGAAAAAAATGCAGGAGGAGAATCTCTCATTTTGCTTTTTTTGGCAATTGAAAAATGTCAAAGCCTGGTGTGGGAGAACTCACCTGTAATCCCAGGTTTGGGATGCTGAGATGGGAGAATTTTAAATTCAAGGACAGCCTCAGCAACTTAGCAACACCCTGTTTCAAAATAAAAATTATAAAGGGCCTAGGGTTGTAGATCAGAAGTAGAATGTGCCTCTGTTCAATCCCTAGCACACACGTGTGCGCGCGCGCGCGCGCGCACACACACACACACCCCCCCCCACAATTGTCAGGTTGGTGTTGAATAATTGTGGTGACATATGCACTATTTTCTATTAAAGAATTCCCAAGGAAATTTAAATTAAATAGGTCAGATTGGGTACAAGGAAGAGAGAAATTTATTATATAAAAGTTAACGAATTTGTTCTCAGATGCATCATGAATTACCTTATTTAAAAATTAGGTATTAGCTGTACATGGTGGCACACGCTGGTAATCCCCACGCTTGGGAGGATTCACACAGGTTCGAAGCCAGCCTCTCTGTCTTAAGAAACCCTGTTTCCAAATAAATATATAAAAATAGTTTTAGGAGTGTAGCCTGGAGGTATAAGGGTTTCCAGGAACCCCAGTACCACCAAAATAAATAAATAAATAAATAAATAAATAAATAAATAAATAAATATTAAGTATTAAAAGCATGCTATGATAAAATAATGATCATTTTCTGAGTGGCTCACAAAATCAAATAACAATATAAATTTGAAGCTAACTTAAAAAAAACTGGCTACTCCATAGCTATTTTTGTAGCATAATACTATGATCACATTCTAATCATATCAATGATGAAATTAGGTAGCTTCTACAATTTAATCAAAATTGAAAATTAAGCAGTGAAGATGAAATTAATATGTAAACATCAATGTATCACTAAATTTCCAAATTAAAATGCATATCTATAAGATCAAACCTTTTTTGAAGAATAGTATTTTCTTCAGAATAATATAGTTTTCTAAGAAGCTTTTCTATTTCAAGCAGACAGCTTAGTCTTATTTTCAAGAATCTGATTTTTTTTTATCTCGGAGCATATTTGAACTCATCTGAACATCAAGACACATATAGAAGTGGTTTCTTCACAGTCGTGAGAAGACAAAGTGAATCAATTTGAAACTTGTGAACAGAGAAATAGCATTACCTTAAGGCAATGCTGATAAATATTTTTTTATTTCAAAGACTATTCTGTAACAATTTATTCTACTTCATATATTTATAAATTTAATAATCCTTTTTTAAAATTAAATTAAAAATCATATGCACAAAATCTTTTTATACCTGGTGTTTAAGCTCTATTACAAAACTCAATTTTTGAAATATCTTTTATTTCACTCATAATGACAAAGAAGTCTTAGTATTGGTATCATTTTTTCTGTAATATTTTTCTGTTATTTTAAATTCCTTGTTTTCTAGTTTTAGAAGACATATTAATAGTCATTTGGCTTTATTGAATTACATTAGTATGCTGGGTCATACATAGAACACACACTAAGCATGTTTAAGAGGAAGGGATACTTAATTGGTTTCTTTTATTCTGTACCTGTATATTATATCCATGTTATAACAGGGTACATTGGATTAACAAATTTATTCTTACAAAAATGTAGGTATTTGTTTGACCGAAGTTAATAAAATGATCAGTTTGCATCATTAGGGCCATGAGTTAAATTTTTTTGAATTTTTTAATTGGTTCATTGTCCTTATACATCTTAATGAAGTATAAGGTGGTAGAGCCATACATGCACCTATCACCCAATTAGCCTTTACCCAATTCCCACTCTGTTCCCTTTCCCCTCCCTCCTTCTCATGATTGGCTTAGTGATTGCATGTACATCATGTACATCATGGAATTTCCCTGTTTCCCCCTTTCATCCCCTTCCCCTCCCATTTAGGTTGCCTTATTTACTCATCTATGAGTTTCTCCTTCAAAACAAGGTTCTTAACTTTGGGAATGACAAACTAGGCACATAAACTAGTTTTCTAGTTTTTCTGCCAGAGGGCCCTATTCACACAATGGCATAGGGAATAAAATGCCAAACAGAGGATAGTAGTCTTTAAAAGTGGAGACACAGGAAATAGTGCTAGTAATAACAAAACTCAACCTGTTTTTTTTTTTTTTTTGGTCCTGGGAATTGAACTCAATGACATCATTAGCTCTGAGAGCTATACCCCCAACCCCAATTTAATTTTTTTTTATTTTGAAACAAGAGCTTACTAAGTTTCTGAGAGTCTCACTAGGTCCTTGTAAAACAAGGCTTTGAACTTGTGAGTCTTCTGTTCCAACCTCCCAAGTACTGGAATTACAGGCCTGAATAAAAAACTAAACACTTTTAAAGGGAGCTAATAGAACCAGGCTCTCGGCAGTACAGCACTGTCATGGTTATTTTTATATGTCAACTTGAGTAGACCAGGTGGGAGCACAGATTTGCATTGTTTCTGGTTGGATATATGAAGATGCTTCTGAATGAAATTGGCATTGGAATCAGTGAAATTAGTAGTTTAGTAGTTTACCTTCCTCAAGCATCATGATTCCCCAGGCATCATGCAAACCCTAGGGCTCCTAAATAGGAAACAATTACAGAATAAGAAGGAATATAATTGTCTTCTTCTTTTTTTTTTTTTAGCTTTAGACAATTTTAGGAATACCTTATTTATTTATTTATTTTTATTAATTTATTTTTTAAATTGGTGCATTGTAGTCATATATCAATCACATTGGAGTACAAGACTTGAGAGGATATACAAGCACACATCATCCAATTAGCCCTCCTCCAGCCCCCATCCCATTCCCTCCCCTTCCCTCCATCGCACACTTCTTTGGTGATTTACTTTGATACATTTGTTTATGTACCTCCTGCGTTTTAAAGAGGCTCCATCCTCCAGTATTACTTACCCTCTGATTGGTCACATTAGTTGCTTCACTATAGGGCCCTTTCTATAGCTCAACCTCTTCCTGTTGCCCTTTTCCTCCTAGTTATTGCTGATTAAGAGAAGCGTCTGATTTATATTTTCTGCGATATTTCTCTGTGCATGCTGCGTTGCAAGTACCGATCCCACTCTTGATGGTCCCAGTAGTGGCCTGGCTACTCAGTGGACTGATCCAGACCTCGCTGGCTCAAGCAGCGGCCTTGCCTCATGGGAGGCCCCAGTTCTGGTCTCGCTGGCCCCTGCACCGGTCTAACCCCTAAGCTGGCTTTGGTCCCGGCTTAATTGTCTTCTTTTTAAGATATTTAGTTTATTATTAAATTATATATCAAAGCTTCTTTCATACAGTCAGAAGAAAATATACATTTAGATGAGAACAAAAAATAGTTACAAATACAATAAAATTAGCTCCAAAAAGCTATTTTATTTTATTTTATTTTATTTTATTTTATTTTTTTGGTGGGTCTGGGGATGGAACCCAGGAGCATTCGACCTCCAAGCTACACCCCCTACCCTATTTTTTTTTTTATTCTTTATTTTGAAACCAGGTCTCACTGACTTGCAGAGGGCCTTACTAAGTAGCCGAGGCTATCCTCGAACCGCGATCTATCGTCCCCTAAGACTCGGACCCGCAGGGGCTTAGAAACGACACAGACACCTCTTCAGCTGAAATATGAATTCTTCTTTAATGGATCCTTAATATGTCTCAACAATATGTCTCTTCTTCTTCCTTCTTTATGCGTACAGCAAGCACAATATATATCAGCATCAAAATCCCTCCCTCTATTCCCTACCAACCCCAGGCTTCCCACGGCTAGGGCATGCACACTTCTGACTCTCTCATAGGCAGGCTGGTGGTAGCATGAGGTGCTGCGTCACTGATCATTCTGCAGGCACGTAGCATGGAACACTGCGCATGCTCAAGGAGACGTCCATCTTGTGAGTCTCATGACTTGGCTGCAAGCCTAGGCGCCATCTTGAATCCACACTGGCAACAAGCCTGGGTGCCATCTCGGTCCAGCCGAGTGGGCCCCGACAGCGATCCTCTGGTCTCAGCCTCCCAAATGGTGGGATTACAAGTGTGCACCACCACACCCAGTTCAAAAAGCTATTTTAAAGCTATTTTCTAAAGTAGGACTTTAGAAAACTTTTTACTCTAATTTTATTTATAAATTTGTTTTCATAGAAAAGCTATTACCCTCAATTATCCATTACATTGAGGTTTTTTTTTCTTGCCTAGTTAAACTATGTTGAGAAGAATATGAAAGCTTTATGCAGCTATAATAGTTCATTCAGAAAGATTAAAATATTGAGTAATAAATACTCTTTGAGAAACTTGAGAAGATAAAATAGAAATATACAATATATCGTGAGATTTTAGATTTTTTTCAAATTTGAAAATTACGAGTTTCCAGATGGTTTAAAGAACCATGTTTCAGGATATAAATTTCTTCTATCTAAATTATATTTATGGGAAGGCAGTATTTGTATTTGCAAGTTGATTTTGGTCATTATTGTTGGTTGCATTGTTTTAACATTATAGTTTGGGATATTATCAGGACTTGGCTATGTAAAAGTAGGAACCAAATTTCATTACTATCAAGCATTATCTTTCTCTCTACTTAACCTTCTGACTGATTAAACTTTAATTTTGCTTACTTTTATTACAAAATTTTGCACTTGACCATATATTTTCTATTGTTAATAATTTAAAAAACATATGCATCAAAATAAAATATTTTTCTTCTTAAAAGCAATAATTTAGATGTATTTATACACCATTAATTATTTATCACCTAGTTCTGCCTAGAGTCATCACAACATTGCTTTTACACCTCTCAGGGATACAAATCTAACTATTCTGATACTAAGAAATTCTGTTAAAGATTAGTAAAACTTTCTTCTTGGTTTGCCTTACAATTTTCCTCCAACAATAACATACTGAGCTTTGTAAATTTCATTCATTTTATCAAAAACCTTTGTAAGTCTAAATGACACCTAATAGCAAATATAGTTAGCCATTTCTGAAGGCTCTTATTGTTTTAATGGATGACTATATTCTGAGTAGCGGCTATCATGTATGCCATGGGAATTTACTAGACTGTAAAATATGCTGTTTTACAAATAAGAATGACCATCTGTTAAAATGAATCTTATTTGTAAAATTTTGCTTAATATAGGAGAAAATATTTTCCCACTTCTTTGAAATTTAGAAACCACTATGTGTTGTAGAGTTTAATCACTCTCATTCTTCATGGAAACAACTGAAAATTACTTTAACTATAAAAAAAAAAACTTTCTTCTTTAAAATTTTAGTTAGTCGGGTATGGTGGCGCACACCTGCAATCCCAGCATTTGGGAGGCTGAGACCAGAGGATCGCGGTTCACAGACAGCCTCAGCTACTTAGTGAGGCCCTTCGCAACTCAGTGAGACGCCGTTTCAAAATAAAGAATAAAAAATTGGGCAGGGAGTGTAGCTCAGAGGTTAAATCCCTCTGGATTCCATCCCCAGACCCGCAAAAAATAAATAAAATAAAATAAAAAATAAAATAAAATAAAATAAAATTTTAGTTACCTTTCTGAATTTGATACTTTTATTCACTAGTAAAACTAGGTGCTAATGAAGCACAATTTTTAAATTAATTTAAATTTCTACTGAATTCAAAGTGTTATTACTTTATTTTCTAGTTTTGCTTCATAGATATCCATCAAACACAATTATTCATATATTGTTCATAAAAATTGAAAAAATCACACAGTAAGTTATATAAAATAGTTATAAAATAATCTTTTGATAATTGCATATAATATCAAATATCATCTGTAAAATTTATTTAATTTTCTCCATGAAATAAATTAATCTTAATAAATAGCTTATTTTTCTCCACATCTTTGTTGTAGAGTTTAATCACTCTCATTCTCAATAAATAATTTCTCTGAAAGGCCTTAAGACTTCTAGCCCTGTTTTAGAAATATTCTTTGATACGCTTTTCAATAAAAGAAAGCCAAGTTGTTTTATTTCTTATAAAGTTTATCTGAAGGAGGTGATCATATGTACAGAACCTATGCTATTCCATGAACAATTATGTATACATGAAATGCTACCAATATTTGTATCACTTTGAACCTCACTATAATGCAAGGCACCAATACAATCATAGGGAAAAAAAGTAAATGTAAAAGTAAGCAAAATACTTTTTGATGATACAGTGGATAAAAATAACTCCAATGAAAGATTATAAATTATGGATTCAACAATCTATGGGATCTCTACATCAAATAAATGCCCAAAAATGAGTAAACAGCAACAAAAATGTTGCTGTTAATCTTTGAAAATTTTAGTGAAATAATTAAAACTTGGTAAAAATGCAACTCACATGTTGGAGGAAAAAAAGAAAATGATAATATTGATTCATGAGGCTTAATTTATTTGTTATTTTATTTATAAAAACAGGTTCAAAGTCTCTAGAAAATGTGAATGATAAATCAAATAGTTTCTTTCCAATATGCAGTTAATGTCTGAGAACGGAAGACAGAGAAATGATCTTTAAAACAGTCAGATGTGAAAACAAATTAATTTCAACAAAGCTGGTTTCTCAATAAATGCCCGAAACAAAATAATAGGCTGGCATCATTCAAGTGCTGGGAAGAAAAGAGGGAATGTAACTATGTCTTCATATTCACAAAAATATTACTTAAATATTAAGACAAAGTAAAGACATTTCAGACCAAACAAAACTGAAAGAATTTTCAACAAATCCTTTTCCAAGAGATCATTAGTAGTTCTTCTGGCAAAGATTAAAGTGCTTAATGAGTGAATAATGATGTCAAAGATAATAATATGAGAATATAAAGATATATTTAAAGTAAAAACAATTATTTCTGTGAAAAATATACGTTTTGTATTCATTTATACAGAGAGAGAGGAAGAGTGAATGTATGAAATAATGCCAAATGTAGGAGGATATATATATGTTAATAGTTCTATTATGGTTGAGAAAATAATGTTTTTTTAATCAATAATGAGAATGCATATTGTAATCTTTAGTAAAATAATTAAAACTTGGTAAAAATGCAACTCACATGTTGGAGGGAAAAAAAGAAAATGATAATATTGAGTGATTTAAAATCATCAGGAAAAAATGCTCAACATCATTAATAATCAGAGAGATGCAAATCAAAACTACCCTGAGATCTCACCTAATTCCATCTAGAATGGCAATCATTCAAAACACAAACAACAACATGCTGGCAAGGATGTGGAGAAGTGGGAACTCTAATACGTTGTTGGTAGGACTGCAACCACTTTGAAAACAGTATGGACGATCCTCAGAAGAATGGGAACAAACTTGCCATATGATCCAGCAATACTAATTTTGGGTATCTATCCAAAAGAATGGAAACCAAACTAATGCATCTGTATCTGTGTTCGTAGCTGCACAAGTCACCACTGCCAAACTATGGATCCAGCCAAGATATCTGTCAACAGATGAATGGAATACAAAACAATGGTATATGTACAAAATAGATTTTTACTCAGCCATAAAGAAGAACAAAATTATATTATTTACAGGGAAATAGATGAAACTGGAGAAAATTAAGTGAGATTAGTCAGTCAAAAAAAGTAAGAAATCAAATATTCTCCCTAGTATGTGGACTCTAGAGATAAAAAAAGGTCATAGGAGGAACTCTAGATAAAGGAAAATAAATCATAGATAGGAAAATGAGGAGGCATAAATGGCGGTGATGGGAGGGAAAAGAGGGAAATTCCCTAATGTACATGATGTACAGTCACAAACATATCAAAGTCAATTAGTAAGCCACCCATGTGAAGGAAGGAGCGGGTAGTAAATGGGAAGGGATTGGGGGAGGGCTAAATGAGTGAAGTGTGCATGTATGCCTCCACTATTTTGTACTCCATTAAGATGTACGACTACAATGGACCAATTAAAAATAATAAATAAAATTGTCAATACGGGGAAGATATAATACAACATAAATTAATTATATTAAAAAGAATATAGTAAGATGTCAAATTTAAATAAAAACATATTAGCCGGGCGTGGTGGCGCACGCTTGTAATCCCCGCGCTTGGGAGGCGGAGACAGGAGGATCGCGCAGGTTCGAAGCCAGCCGCGCGCGCTGGCTTAAGAGACCCTGTTTCCAAATAAAAGTATAAAAAATAGGTCTGGGAGTGTAGCCCGGAGGTAGAAGGGCTTCCAGGAACCCCAGTACCACCAAAAAAAAAAAAAATAATAATAATAAATAAATAAAAACATTAATTATAGTAAATCATTCAGAAAAAAATTCACCATGTAATAGTTTAAGATTGCCAAATCAGAAAAAAGATTATCCCAGTTTCATGCAGTTTATAAAAACAGTAGCATATAAACTACATGAACTACATGGATAGCAACCAATATGCATGCAGTCATTAACTAAAAGAAAACTGGCATATTATGTAACATATAATGCTGGTATAAAGGCAAAAATCTTTAATACAGATGAATAGCAATACTTAATGATGATATAAGTGTTAATCCAACAGGAAAAGATAATAAATTTTCTTGATATTCCTCTCAGAGCAAATCTATTCCAATACTTTTTATGCTGGTACATAAAGGCATTGTCTTGATCCATAGTTCTTTTGACCTATGGAGCTGTCACTAAAATATATATATTGACAACCAGTGTAAACAGTTTAACACTTAAACTCATGAAGCTTAATTTATTTGTTATTTTATTTATAAAAACAGGTTCAAAGTCTCTAGAAAATGTGAATGATAAATAAAATACTTTCTTTCGACAATCTTATGTTGGCTACCAATTAATCTTACTGTGTCCATAAAATAGCAAAATATATTTGTTGTCTTTGCTTTTTTTTTTTTTTTTTTTTTGGTGGTACTGGGGTTCCTGGAAGCCCTTCTACCTCCGGGCTACACTCCCAGACCTATTTTATATTTTTGAAACAGGGTCTCTTAAACCAGCGTGGCTGGCTACGAACCTGCGCGATCCTCCTGTCTCCGCCTCCCAAGCGCGGGGATTACAAGCGTGCGCCACCACGCCCGGCTTATATTTGGTTTTTATTGTTCATTGTTTATATTTTACACATTCTGGAAGTGTTGGATGAAAGAGCTTTACAGGTTTATTTCTTAGATACTTTTAAATTTAAATGTTTCCACTTTTTATTTTGATCTTAGAAGTAAAGAATAGTTGCTAAGCCATTGTATGTACATGCTACAGAATTTTTTATACTTAGTTCCTATATTGTTAAATACTTGAGGAAGGAGATGTTTTTAAAATATAGTCTAGTAACTAATAAATATGCATGAACATTCTTCAGTAGTTACAGTTTGAACCAGGAATTGAATTTATTAATTTTAAAGGCACTTCTTTCAGGAAAAACAAAACTCACACTAATAATTGAAAATTATTTCCTATAAACATTTTAATTAACAAAATTTTGTTTTTTGAAGTTCATAAAGAATATTTGCTTCAAAATAGCAACACCTTTGTTTGAGTTATTAGATATTTATTAAAAGAGGACAACAGCCGTGCGTGGTTGCGCATGCTTGTAATTCCCGCGCTTGGGAGGCGGAGACAGGAGGATCGCGCGGGTTTGAAGCCAACCTCGATGGCTTGACAGACCCTGTTTCCAAATAAAAAAGTAAAAAAAATAGGTCTGGGAGTGTAAACCGGAGGTAAAAGTGTTTCCAGGAACCCAGTACCACCAAAAAAAAAAAAAAAAAAAAAAAAAAAGACAACAAATTTTAACAGCTGTCAGTTTTCTTGGCTACTAACCTGAAATTTTTAGATCTAGGTTATAATTTATCTAATACTTTCCACTATTATATTGAAAATGCTTGGCTTTTGTGAGTAATTCAACTTGCAAATTAGTCCTGCAGCTCTGTTGAGGGAACAAAGATACTAAACAAAGGCTATTCTTTAATCTGGGAGGTTTCCTACAGTGATTCCATGTACTGCCAAATTTCACAGACTAACATCTTATTGTAATCCTACATAGCAGAGCAGTAATATTCACAAGAGATCGAGAGTTTGACCTGGAAAAGAGATGATAACAGAAGTATAGTCTCTCAGTTGCAGAGAATATTGATATGTTTATGACAAAATAAATGACATCATAGATAATCTATTCTCCCTGCAGGTTTGTACCAAAAATTACACCCCAACAAAAGCAAACGTTCTCTCATAAATCTGACAGAATAAATGAGACTAGATATAAATGACATAGCATTCATGTTTGTTAAATAAGTATATGTTACTAAATTATGGGCAATTTACTAGCTTGTTTAAATCTGGAATTGTTATTAGAGATAACATAATCAAACAATTCCTTTTATAAATGAGAAATTTGAGGTTGGGGATCAGGCATTTGTGGGAAAGCTTTCAATAATGAACTCAAACCGACTATGTTGCATGCTTTTACAATATAATAAACATTATATCCTGATGTAGGTGAGTATTTTCCTCTACAAGTCATTTTATAATGTCAATCCTTTCATAAGATATGATTAGCTAATTTTTTAATTCTTAATATTTTATATATTTGGTACAATATAAGTGTTGAATAAATATTATAGAATAAATGACATGATTGAATATAAAATATTTATGTTTACACTTTGATCACTTAAAAACATATTAACTAAAATAAATAGCCTATTAAATGCCAATAATGTATTTTCCATGTATGGAAAATAAAAATAAGTGATTGGCATATATATATATATATATATATATATATATATATATAATATATAAAATTTTTTTTTCAGAATTGGGAATTGAACCCAGGGGCATTTCACTTCTAAGCTACACTCCCAGTCCTATTTTTTATATTCCTTATTTTGAAACAAAGTATCACTAAGTTGCAGAGAGTTTCAATAAGTAGCTAAGTCTGACCACAAAGCAATGATCCTCTTTTATCTGCTTCCCAAGTACTAAGATTATAAGCATGCACCCCCATGCCTGGTTTATTTTTCATATTTTGTAAAATAAAATATAATAATAAAAGAAGAAATTAATAATAAAGTCTCAATGCCACCAGCCATGAGCAATAACTAAATACTATATACTATCTTGCAGATGACATGATACTACACTTACAAGACCCAACGAACTCAATCACAAGGCTTATAGAACTGATCAAGATATTCAGCAAAATGTCTGGATACAAAATCAATCTTTAAAAAAGCAGAAGGTTTTCTGTACACCAACCATGAATCTACTGAAAAAGAAATACAGAAAACACTTCCACTCAGGATTTCCCACAAAAAAATAAAATACTTAGGAATAAACTTAACTAAGGAGGTAAAGGATTCTACAGAGAAAATTATATTTTTTACTTTATTTTTTATTTTTTGTGGATCATATTGAAATTGGCATACATTCAGACTACTCTTGGTGCCCCCCCCCACTCTACAAAGAAAATTATAAAACACTGAAAATTGAAGGTCTTAGAAGATGGAAAGATCCATGTTCATGGATAGGCAGAATAAATATCAAAATGGCCATACTTCCAAAATTGACCTACAGATTCAACATAATACCCATTAAATTACCAAGATCATTCCTCACAGACATAGAAAAATTAGTTCTTAAATTCATTTGGAACAGCAAAAAAAAAAAAAAAAAAAAAAAAAACCCAGAATAGCAAAAGTAGTTATCAGCAACAAAAACCATGCAGGAGCAATCACAATATCTGACTTTAAACTATACTACACATTTTCAATATTATCCACATAAAAATAAAAGAACTATACTACAAAGTCATTGTAATAAAAATAGCAAGGTACTGGCACAAAAACAGATACATAAGACCAATGGAGCAGAATAGAAGACTCAGAAACAAATCCACACAATTACAGCCAATTGATTTTTGACAAAGGGCCAAAAACATACACTGTAAAAAAGAGTCTGCTGGGCATGGTGGCTTATGCTTGTAATTCCCGCCCTTGAGAGGCTGAGGCAGGAGGACTGCACAGGTTCGAAGCCAGCCTCAGCTACTTAATGAGGCTCTCAGAAACTTAGTGAGACCCTGTTTCCAAATAAAGTATAAAATAGGTCTGGGAATATAGCCCGGAGGTAGAAAGCCTCAGGGTTCCACCCCAAGTACCACCAAAAAATAAAAATAAAAAATAAAAAAATAAAAAATAGCCTGTTCAACAAATGGTGTTTGCAAAACTGATTAACCATATGCAGAAAAATGGAAATAAATCCAACTTTCTCACCCTGCACAAGAGTCAATTCAAGATGGATCAAGACTTGCTTGATGATTTACCTGGTTTAGCTCATTTAAACTTTAGAGTTAATCCTACCTGATATGTAGATATCTGTGTTATTCTTATTTTACTGATGAAGAAATTTAGACTTTTAGAAATTAGAATTTAAATTTAAGACCACATGATAATGGCTATGGGTTTAATTTAAAGTACGTTAATGATGTCCGTGTAAAAACCTTTGAAGCAGAATAGCCTGGAGTTTAGAAAAGAATTAAATTTCAAAGATATGTATTACCTATTTTAATTATCTTTATCTTTAAATATATATGCACATATATCTATAATATAAATTCATATGTTAATATGAACATACACATTTATTAGTATATACGTGTGTGTGTGTGTGTGTGTGTGTGTGTGTGTGTTTGTGTGTGTGTGTGCTTACAAGGGATTGAACTCAGAGGCATTCTACCTCTGAAATGCACACTCCAGTCCTATTTTATATTTTATTTTGAAACAGGGTCTCATTAAGATGTGGGGAGCCTCATTAAGTTGCTGTGGCTAGCTGCAAACTGAACCTCTGATACTCCATTCTCAGCCGTCCAATAACTGACATTACAAATGTGAGCCACCACACCTTGATGCTCTTTTAATTTTTTTAAGTTTTAAAGTCACTATGTTGCTGAGAGTCTCACTAGATTGCTGAGACTGGGGTTGAACCTGTGATCCTCCTTGACTCAGCCTCTAAGGTAGTAGAATGACAGGCATGTACCACCAACCCTGGCTACAGAGGTATAAACTTGGAGCTCATCAAAAAACAGGGGAATAGATGACAGGTCCAAGAAATAAGATAAATTGGGAATGGGATGAGAGGTTTTACTGCAGTTCAGATTAAGTAATGCAGAGGGTGCATAGCAGAGCCAAGAGCAGGTCAAGACTCCTACAGAAACATCTTTTTCAATGAACAGTGCACTTAGTAACTCTCTTCAAGATTCAACAAGTCATCAGATAATGTTTTATTTTATTCCTGAAACTTTCTAGGCTAAGTAATTCAGAATTTGAATTATGCCACTTTTTATTACTATTTTATTATAAATAAATCACTCTTATCAAAAGAAAACTTGATTATTATATTTTTGTAGGAATCTAAAAATACATTACATACATTGAGACTTTTGCACAGTTTTACAGTGCTAGGTACAAAGAAACCATTATAACTAAATTAATTTTTCATCCATTCAACAAATATTAAATGAGAATCTGCTTTGAGTTTGGTATTGTTTTAGATGTTAGAGTATTTGTTAACTTGTAAAACAGAACTTCTTTCTTCTTGTGCCTTGTGTTGTGGTAGAGCAAGATATCAGTATAAAGGTCAATAAATAATTACTTTAGAATTTCAGACATTGAGAAGTCTGATAAAGAAACTGAAGAAATGCAATAGGAAAGCTACACTACGTGGGTGAATGCACTAATTCACCTGCTAGCATCATCAGAAGAGGCTGCTTTGAATGGCTAGTATATGTTAGGCATGTGGATGATGGAAACAGGAGTCATGGAAGCATCCACGGTGAAATTAGAGGCAAAACAGAATGCAAGTACAAAGATCAAGCTTGAGTTATTGAGGAGTCAGTGAGTGAGACAAAGCAGCTACAAATAAGTCAAGGCAGTGAACTCATAGCTGTTAAATTTAGATATGTAGTAGGTAAGATAATATAACAAGTATTGAATTACTGGGTCCAAAGGCATTACATGTATATTATTTCTTTCTTTCTTTTTTTTTTCTTTTTGGTGGTACTGGGGTTACTGGAAACCCTTCTATCTCCGGGCTACACCCCTAGACCTATTTTTATACTTTTTTATTTGAAAACAGGGTCTCTTGAGCCAATGCGGCTGTCTTCAAACCTGCGATCCTCCTGTGTCCGCCTCCCAAGCGCAGGGATTACAAGAGTGTGCCACCACACCCGCTACATATATATTATTTCTTTTCTTTTTTTTTTTTTTTTGATGGTACTGGGGTTCCTGGAAGCCCTTCTACCTCCGGGCTACACTCCCAGACCTATTTTATATTTTTGAAACAGGGTCTCTTAAACCAGCGTGGCTGGCTACGAACCTGCGCGATCCTCCTGTCTCCGCCTCCCAAGCGCGGGGATTACAAGCGTGCGCCACCACGCCTGGCTATTTCTTAGCAGTTAAAGTTAGATATGTTAAAGTTAAATATGTAGGTAGGATAATATGAAAATTATTGGTGCTACAAAGATATATATGTATTACGCGCACACACACACACACACACACACACACACACACACACACACACATTATGGATGAGAATTGATGTTGTATTCCATAGTATGGAAATCTGTTGAAAGGGTAAAAGCAAAAAATTGGTGGTCTTATATATATTTTAGAAAGAAAAATAAGAATAATAAAGCACTATGAAAATAAAAGTAAAATAAAGCAAGCTAGAGAAGAAACTATGAATGATTCATATGAGAGATGGCAAATTGATTTTGGACTGAAAAAGGTAAGATGACTACATTACTACTAAATTTTAAGGTAAACCCAACAGGGGTACTAATGGATTTAACTCGAGGGTCATAAAAATATAAAAATAATCAAGGATGAAACTTGGAGTCTGGGTGTGATCGATGGGTTGGAGATGTGCAGAGATCGGGGAGGACTAGGAAAGGAGTTGGCTCATGAAGGGGAAGTGGGAGGAGACATCCAACTTGTTTTCAAATGTTGTTCTTCATCATTCTAGTAAGCTTGGCTAAATCATTTGGAAGTCAGTAGCATCCAGTTTTTCATTGTTTATGTAGAAGGAATTGTGAAATAGAGAGCAACAAAGGCAAAAAAAGGGAGCTTAAAGACAAAGAAGACATGGTTATGTTTGAAGATCAAAGGAAAGGAGCTAGCGATGTTAGATAGGTGGAAAAATAAAGGACTGGGGAGCAAAGTCCCAGAGGGAGAAGATCATAAGACACTGGGTGAACATATTTATGAGCTAGTTATCTATAAGTTATTCCATGTTATAATGCTTAAAGAAGAACAGTAAAATTGATTTGAATGAAGTAATAGGGATGTTGAAGAAAATAAAACAAAGGACCTCATTTATAATGATGATCTACTCAGAATAAATAAAATATAGGGGGACATTTAAAGACAGTTATGTCTAAAACAACATTAACAAAAATGCCAATAAAACATCAGTAGAGAAAGCTTCATAACAAATTAAAATGAAAGGTCCAAAATTTATAATGATGAACATTTTCATGGAAGATAAATTTCTGCAGTAGGTATCTGCCCACAGACATGATCATAAGTAATATACTATAGTTTGGAATCAATTTTCAGTCTTTTGAACTGTGCAACAACTTAATTCCTAAGGTGCAAGAGAAAAGCAATGTATTATGGTGATTATGTTTATGAATTTCAGAATCATATCTGAGTTTGAATCATGGGTCTAACGTTAGCAAGTTTTGCAAGCTCAGAAAATCTATTTAAACTCCTCTAAGCCTCAGTTTTCTAATCTGTAAGATGGGATATAAATATCTACTGTACAATACTATTATAAGTATTAAATAATGATATGTGTGCAATACTTAACAGTTATCTGTCCTAATACTCACCAAATAAATGAAAGTAATATAAAAAATATTGGAGAATGTATATCATGTACTTTAGGGAATTTCCTTCTTCCCCTTTCCATCCACTCACTAAGCCAAACATGAGAAGAGGGAAGGGAGAGGAAATGGAGAGGAAATTGGGGGAGGGCTAAATGAATGATGTGCACATGTATGCCTCTGCCATCTTGTACCCATTTAGATGTATGACTAAAATGTACCAATAAAAATTTTAAAAAAAGATTAGAGAGATCAATTCAGAAGAAAAATTATGAAGCCTGATATTGGATTAAAAATGCATGAATAAATAAAATAGAGATCAAGAGAGAGTAAAGTAATAGTAAGTCTTCCAATGACATAGAAAAAATATTAGGCAGAATGCAATGAAAATAGTACTCTGTAAATAAAAATAAATTAACAATTTTAAGCCTTTCTTATATACTTTCATTAGTGCATTATAGTCTCACATCATAATGTAGTTCATAGTGGTGCCGGACATGGTGGCGCACGCTTGTAATCCCCGCGCGTGGGAGGCAGAGACAGGAGGATCGCGCAGGTTCGAAGCCAGCCTTGATGGCTTAAGAGAACCTGTTTCCAAATAAAAATATAACATAGGTCTGGGAGTGTAGCCCGGAGGTAGAAGGGTTTCCAGGAACCCCAGTACCACCAAAAAAAAAAAAAAAATAGTTCATAGTAATGTTGATGTACATGCAAATAGCACTGGGTGAGCTTTCCCCAGCTACTTCTTACTTTCCATCCTTCCCCATTCAGGATGCTGAGATTGACATTGATATTCTCACATATGTACACAGAGTCATTGGAAGTGATTTCTTCATCGATTCTCCCTTTTCCCTCTCTGCCCCTAGACCACCTCCCTGGCTCCTCTGAGGCTTTCCCTCCATTATCCAAAGTCCCTCTAGTATCCAGATTACTCCCTAGCTTCCACATGTGAGAGAAAGCATGTGACCTTTCACTTTCTGTGACTGGCTAATCTCACTTAACATAATGTTATCAGAATATTATAGTAATATATGCATATTCATGTTAATGGAAACACAGTTCACAACAGCCCAATTATGGTACCAATCTAGGTGTCCATCAATAGATGAATGGATTACAAGCTTATGGGCTATATGCACAAATGGAATTCTACTCATCAATAAGGAAGAACAAAATTATCTCATTTACAGTAATATAGATGAACCTGGAAAACATTATATTAAAATTTCTAAAATAGAGATTTGGCAAGTTTTCAACTGTGATATGCCAAATGTCCAAATTTTTAAATCCTGTTTCTTTAAGCAAAAGAAAACATGACTGGAGTGTTGGATACTGTTTTAAGGCATATAGATGGAAGATGGAACTAAATGTCCCGTGGATCAGTAAATATTTTACTACATGTTGAAGTTCCAAAACTATTTATTTATTTATTTATTTATTTATTTATTTACTATTGGCTAGGGATTGAATTTGGGGGCATTCTATCTCCAGTGTATACATATACACCTGGACTCCCTTTTTAAGTTTTTGAAATAGGTTCTCACTAAATTTCTGAGGCTGGCTTTGAAGCTGCGATCCTCTTGTTTCAGCCTTTCATGCTTTCATGTACTGGGACTCTAGGCATGCACCACCACATATAGCATGCAAACAAACTCATTATAGTTTGCTGTATTCTTGAAAGATCACAGTTAAGTGCATTCTCTGAGCATAAATGCTGATCAGCCTATATATATATATATATATATATATATATATATATATATATATATGCAATTTTCTTTTAGCTAATCAAATTTGTCAGTGATTTTTCTAAAATCAACATTTTAAAAAGACACTTTGTGCTTTTACCAGATTTTAAGTTACTAAATGTCTTCGTTGAGATTTTAATATAAATATTTTATAATGCCTGACAAGATCTTTAATCCATCACAGGAAAAAATAATGGCATGCAAACAGAATTAAAGAAATATATTGGAAAAGCTCAGTAGAGGTGAAAAGAAAAGGACACAAGAAAGAAAGGGTACTTTCTACTTGGAGACTTTTACTCTTACTTTCTAACTCCACAATTTTATGAGGTCTTTCTCATTTTTATGGTATTCATATGGTTTTATTCTCATAGAATAGAGTGTTGAAGAATATAATGTAGGATTATTTTCAGAATTCTGACCAGAGTAAGCACCTATGACTTTGTATAGTCTCATTCAGGCAAACTTCCTTGTGTAGTAACATATGCTATCAATAAGTAACTTTTCATTTTCTGTTTTGATACAGCAAGAATTTAACAATTGTAAAGCGCACTAGTGATTAGTAAGGTCATTTAAAAATGTTGGGAACTATCAAAGACATCAGAGATAGGCAGTATAACAAAAGCTCAGGTTCTGCAGCTAATTATCTGATTTAAACTCCTGGCTTCACTTCTCACTAGCTTTAGAATCACTTTTAAAAACAGCTTCATTAAAGATTTCTATATATTATAAAGTTCACACGTTGAATGCATACAGTTCAATTAATTTCAATAGCTTTATATGGTATATCATCAAAATCTACGGAATATTTCCACCTCTTCATATAATTTCTTTATATCAATCTGAAATGAATCATGACCCCCCCCAATGACAGACAAGTATATATACAATTGTCTAGAAGTTCAGAATCAAATTGTTGTACCAGACTTATTTCACTTAGCACAGTGATTGTGAAGTACATTCATGTTGTAATATGCACTAGTAGTTTCTTTTGTGCTGAATAATCTTCCTCTCTATGTAGTGTGTTTGTTTATCTGCTCACTAGCTGACATTTACATTATTTCTAGTGTGGGACTGCTATAAATGATGCCGATGTTTACATTCTTGCACAAGTCTATGGTTGAGCATGTTTTTATTTCCCTTTCATAGTTTGCAGACGTATGGAGACCCTGAGTTAGGTGACAGTAATATGTTTACGATGTAAGAAATCACTGAGCTGTTTTCTAATTTGATTATATTACTTTAGATTATGACCAGTAACATATGAATGTATTGCTTCAATATATCCTTCCCAACATTTGGCATTTTCAATCTTTTACATGAGAACTATTTTTTTTTTTGCATCGTGATGTCTCATTGTGGTTTTAATTTGTATTTTCAAAGTTTCTAAGTATATTGACCATTTTTTTCATTTATGTTTTAGTCATTCATTTAATTTTTTGGTAAAATTTCTATTCAAATACTTTACAAATAATAATTTTTTTCTTATTAAATCAAAGTACTTCTATATTCTGGTTACAAATCCTTTACCAGACATTTGATTTTCAAACACTTTAAGGTTGTGGTATTATTTCCATAAAATGTCTTTGTTGCAAAAATTGAGATGATTATGAATTAATCCTTCATTCTTTTAAAATAGTAATAATATAGTATATTCATTAATTATATATAATGTACTGAACCATAATTGCATTCCAAGAATATATTTCCATGTGTCTTTACTTATAACTTATGTTTCTGGGTTTGGTTTTCTGTTTTTTTGGTGCAGACTTTTTGTTTTAGTGTTCATTCTCATGGAACATTGTTCTATACTATTTGCTTCCTCTAGTGTCTGTGTCTGGCTCTTTTATCAGAGTGCTACTAGCCGTATTCAGTATCCCTACTTCTTTCAGTTGTTAATATTGGAAATTATATCTTTATGTGTTGGTGTTGTGTGAAGCAAACCAGAAATCAATAATTAAATGCTTTAGCCTCTTAAATTATATATAAATCTAAGATTATTAGTTATAAGCCATTCTGTAGTAATGCTAGCCTTTATAATTACATGCATATTTAATTTTTCTGGAATTTTTAGATTTTATGTAATTTGGAGATACTGTCAACTTCCTTTTACTCTTTATTGCTGGCGTCCCTTGAGTACTTCTTACAGAGTTCTGGTTGGAACAAACTATGACTATGTTCTTATTTATCTGGGAATATCATTTTTTTCTCAGTTTTGAAGAACAGTTTTGCTGGATATGGGCTTATTGGTTCATATACGTTTTTCTTACTTTTTAAAGGCATTTTGAATATATTATCCCACTGTGTTTTGGACTCCAAAGTGTTTGATGAGAGATCTGCTCATGGCTTGACTGCAGAGAGGGTCACTGGTATTGTGCTCCTTGGGGTCACAGTGATGAAGTTATGTATCTGGGCCACTGCCTCCTTGGACCTCAGTCCTTGCTGATCTACCAGCACTGTGGAGCCTCCTCTTCCTGAGAGTGTGGGTAGGACCTGAGGAAGCTGTACTTCCCCACCATGGCCCTTGGTCTTTGCTCTCTCCCAGTGTCCAGGCTGATGTGCTCTGCAGAGCCTGGGAAGCCTCTATTGTCTAGGCTGTCTTGCTATGTAAAGTCTGAGAAGGAACACTGGGGGAGAAAGGCAACTCTGAGTTCCTGTCTAATGTCCTTCAGTTCAAACTAAAGGACTCCTCGCATCCAGGACACATCTAATGACCAGCTATTTAGGATCTTATTTATCTCGTGCTGTGTTTTGAATGTATGTGTCACTCCATATTCCTACTGAAATATCAACTCAATGCAATGGTATTGCAAGCTGAGGCTGTTAGGAGGTGGTCAGATCATGAGACTCTAAGCTCATAGATGAGATGGTTACCTTTAAAAAAGAGCAGTTGTGCTGGGCTTCTTGGCCTATAGGTCTAATCCCAGTACGTGGGAGGCTGAGATAGCAGGATTGCAGGTTTGAGGCCAACCAGAGCGAAATAAAGCATAAAAATAGAATAGGGCTGGTTGTGTATCTCAGAGGTAGAACACCCCTGGGTTGCAGCCCCAATTCCCTCTAAAGTAAGTTCAAATAAGTCTATGTATATTGGTGAAGCTATCCATACTAATTCACATATTATGAATGGGAAAGGGGTAGAATTCAGAGGAAAATGCACTGGGTGATATGTACATGTATGTTTCTATCACACTCAACCTCAGTATGGTGTGTGGTTACACTGTACCAATAAAGGTATGTCTAAAATATGAAGAATAAAAACACTAGTATAGCATGTCCACACATGTTAAAAAAAAATTATATATATATATATATATATATATATATATATATATATATCAGGGAATGGTGGCAAAACCTATAATTCTAGCTACTCACTAGGCTGAGGCAGGAGTGCAAATTGGCAGCCAGCCTGGGAAACTGAGCAAGACCATCTCTCAAAATAAAATAAAAATTCTGGGGATATAGCTCAGTAATATAGTGTTTATGGGTTCAAACCCTAGCACTGCAAAAGGAAAAAATAGGCGGGGGGGGGGGGACTAAGATAGTAAGTTCAATCATTACACTCCTTTACTAGGGGAGGGCACAGAATGAGGTGCCATGTTGGAAAAAGGAAGCCAGTCATCTCTACACACTGAATATCCTGGGATCTTTGACCTTAGATTTGATAGGTTCCAGAACCACAGATATCAATTTCAGTTGTTAATAAATTTCACAGCCTAAGGTATTTTGTTATACTGGTGTGGAAGAACCATGCTGCTATTTGGGAATGTCCTCAACTTTCCCCTCCTGCAGGAAGACGCTTTTACTGGCTAGGCTTCCTGGTTGACCATTGTGGTTTTCATTACTTTGAGTTTATCAAACCACACCTTCTGGATTCCAGAGTTTCTGTTGAGAAACTCAGCAAGGACCTTATGGGGAGATAATAAAAGGTTTCTTCCTCTAGGCCCTATAGATGTCAACAATGTGCCCTATGGTGTCAGAGGGAGCAGAGCATTTTGTTACAGTATCATGATATGACAGAAGCACTACCACCCTTTGACCCTAGTCACTCTAAATTGAAAGAAAAAATGTTTGATTCAGGTATGTGGCATATACCTGCAATCCCAGTACTTGGGAGACTGAGGAAGATTTCAGGTGTGAGGTAGCCACAGCAACTTAGTGAGGTCTTGTTTCAAAATTAAAAGTAAAATAGAGCTGGAGGTGTAGCTAACTGGCAGAATGTCCAAGAGTTCAATTCCAAGTACCACATAAAAAAATGCAGATACCAGCTACAGCCACGCCCTCTCGGCATCTGCATGTAAATTATTCATGCAGTCCATAGGCAGAATCTCAACGTGAAAAATAAGCCCCGGGAGAAGGTGTGGTCACTGGCCAAAAGTATTCTCCACTCTTAGATATTCTTTCATAACTATTATTCTTTTAATAATGATTCTTTAACTCTCCACATGAATTGCTCCAGTGGTGTAAGATCAGGACTGTGAGAGAAACTGAGTCCGTGGAAAATAAAATTTCTAGTAATTTGTCCAAACCTCTAAATGTTCTTGGCTTTGTTCAAATGGTAAAAGAACTTAGTTAGAGATTAGATGCAGTGGTAGCATTCCAGTCAGTAATTACAAACGCAGATTTCCTCTCAATCTTTGACCCTCAACCTAATCAATAACTAACCTAGAGGGGGAGGCGACCCGATGCCTCTATTTACCTCTCTTTGTGATCCTGCCCAGATACGGGAAGACAAACGTTGGGTGTAACATCAAAGCAACCCAGTTTATGAGCAACTAATACTGCCCGATACAATGGAGCTGAAGGCTAGGAAGATTCTTGACCTTTACACCCAGTATGAGCCCTGCCCGAGATGGGAGAGGCGCCACGTGGTCAAGGAAAGGATATTGCAAAGGGTCTTAGACAGGAATATGGATTATTTTTAAGATGAATAGGTTTCTAATAAGCCTATCGTTTGGGGAAAAGTGTTTCACAGCTAAGGAAGTATATCTGACAACTAAATCTAAAAACTACATGGTATTTTTGGTGTTTGTCTGCCACACTGTGTTGTGAGTTTGCTTAAGCTTTCAGATTTTAGAAGGTAAGATGGCAACACCTGAGAAAACTCTATCACATCCACCTGAATTACCACATCTCCCCATGCCTGCCATACGGACTGAGCCCAAATGATGGAAAGTTCCAAGAAAGTTAAAGAAGATTCCCCAAGAGGCCTCCAAGCCTTTGGGCGTGCCCGTTTCTTCTGGAAGATTGCCCTTTGGAACTGCCTATCTGCAAAATCCGGGAGAAAATCCGGAGCTAATCTCTTGAAAGTAGCTAATCTCTTGAAAGTCGAAATCCAGCCGAAAGCCAGACTAGTTTTTTTACCTTTGTTTACATGTCATTCACTATTGTTTCACAGTGATTGCATTCACCTCCTTTTCTCTTATTATTAACTTTACTGGTGAAGGGTATAAATTTTTCTGGGTTCTTGTAATAAAGTGTCATTAGCTCAAGAAGCTCTTGTCCATATCAGATTCTTTCCAGAAAGCGCCGCCAGTAGGAACTTAAAGAAATTTAGTTCCTAGAAGGGAAAGAATCGCTGCAGATAAGAGGCTGCACTACGTCACCCTATCCTTCCCCATCTTTTCTGAGATTCTCAATCACGAGTGGACTCGCACCCCATTTGGACTGAGTTGGTTTACGGCAAATAAAAACTAAACTAAACTAAAATAGGGATGAAGGTGGAACTTGACCATAGAATGTCTCTGATTCAATCCCTATTATCCCCCCCCCCCCAACACACAGCTATGATCCCTTGAGTGCAGATAAGGTGAGATCTTTAAAAGTCAAAAATCATGAAATTTTCAGACTGGAAATGAAAAGGCCCCTAAAACATCCTAGAGACTTTAATTTCTAAACAAGTAAATATCAGTCTCCTTAATCCACTGATGTAAACAGATTCCGAAAGTTTTATTCTTATTAAATAAGAAAAGGTCTTGGAGTCTGGAAACTGATACAAGCTACTGTGGGGCACACCTAGCCATTACCAGGTATTTCATATTGTGACCTCACAAAAAGTCATTACAAGAGAGCCTGTGGCAGTGGCTCTAAAAGGCGCTGGCCACACCTGTTTTTTTGTCCTTAATTACAGGAAGCTTTTGGTTGGTGACCTGTCTGACTCATATTTAGTCTGACTCATAGTTTCTTTGGCGGTTTGGTGATTTTGGATATGATTTTTTGGTTTAGACTTTTGTATTTGTTGTTGGTGGTGGTGCTGGTGGTGTGTGTGTGTGTGTGTATTTTGTTGTACTTGGAGTGGTTCTCTTGAAGGTCATATTACATTGAATTTATCAAGTTCTTTGGATATTTATATTAATGTCCTTCATAAAATTTTGGTGTTTTTCACCATTAAGTCTTCAAGACAGTCATTTTCCCTTTCTTTTTCTTTTCCTGTTATTCTCATGATGCAGATGTTGTTTTATTTGATAGTATTCTGTATCTCTCAGGGAGCCAAGTGTAGTGGTGTACACTTCTAGTCCCAGTACTTGGGAGGCTGAGAAAAAAGAATCACAGATTCAAGTACAACCTCAGAAAGTAGTGAGACTTTCATCAACCTAGTAGATACTGTTTCAAAATAAAATAAGACTGGGTGTATAGCATGGTGGTAAAATGTCCATGGGCTCAATACCCTGTATCAAAACCAAACAAACACGCAAATAAGCAAACAAATACTATATCTCAGGCCTTTATATTTATATTATATTTATAATATTCTTCAACTTTATTTAGTTGTTTGAGCATCTTTAAGATAGTTATTTAAAATGTTTAGCAAATCTGTCACCTTTTAAGGACAATTTCTGTTTTCTCTTTTTGTTTATTTTTTGAATGGATCATACTTTCATGTTTATTTGTTTACATTGTGTGATATTTTTATTAAACACATTATTTCCTAGGATCTTATGGAAGGTACATTTATTACTCAATTTAAATATTTTTAGGTGTTCTATATATGAGGCATGGTGTGTTAAAATTGGAAATTCGAATCTAATAATATGTTAAATCTAGATTTGAATACTTCCATCGTTTAATATATGCAAAGTCTTAACCTAGCATCCTTATGTATTCCTAGTGAGGTAATATGGATTAGTGGAAATATAATAGCCTCTAGAGTAAAAGTAAATAGTAAGATCCTGTAATATTTTGGACAAAAATATTACATATGTAATTTAGTGAGACCCTGTTTTAAAACAACAAAATAAGAAGATACAAGGATCTAGCTTAGAGGTAAAAGGAATCTTCAATTCTCAGGGGAAAAAAAGCTGCTCATCTCACTTCTGACAATATTTAAAGAGTTTGTAGGGGTTCTTATAACTTCCTTCAGATTTAGTAACTCTGTGTGTGTGTGTGTGTGTGTGTGTGTGTGTGTGTGTGTGTGTGTTTTATTACTGGGGCTTGAACCCAGATCAACCTACCCTGAGCTATACCTCCAGCCCTATTTTTATTTTGAAACAAGGTGTTGCTAAGCTCCTGAGGCTGGCTTTTAGCCTCCCATCCTCCTGTTTAAACCTCCCAAGGACTGGGACTATGGGCATGTACCACCACAACCAGCTTGGGTTGAATAATTTACTAGAAGATCTCAGAGATTTTACTTGAAGATTTTATGTGCATGGTTATAGTTTACTACAGTGAAAATATATACATTAGAATCACCTGAAGGAAGAATGAATAGAAACTTGTCAAGAACATTTAAAAACACAGTTTTCATTTCTAGCCTTTCCTCCATGGAGTCATAGAAAATGTCACCTCTTGCCATCAATAATATGTGACAGTCTGTGTTGATTATTGCTGACCATGGGAAAAGCTTACCCAAGCCTTGTGTCCAGTCTTCATTGAGACTTCACGGTTAACTGCCTATGTAGCTGACCTCAATCTTCAGTGTCACAAGAGATCAACATTATACTATGAGACTCAAAATGATCCTCATAAATCATAGTTAGACATTCTGGTGTGACTCAAAACCTCCAAATAAAGACCCTCTTATCAGGCAGATAATTCCAAGGGCCTAAATATTACCTCTGAGAATTAAGAGCAAAGGTCAGCTTCTCTGTGTAAAAGTTAATTTTTTTTTACTACACAATAGGTACTTAGAGTTTTCTTGTGGAGATTGAAAGGGTTAATACATATAAAATGTTTGAAACTGTGCATAGTTAAAGAAAGCACTCAAGAATGTTATCTTTTGGGAAAGATGCTGAAGTACTAAACATTTTTCACTGATCATAGCAAAACTTATGCTTTGAAATATTTGTTTCACCCCTCATGCTACACTCAGAGTTATCAATCGACAACTACCACACTATGAATGAGTTTGAATAAACTTCATACAGTCTTTTCTATATTATGAGAAATATACAGAATGGAATTCTACTTAGCATTAAGAAAACAAAATTACATCATTTTCAAGAAAATGGATGGACCTGGAGAACATTACCCAGTCGAAGAAAGTGATGGGTCATATGTTTTCTCTAATATATGCAAGCTAGGAAGAAATTAGGATATCAGAGGTACTCCGCATAATAGAAGAGAAATCTCAGTGAAGCCAGAGAGGTTGTCTAAGAGAAGGGGAGGTGAAAGACTGAGGTTCATTAATAAAATATACTACCATCAACTATATGAACATATGTGAATATACCAATGGAAATCTCAGTATTCTGTATGGAGAAGTGTTGAAATGAGGACGGGGGCCCCCAAGTGCTGTGTGCATGTGTGTCGATGTCAACATGATTTACATTATGATGTAGTCTATAATTCACCAATAAAAATATTTAAAAATCTATTTTATATACTATAATGCATGAATACATGCTCACAAAATTCATAAAAATGGTAGGATTTCCCCTGGCTTCCTCCACATCCTCCCTTCTCCATACAGGATATTGAGGTCGACATTGGTATTTTCACATATCTATATAATGTCAATGGAAGTAAATCCTTCAATGATTCTCCCTCTCCCTTCCCACTTCCCTTATAACACCTGTCTGGCTCCACTGGAGTTTTTCCTTCATTATCTAAAGTTCCTCTGTTACCCTTATTACTTACTACCTGGTTTCTGAATATGAGAGAAGAATATGTTCCTTCACTTTCTGTGATAGCTAATTGCACTTAGCATAATAGTCTCCAGGTCCATCCATTATCCCACAAATGACATAATTTTGTTTGTTTTATTGGTGAATACAATTATATTGTGTGTATATCTGATATTTTTGTAATCTATTCATTTATTGATGAGCATATAGTTTTGTTTCATAATGTGGCTATTGTGAATTCTGCTACTATACACATGGATATTCATAAATTAATGTAATATTCTGATATAGCTCACTTTGAAAAGATACTTAGGAATGGTATAGCTGGATCATATGGTGGATTTATTACCAATTATTTGAAGAATTTCCACTGTATCTTTCACATCAGCTGTACTCATTTGTAATCCTACCAACAATGTAGAAAAGTTTCTATTTCCCTAAATCCATACAAGCATTTGTTGTCATTTGAATTCTTGATGATTGTCATTCTAATTGGGGTTATATGGAATCTCAATGTAGTTTAGATGTATATCTCTATGATTGCTAATGATGTTCAACATTTTTATGTATTTACTGGTCATTTATATATCTTATTTTGTGAAGTGTCTATTTAACTCAATAACCCATTTATTTATTGGATTATTTGTATTTTTAGTTTTAATTATTTGAAGTACTTTGTATATTTCAGATAATAGTCCTCTATCAGAGGAATAGCTGTCAAAGATCTCCTTTTCTGTAGGTTCTCTCTTTAGACTCTTGATGGTTTACTTTGATGAGCAGAAACATTTAATTTCATGACATCTTATTTTTTAATTCCTTTTTTAATTTCCTGAGCATTGGGGGTCTTATTGGGGAAGTTTCTACTTGTGTCTGTATATTGGATTGTTGGACCTATTTTCTTATCTAGTAATTTCAAATTCTGTGGTATTATTTCTAGGTCTCTCATCCATCTTGAATTGACTCTCGAGCATGGTGAGAGGTAGGAATCTAATTTCATTTTTCTACAAATGGATAATCAGTTTTCCCAATATTATTTGCTGAAAAAGTAATTTTTCCTCCAACATATATGTATGCTATCTTTGTCAAAAATCAATTGACTAAAAATGTGTGGATTTGTCTCCAAATCTTCTATTCCATTCCACTGATCTATGTGCCCATTTTTGTGCCGATGTCATATCATTTTTATTACTATAGATCTGTGCTATAAAGTCAGAAATTGTGATCGCTTCTACATGGTGTTATTTCTGAGAACTGCTTAACTATCCAAGTCTTTTGTTTTTCCACATGATATTTAATACTAATTGAAACTGACCAATAATAAGCAAAGGGATAGAAACAACAATAAAAAGCCTTTCATTAAAAAAAAAGTTCCAAGTTCAGACAGATTCCCACATGAATTCTAAATAAACTTTTACAGAAGAACTAAGCCAAATACTTCACAGCTATTCTGTGAAATCAGAAGATATTTTGAATTCTTCTAAACTCTTTCTATAAGGCCAGAATCATCTTAATACCCAAATTGAATAAAGATCCTTCAGTAAAAGAAAATTACAGACTGATATCCTACATGAACATACATGCAAAAATTGTACTAAAAAATACTAGTGATATGCATTCAAAACCACACAAAAATTGTACACCATGACCAAGTTTGTGTCATTCTAGGAATTTAAAACTAGTTGAACATTCACAAATCAATACATACAAGTAGAACTAGGGACAAAAATCACTTGATCATATCAATAGATTCTGAAAAGGCATTTGACAAAATCAAACACCTATTTATGTTAAAAACTTTGCAGAAAATCAGAGTATAAGGAACTTAATCTCATAATCGTTAAAGCAATATACAATAAACCCAAAACAAACATTATATTGAAAGGCACAAAACTGTGAGAATTCCCTTTAAAATAAGGAAAAAAACAAATAGTCTCATTATAACCATTTCTTTTTAATATAGTACTCAAAATCTCTTGCCAGAACAATAAGGCAAGAGAAAGATATCAAAGGACTTCAAATAGAAAAAAAGAAATAACTGAAATCACATACATTTGTAGATGATATGACCTTATGCTTAGAAGATCCAGAAACCTCAACCAAAAGACTTGTAGAGCTGATTAACAAATACTGTAAAGTAACTGGGATACAAAATCAATCTAAATACATTAGTACCTTTTTCATATGTCAATCATGAATTCACTAAAAAAGAAATCCAGAAAGGAATTTTATTCACAATAACCTCAAAAACAATTAAATACCTAAGAATAAATCTATCTATGGATGTAAATTACCTCTACAATGAAACCTACAAAATGCTAAAGAAAAAAGCTGAAGAAGATTTTAAAAGATGGAAAGATCTTCCATGATACTTATAGCCAAAATAAATATTATCAAAATGCCCATTCTAGCAAAAGTGATCTAAAAGGTCAATGAAATTCCTATAAAATCTTTTTAATCTTCTTGTCACCAGAAATCATGGTATTATCAATATGGCTATATCAATTTATACTGCCACCAATAATATTTGCGGGTTTCTGCTTTTCCACATCTTTAAGAATGCCCATTATATTTTGACTGTTTGATAACAGTAACCCTAACTTGTGTAAAGTGATAGCTCTCTGTGGTTTTAATTTTTATTTCCTTGACTCTTATTGAAGTTGAATGCATTTTAATATACCTGTTGGTGCATGTATACGTGTGTGTATGTGTGCACACACATATGTATGTGTCTATATATATATATATGAATTTCTGTGTTGTCTCTTTCCATGCATCTTGTTAGCTTTGTACTTTACATTTTCTATGCATATCATCATTTATGCCAGTTTAACCTTCAAAGTTATCATCATTTACTTTTCTTTAATGCCAGTGAGCCTCAGAACAGTCTCTTTTCCTTATTGTAGTCTGTGACAGACATCATGTTAGTAACATGCACAAAGTTGTATACATTTTTTAAATTTCTGTAGTAGTGATAACCTAAGTTATAGTGGTGCTGCTAAAATTACATTTATTTACCCTTTCTTTCCTTTTTCAATGAGTCTTGTTTTGATCCAAAAGCTTCATAACCAATTTAGGTTACAAAAAAATATGCTACTGGGAATACCATTCTCAGAAGGCACAATCTTTATTTCTGATTAAGACTTCTATTTTTATGTCATTTTACTTTGTTTTTATTTTCCTTATTTATTCATTTGTGTGTGTTTTCTTCTCCTTTAAAAAATCTGAGCTAGAAAATATAATTAGAACATTGAGATTCCATAAACCATTACTGCTTAATTCGTAGAGCTAAAGACTACCCTTATCTTCTGGTTTCTGTCTCTCTTTTACTTAGACACCAGTCTCTCTTCACTGGAAGTAGCTGCCCATAGGTTCAAATCTAGGCTGACTCAGAAATATTTCATCAAACTGAGTAAAAGATTGCCTCTTATAGAAAGATATGACTCATCGTGTTCAACCTTAGTCTTCTTCTAATTGTGATAAAAAGAGAGAGCCATGGTCATTTCAAAGAAAGAAGCCATGAAAATATTTTCAAATATACAAAAAATAACAACATCAGTGGATTTCACAAGCAATTTTAAAATATATGTATGTGCAATTCTTATATATTTGTTTGAGGTATAAGTAGACAAATATAAAAAAGAAGCCACCCATGATGGTACATGCTTGTAATCCTAGTATTTGTGAGGCTGAGACAGAATTGCAGGTTCAAAATTGGCCTCAGCAACTTACTGAGGCTCTCTGCAACATAATGAGACTATTTTAAAACAAACAAAAATAAATAAATAAAATAGGTTTGGGGTTGTACATATGTAATGACATATGTACCTGAAATTATCTATCTATAATTTATTAATGAAATCAATACTGAGTCTGACATATTATACTTGGAGGGAAGACTTTTGAGGTCAACATGTGTCTGAGAAAGAAAGATTATGCAACCTGCTAAAATATGTGAAAAAGTAAGTCATTTGTTTTGCATCAATTTATTATGTGCCTCAGCACCTTTTCTAAGCTACTTAATGTCTGGCACTTTTACTAGCTTCAAAGAGTGTTTGGCCGTGCATTAGCTTTGTGGGAGCATGATGCCATGCCAAGACACAGTATCTGCTGGCATTAATGGCAGTCAATGATCCATATTTTAAAATATCTGTCTATAAAGAGGTAGCTACTTGTGGAGAGGAATCGAGCGCATGAATAAGGAAAGTATGCTTGGTAATTGCTGAGTTGTAGAAGATAAATATTGCATAGAATGGGAAATAAAAAAATCTACAAGTCAGGCATAGTGGCATCCTGCCTGTAATCCCAGTACTGGGGAGGCTAAAACAGGAGGATCTCAGATTTTAGGCCAGTCTGTGCAACTTAGTGAGAACTTGTTTCAGAATAAAATAGAATGGGGCTATGACTCAGAGGTAGAGCATCCCTGAGTTAAATCCCTGGTATCACACACACACACACACACACACACACACACACACTAAAATAAAAGAAAGGAAGGAAGAAAAGAGAAAAAACAAGAACTTCTTTTTTTGAGAACTACAATATAGGAGTGGTGGCACATGCCTATAACCTCAGCCAAGTGCAGGAGGATGAAAAGTTGAAGGCCAGCCTGGGCAACTTAGGGAGATCCCGACTCATAACAAAATAATAATAGGTAAGGATGTGGTTCAGTGGTATAGTTTATCTGTGTTCAATCTCTAGTACCACTAAAAAAACCCTATACTATTTAATATATAATTCTACTTCCATGAGAATTAGGGCAAATCAGCATTGCTTATGAAGTGTTAATATAACCACGGATGGATGAAGTAGCTCTGAATAGAGTGAGATATAATTTACTCTAAAAATTTGATCATGGGATTTTATTGTCTCTGCATGAAGATCTACACTGATATAAGCCTATTTCCCCTGCAGAGTTTTATAATTGTATTTCCTAGGTACAGTATCTATGTTAGAAGCTTCATTTTGTCACAGCTAGAGAAGAAAGAAAAATGAAAGAAACAATGGTTAAGTGGAAGCATTCACAAAATTTCATGATATATATAGCATTTTTTTTAAAAAAAATAAGGGTTATTTAACTAAAATTGTGCCTGTAACTCTTTTTATAACTCCTCAGTTATGAGACCTTAATTCTCCTAGAAGAAGTACACTTACTACAGATTCATTTCCTGCAAGCCACTTTATGAAGATCTAAAAGTATAGAATAGCTGAGAGCCTTAAAATGTTAAGAAGTTATCTGATGAAATAAAAGTTGATATACAGATAGGAATGGGTCATCGTATCATTGACCAAAGGTAGTTATCCTTTTGCTAATCCTCCAGAATAACACATTGTATTGTCCCTGAGAACTTTTACAAATGTGTTTTAGGAGACTGGCCTTGGTATTTCTTATTGTCTAACCTTTCCTTTCATGCTTTGTTAAATATGATGGATATAAAAATGTAAATATTTAATATATTCCTTTTGATGAGTTTGTACATATGCATAAACACAAAATAAATGTACTTAATATATCTATCATCTCCCCAGATTTTATTTTGTGTTCTTTTGTATGTGTGTGTTAAAAAGCACTTAACATTTTATCTATCCTCTTATTATATTTCTAAGTTCCCAACACAGTACCATTAACTACATGTACTATATTTCATAACAGTGCTCTAGGATATACTAATAATGCATAACATAGACTTCATTATTGTAGAATAACAATTTTGCATTTGCCCTTTCCTGAATCTCTGGAAACCAGCATTTTAGCCTCTGGTTCTATGACTATTTTTTATTTCTTTAAGGACCTCATATAGCCGGGCGTGGTGGTGCACACTTGTAATCCCCATGCTTGGGAGACAGAGACAGGAGGATCGTGCAGGTTTGAAGCCAGCCGCGCTGGCTTAGGAGACCCTGTTTCCAAATAAAAATGTAAAAATAGGTCTGGGAGTATAGCCTGGAGGTAGAAAGGCTTCCAGGAACCCCAGTACCACCAAAGGAAAAAAAATGGACCTCATATATATCAAATTATGCAATATTTTCCCCTCAGTGATGGGCTTATTTCACTTAGTAGACTTGTCCTTTTGGTTTAGCCTTATTGTTGCAAATAATAGAATTTTATTTTTATTTAAGACGAGTAATATTAATTTGCATGTATATGTAACATTTTCTCTATCCATTCATCTATCAAAGGACAACCAGGCTATACAATACCTTGTCTCTTGGCCTCAGTAACCACTGATTTGTACGTATCTCTTTGGAAAGCCTGACTCCAATTCTTTTGGCTATATCCATGAAAGTGGAATTGGTAGGACATGATTGTTCCATTTTTAGGTTTTTGAGGAACTTTCAATCCATTTTTCAAAATCACTCTACTAATTTATGTCCCCACCAACAACTTATATGTTGTTCACTGTTAAATGGACTTATTCTCTACTTTCTTGCCAATATTTTTTCTTAATCATAGGAATCTTAACAGGTGTGAGGTGATATTTCATTCTGTTTTTTATTTGCTTTTCTGATGACATCCTCTCAAATACTTGATAGCCATTTGTATCTTTAGATAAATTTCTACTTAAGTCCATTGTCTATTTTAATCAAATTATTTGTTTGTTATATTGAGTTGAGATTCTTGTATATTTTGGATATTAATCTTATCAGGTACATGTCAGATATGTGGTTTGTAAATATTTTCAATCATTCCATAGGTTGCCTCCTCATTCTGTAAATTGCTTAGAGTTCAGAGTCTTTAATTTGATGCTATACAGGTATATATTTGGCTTTGTTTCCTGTGCTTGTGTCCAATACAATAAATCATTTTCAAAGCTGATATCAAAAAACCTATTTATATATTTTATTCAAGGAGTTAAATAGCTTCCAATTTACCTTTAAGACTATTCCTCTTGGAGTTGATTTTATAAATGGTATACACTACATTGGTCTAATTTTATTCTTTCACATGTGAATATTTAAATATTTCTATACTGTTTTATTGAAGAGACCATCCTTTACCCATTGTATGTTCTAAAGACATGGCAACTAGTTGACCATGTGTCTATTTCTGGGATAGGAGAGGAAGAAGGCTGAGGTTAATTAATGGGAAAGCTGCATGTGAATACATGTATATATGTGAGTATAACATTGTTAACCTGGACACTAAGTATTGGGAGGGAGGGAAACGGGAAGGGGGAGGGCTCCAAGTACTGTGTGAATACATGCCATTGTCAACATGATCCACATTATGATTAGAGACTATAGTGCACCAATAAAATAAAATAATATATTATTAAGTTTTAGATATTTGTTATAATAGCCAGCATGGACTTAGAGTGCCTTGTGCCTCAAAATAAATTTTAAGTTTTCATTCTTTTGTTTCTGTAATAAATGCCATGGTGATTCTGGCAAGAAATCAATTGAATATTAAGATTGCTTTAGGTAGTATGGATTTTTTTTTTTTTTTTTTGTACTGGGGATGGAAACCAGGGACTTTCTACCTCCAAGTTACACTTCCAGGTGTATTTTTTTTTTTTATTTTTTATTTTGAAACAAGGTCTCATTGAGTTGCAAAGGGCCTCACTAAGTAGTACCTAAGGCTGTCCACAAACTGTAAACCTTCTGTCTCAGTTTCCCAAATTCTGGGATTGCAAGCATGTGCCATCACGGCTGGCAGTATGGACCATTTAACAATATTAATCCTTACAACTCATAAAGATAAAATATTTGCCATTTATTTGTATCTTCTTTAATTTCTGTCATTGGTGTTTCATAGTTTTCAATACCTCATTATTAAACTTGAAAAAAAATTTAAAATAAAAGTATCTAAAATAGGTGTGAAACTTGGTATTTGAAATATTACTGGCATTAACTTTCATCTCAGCAATGATATGGAAGACACAGTAGGATGAAGATGATACCTCAGAACCTTTCTGCTCAAAGGGAATTCTCAGCACAGTATATCAGAAAGTTACCAGTAAATATGACCATCTTTCTCAACAGTGAAGCTTGAAGATTAAACACTGTTACCATATTAGTCTTACATGTTAGCTAAAATGAAGGAATGATAAGTTTTTACAATGTAATATTTCCTTGAAATAGACTTAGAAATTAGTTTGTGGTAACTGAGTTTTATGGTAAAATATAAAATAATTTGCTTTTAATAGAGCTACAGAAATACAAGGGTTTTTTGTTGTTGTTATTGTCTTGTTTTTTTTGTTTTTTGATTTTTTTGGTGGTAGTGGGGTTCCTGGAAACCCTTCTACCTATGGGCTACACTCCCAGACCCATTATATATATATATATATATATATATATATATATATATATATTTTTATTTGGAAACAGTGTCTCTTAAGCCAGCAAGGCTGGCTGCTTGATACTCCTGTCTCCACCTCCCAAGCTTGGAAAAATTACAAGCATGAGCCACCACACCTGGCAGAAATACAAGTTTTGAAAGTTCATTTTTATTTTCCTATAAAATTGTATATTCTTCTAAGAGTATATTAATTGAATCAGAACAGCTATATCTTGTGGAAATTACATAAGAATTAAAATATAAACAAAAACATTAAAAGAAGCCAAGGAAAATGTTGATGCTTTCAATGAGCTGTTATAAACATTTACTTTTTTATTGATATTTAATATTTAGTCAATATATTTTAAATGCATTATTCAAGACACAGTCTATTTAAAAAGTACCCAGTTTCTATCTAATAAGATATATTTTCATGTCAGCATATTTAAAAACCAATCAGTATCTCACCTGACACTGCTCATTTTGTTTCAATTAAAATGAAATATAAATCCACAAATGCAATTTCAGAAATTGCTTCAGCAAAATAAATTCTGACAAACTAAAAAGATCACAGGTATTTGTCTTAAATCTTGCACTGTGAAAAGCTTGCTACAGAATAATATAAAAGTATCTATAGCACTGCCTAGTAGTAGAGAAAGCCCTTCTAAAATTAATTCTAAAGCAGTTTTATAAAAATGAAATAGCATTCCAGTAAACTTGTTTGCAATAGTGATTTTAGCTTGAGAAACTGATATTAAAAGCAGGGAAAGAAAAATGTACCAATAAGCATGTTTCACTAAGAGAATATTCTTTCCTTGCTTTAAATTCACTCACAGATTTTCTTTTGTTTAGTTCATGTGCCATATGTATATATGCATTTACATATATTATTCATAAATAAATGACATGTATATTATTTATAAATTATTATATATTTAAATATATATATACTAGAGTTCTCTCTCTGTAAAACAAAACCTTATTTGGCAGTTGGGAAATTTTTTCTCAAATTTCTTTGTTTTTCAACAAAGTAAAGTGAAAACAATAGATTTTTTCAAAATATATGTGGTTATTCTAATCATTTTAATATTCAAAATAACACTTTATATTTGTTACTTGATTATATATATATATATATATATATATATATATATATATATATATATATATTTTTTTTTTTTTTGCAGTACTGGGGATGGAACAAGAGGCATTATACCTCTGAACCTCTGAGCTACACCCTCAGCTCTATTTTTTAGTCATTTTATTGTTGAAACAGGGTTGCAAGTGGCCTAGCTAAGCAGTTGAGCCTGTCTGCAATCAGCAACCCTCTGGTCTCAGTATCCTGAATGCTGAGATGACAAGCATGTGCCTGACTCTATATTTTATAATTTGACATGCTGACAATGAAGATCCTATTCATCTATATACTTAGATTTTTTGTGCCTTGAATAATGACATATATTAAATATTTTAATTTTATTAAAATACTGGTCATAAATACTTTTAAAGGTGGGTATAAAAATAGGACACAAGTGTGGGGAGCCATTAAGGCTTTCCCCTAGATTGGTGTCTCTGACTCAGCTGACTGTCCTTCACCCAGAGTCAACAAGATTTGGGGTTATGGAAAGTTCAAAAATTTCTGAGAGAAGATCAGGTGGTGATGACACGAGGGTACTGACAGATCTATCTGTAATATGTGTTTTGTTTTGGTCTTTATTGTAGTCTGGTGGTGGTAACACGAGAATGTTGATTGACCTGTAGTTGTGTATAAATACATCTGGAAAAACAAACCCATTGTCGGCGTTGGGGCAATAAAGATAAGATTAACCCAGAAGTTGCATTGACCAGGAGTGTCTTCACAACAGAGAATACTGACCCAGGCATAGTTGTTGACCCATAGGAAATATTGACCCACGAACAGGGGTCGACCAGTGGAGATAGTAGGCTGGCGGCTCCCCCATGTTAGAGTTAAAATCTGTTCATCCTCACACCTCACTTCGGAACCCGTACTCTTGCCGGCTGGCTCCGGCACACAAGAGGTCAAGATGAAAAATGAAGAAGCATCATCAGTAGAATCTGTATTACCTCTACAGGATATTAATATATATTACTAAGTATGAAGAATCCTGTGATTGTTTCTACATAAGACAGTTTTAGAAAGTTAACTGACTTCCATATATAGTAAATGATGAGCAATTTCTAGAGTAACTCACACATAGAATATATCCCAAATTTTACTATGACTGATTTTATGGATTTGGCAAACCATTTGATTTCTGTTAAATTTATACTCATCAAACATAAATGAAACAAATAATACTTACGAAAATTATATTAAAGGAGAAATATAAGATAAAGTACTTAACACAATGCTTGGTACATAGTAAATATTCAACACTTGCATTTATCTTTTTTTTCAGTGACACAAAATATAATACAGAAGAGATGAGTTCAGAGCTATACTAGTCCATTATCTATGCTAAAGTAATTTATCTAGGTCTATTTCTACACATAGAAACAATTAATTACTGAATTATTATGTAAATATATTTCAAGGAACAACTAGAAATACTCAGAACTGCATTAGTTGTCTGAATTAATATTTTTCTAAACTCTAGAAAAACAAAATAAAAGAGGAATATAAATTTGTAGGCATTCATTAAATGTAAAAAATTTGCTCATAATTAGTCCTTTATGAATTAAAAAATTAATTTTAATGATGGAAAAAATTCAGTTATGTGTGGTGGTACATTCTTGTAATCCCAGTTCTTGAGAAGCTGAAATAGGAGGATCACTTGTTCAAGGCTAGCCTCAACAACTTAGACCCTCAGCAACTTAGAGCTAGTTTTAAAATAAAATAATAAAATAAAATGAATAAACAAGTAAAAGGGCTAGAAATGTAGTTAAAAGGTAGAAAGTTGCTGTGATCAATCCCCAGTAAAAAAAATTAAAAAGAATATTTTGCTATTATTCATCCAAAAATCGTAATGTGCATTTTTTTTAGAGATAAAGAGGTTTATTTAGGAAAGTGGGGATACGTGTTCAAGAAAAAATCTTGGCTCATCTCAAGAGGAGGAGTGACTTTGGGGTTTTTACAATTCTTTTTTATAGGAGACTCACATGAGAGGGTTGGATAAGGGTGCACAGCAAAGATGGAGATGGAGATTTCCTCAAAATCTTCAGGTTTCTGAAATCCAATCAATGGGTGATAACTGAGTAGCACCTGAGATTGGCCAAGTGTCAGATCATTCTTATGAATGTTTTGTTTGTCAGACATCTTAGAGACTTTATGTGGGGTGATTGGCCTTAAACATTAGGTATATTGCCAAAGGAAAAAAACAGCCCCGAAAGGGTGAAAAAAAAAAAAAAGATAATCATGAACTCTTTAGACTTAACTCTCTGAGATTTCAATTCTTTAATCTTCAGGGTTGGTTATGGGCAAAGTTCCATCTTCTATAACTTCTTTGGAGCTGGCATAGGTGTTGGTCCTGCTATGCAGGGATCAAAAGTCTCATCTTAACTGATTTAAAGACAACAGAGAAAAATTGGTCTCAGTTACTGAATTGAGTTCTTTATAGTCAGGTCACAAGTTAAGGGCATAGCCCCAGAAATATGAGGATAAGCAGGTTTTTTTTTCCCTCTGTGCCTGAAGTTTGTAGTGTGTCCATTGTGCCAAGCCTGCCTCAGAGTTGCTGAGGTGATGTTCACAAGTCTCATTATTTGATCAACAAAACAATGATTTGCCTTTTGATAGTATTGCAATTGCAATGAGCATCTACATAAAAAATTTGCTTGTTACTATATTGTACAATAACTTAGATATCAATTTGCTTTCTATAACTCTTTAACCTGCAATATCTGTTGATTAATTCTTTAAACTGAAAGTCAAGTAGCCAACTATTTGTAACACAAAATATGACTATCTATCTATCTATCTATCTATCTAGTATATATATACATAACATTGTGAAAATTCCTCATGGTGTAAGTCTGGAACACAGCATACAATTTAGCATATCAACTACTATCTCACTGTTAATTAATACTAAAAATTTGCCTACTCTAAGGATTATAAGCAATCACTATCTATCCCTTTCTCCTGTTTTTACATATTTGGTAGAATCATCAATAAATCAAGTATCTTTTGTTTAAATTTAAGGTTATAGTATTTTTTCACTTTATGGGAAACACCATTAACTCTTTAGATATTTTTAAGGTAGTTGGTTTAGAAAAAAGTTCCCATAATTAAAAGGAAAAAAGTTCCACAAGAATGGAAAGAAGCAAGATTCATGTTTATAGTCCATACAAACTTAAAAGGGCTTTAGTTTTTAATAGACCCTCCAATGCCTTTCAGGAATATGAATGATTTCTCTTATGGTGCCCATTGGTCCTGGACCTGAAAAACATCAAGAGCTGCAGGTTTAGTTTTCTAGAATTTTATAAGGACTAAGAAGTTTTGAATTTTAGTGCCATGCTATATTTCTTTTATGAGATTAAAAGCAGAAGTACCATTATAAATCATAAATAAGAATATAAGTGGAAGTAAAAATCAAAAGAAATCTAGTTAAATTATGTGTGTGGTTCTTTAAATGGTTCCATGAGTATGACTCTGCTTTTATCCTAGAACAGCACACTATTTTTGGTTATATTTTTCTGCTGAGAGTTTAAGACCAACTCTGATTAAAAATAGACATTAATAATAATAAATCTATACACACATATATACAGTCAATTTAAAATGGGAATTAGTTTATATAATAAAATATTATCAAAATGTATACTGATTATATTTGTTTTATCCCTAATAGTATTGTATTTTATGTATATCTTTTAAACTGTAGTCTTAACATTGCATACATACAATTTCTAACAAAATATCCTAAACAATGTGTTGATAGCTATTTCTGAAAAACAGATAGAGTATAATATTAACCTCTATTAATTAAAAAGAACTGGGCAAACTAACCTTCTGGGTGCTCAATACCTGAGATTTGAAAACAAGAAATAAAAAATTAAGGAGAGAGCAATCAATCTTTTGACCCTTACCTTCCAAAATCAAATAAGATACACAGAAAGAAAAGACCTCACTAAGGTCCCAGATACTCTGGTAAGTCATCTGGCCTCCCCAAATAGGGAAATCATGAAGACCCCAGAGACTAGAAGCCTCCAGGGTACACGCTGAAAAAAAAGATTCATTGGAGAGAGGAAATTTAAATCCTCAGCCAAACCATAATCCATCCTGGCAGATGGCACAACTGGTAGATGAATAGCTTCACAAAATCCATAAGAGTAGCCTTGAGGAGCCTTGAATGAATTTGAGAGCAAAATTTTATTTAAAAAATTATGTAACGTACATTTGAATGGAAAATACTGAAAAGTAGTAGAAATAGCTTATTTTAAATCTCTTGACCAAAGCAACTTTGCTCTCATCTGTTCTACATATTGGCAAGTACCTATCACTTTTTTAAACATTTTGAAAACAGGATCCATAGGAATAATACACACACACACACACACACACACACACACAAGCATGTATTTGTATGTATATGGATACATATGTATGTGTATATGCATAATAAGTAAATATTACCCAATTAAGTAGGCAGGTCCTGAAGCTAGATCTTATGCTAGCTCTAAACTCTTCTCTAGGCACTACTTTCTAGAATTTCCCACAGATACAAAAGGACTCACACTTTTACAATAACTTTATTTTTTGCCAAGAAGTCAAAAGCTAACAAAATTAGAACATTTTCTACTTCACCATCAAAGCTTTCCAAGAATTTCTCAGGTGCTTGGCTTGCCAGATCCTCCCTTCTACCCAAGTAATGAGAATGTTCTGCATTGCACAGGTGTCTATGATATTGCAAATTCTATGGAAAATAGCAGTATTTTTAAGGAAATACCAGTAATTAAACCATAGCTCAGTACTGGTAAAAAGAAGTGTTATTGCTCATACCCAGATAATATAACAATATCTATAGTTAGAAGACCTGAAATGAAGTCGTACAGGAATCGAATAGTAAAAAGATTTCAACAAATCACTGATACTCTGCTTTTGTGTTCAAAAAATTCACACTTCTAAATTTCTGTTTTTCTGATTGCAGGACCTGAAGATGATAATCATTTTAACAGACTCTGAAACGCAAAACAGAAAACTCTGATCACAATCAGAGTTCCTCACACTGACTACAGTAAAATTCCTTGATACCTTTGGACCTTCATTTTTCCAGGCATAGATCAGGGATGAAAAATACTACTACTTCATATGGCTTTATAAAAATAAAATATGCTAATTAATGCAAGCAAAGAGTCTGGTACTTATTAAGTACTCAGCATTAGCTATTGTATTGTATAATGAGACTTTTCAGAAAACACAAATTTTCATTACCTACTCATTGTTCTCTAAAAACACCTATAATAAAGTTTAACAAAATTGTTTTTACACATGTTTTTTTCCTCAAGGTAATGATCCTTTTATATCTACCTTTGTGTTCTCTCCACCTGTTCACAAAGTGCTTTACATTTTAGGTCGCCAATAAATGTAAAAAGGATGAATGAATATGCTCCATTGGACTCATGGCTCCAAAGATAACAACAGAGTAAAGCATTTTCCATGTTCTTTCTATGTGTAACTTTTAGATTATTTGGACTTTTTAAAATAAGAATTTTTTATGGCTAGGTACAGTGGTGTACACCTGTAATCCTAGTAGTAGGTTGAGACAGGATTCCAGGGTAGAGGACAGCCTCAGTAATTTAGCAAGATCCTGAAAGTTGCTGTTTCAGAATTAAAAAGATAAAAAAAAGGGTTGAGGCTGCAGCTCAGAGATGGAATGTCCCTGTGTTCATTCTCTAGTACAAAAAATAATTTTTATATCAGAGATGTAAAACTAATCACTTTATCTAGGTAACTCAGAACTGCTTTATTACAAGTTCACATAAAAAATGAGATGTGCAAAAAGATATACTTAAATAAATATACTTAAAAAGATATACTTAAATAAATATCACATGAACAAGATATAAAAAGTATTTTTTTACCTTTTAAACAATGATTTGAATCTTCATATTTCTAGAAGCATAATTCATAATAGCCAAATTATGGAACCAATCTAGGTGTCCAACAATAGATGAATGGATAAAAAATGTGGCATCTATACACAATCAAATGTTACAATAAAATTATGTCATTTGCAGGAAAATGGATGAAACTAGGAAATATTACACTGAGATCAGCTAGTCTCATAAAGTCAAGGTCAAATGTTTTCTTTCACATGTGGAGACTAAACACAAAATAGGAAGCAAAAGAGACTTTAGATAATTGAGAAGAGTGACCAGTAGAAGAGTGGAAGGGGAAAGGGGAGGGAAAGGGACGGAGGAAAGGAAGAACTGATTCAATAAACAATTAAAATTGTGGCATTCGCATTTATAAAGGTATTACTACCAATATCACTATTATGTATGGGGAGAGGTGGATGGAGGGGAACTTAAAGGAAACTCAGACATGTATATGTTTGTTTGTATGACTTTGAAACTCATTGAGATGTATAATTACAATATACCAATAGAAGTATTAAATAAACAAATAGCATTGCTATATACATTATCAATAGAATTTTTATAGGGATATTTCCAAGTTATGCTTACAAGTTGTTGTTGTTGGTGTGTGTGTGTGTGTGTGTGTGTGTGTGTGCGTGCGTGTGTGTGTGTGTGTGTGTGTTTGTGTGGATCTGGGGTTTCTGGAAGCCCCTCTACCTCCAGGATACACTCCCAGACCTATTTTTATATTTTTATTTGGAAACAGGGTCTCTTAAGCCAGCCCACGCGATCCTCCTGCGCAGGGATCCCAAGCGCAGGGATTATAAGCGTGCGCCACCATGCCCAGCTGCTTACAAGTTTTTAAGTGACCATTTCCATACAGTATAGTCCATTAGACTATCACTCACAGTATGATTTCAATCATCCTTTTCATTCTTCAGTATAAATGTTACGGAAATTGCATTTAAAACCCTATGTAGAAACAAAGATCTTATGATAACCATGACAAAGTTATCTCAGAAAAGCAAATACCAGTATCTTGTATTTTTCTAAATAGAAATGAGAACATGTTAAAATTATATTTAGACTGAGAAAGAAAAGAGAGGGCTATGTGATTATTCACTGAATTCAGGTTTTCTTAATAGACAATTCAGATTGTCTAGTCAAAATAAATTGTAATATATGGCTTGGAAATAGTATAACGGGCCTAAGAAATAGCCATAGACTCGCAGGCACAGATGAACATTATAATAGTATGAATACAAAATGAATGTGCAGGTGCTTCAAAATGCAGAGTGTAAGAAACTTGAAACACTGAGTCGGGAATGAAATATCAAAAGTATTTCTACCTATGTTTTCTAATTGTATCTCCAAACGCAAGTTATAATTCAGGAAAAATAGTGCAGAAGGAAAATCAAAAAGAGAGACAAGGGATTCCAAAAGGAAGAATTTTGCTTTTTTGTGTGATGTGTACGTGTATGCCTCTACCATCTTGTACTCCATTTAGATGTATGACTACAATGCACCAATGAAAGTTACAATATAATGATAAAACACCTGTAAAACAACACAGTGAAATCATGGAAATAACTCATCTGTGCTCAGATCATCAGTCTCTTAAAAAGCAAAATTAAAAGGCTGGAGCACATCATCTTTAAACAAGTTTCTGATTATTTATTTGTAATAAGTGGTTTGTGAATTAGAAACTGTGGTTTAAGCAGTGTGTAATGGCATACACCTGTAATCCCTGTACTTGAGAGGCTGAGATAGATGGATCACTGATGCGAGACCAGCCTCAGCAATTTAGTGAGATACTCAGTAAATTAGAGAGACGCTGATTCAAAATAAAAAATAAAATAAGGCTGGGAGCGTATCTCAGAGATCAAGTACACGGAGGCTCAATCCCCAACAAAATAACACACACACACACACACACACACACACACACACACACACACACCATGATGAATAAAACAGTTTCTTAAGTCTTATTAGGTACTACTACAGAATAAAATCCAGGAAAACTAAATACTTTCTATGGTATGTGTTAATGAAATTTTTACCTCAAGATATTTATGGAGAAGATAGTTTGTTATAAATAAAAGGTCCAGGACTGGTGTATTTCTAATACATTTCAGAAAATTATAATATTTTGATATTTTAAAACATAACATTAGAATGTTAATATAAGGAATATTTATATTTCAAAACTGATTTTTATCTAAAATGTAAAATAAACTATGGCTTGTTATTGCTAGAATATTTTTGGATAAGAATTTTGATTGTTGATTTAAGAATTTGAGTGTTGCAAAACTAAGAATTACTTAGATTTCTTTGTCTCTTTCATCATTCAATTTTCTTATTTTATTTTATTTTTGGAGCTTTTTTAAATTTTTTTTTATGTGGAACATATTGAATATGTCATACATTTAGACTGTGCTTGGTGCCCTCTTCTCCCCCCACCGTCCCTTCCCCCTATCCCAACAATAAGTGTCCAGGTTAACCATGCTATATTCATAATTTTACACATATTTGAATGTAGGTCCTCCATTAATCAACCTCGGCCTTCTTCCTCTCCAATCCTTCTATGCTAGCTTCGCTGAGGTTTCCCCTCCATTATCTGGAGGCCCTCTGGTATCCCTAATACTCCCTAGTTTAGGCATATTAGAGAAAACATATGTCCCTTCTCTTTCTGTGCTTGGCTGATCTTACTTAACATAATGTTCTCTAGATCTTTCCATCTTTTTGCGAATGGCATGCTTTTGTTCTTCTTTATAGCTGAATACAATTGCATTGTGTGCATTTCCCATAATTTTGCAATCCATTCATCTGTTAATGGGGACCTAGGTTGATTCCATATTTTGGTTATTGCAAATTGTGTTGCTATGAACATGGGTATGTATATGTTACTGTAGTTCTCTGACTTCAACCACTTTGGAAAAATACCCAAGAGTGGTATAGCCAGGTCATATGGTGGATCTATTCCCAGTTTTCTAAGGAATCTCCACACTGATCTCCATAGTGGTTTAACTAGTTTGCATTCCCACCAACAGTGTAAAAGTGTTCCTCTTTCCCCACATAGTCACCAGCAATTTTCATGGTACTTGTATGCATTTATTTTTTACTCTAAAGTCATTATTAATGATTTTACTAAGATAAATGAGGGTGATAGTTGTTAGATACTGAAATATCAAACTAAATATGAGCTGGATCTGATAAGCTTCCACTAAGAAATTACATAGTATGTATATGAATTAGCTACACTTTAATTATATTTCAATATGTAATTGCTTATTGAGAGTTAGTCTGATAATATTGTATACAGGAGGGAAACCAGAGATAACAGGTGCAGCAGGGTGTAGCAAAACCATTGATTTGAGATTATTCCAATTGACTTGACTTTGAAAAATGAAGATATACATTTTATTAAAAGTAAAATTTTGATGCAACAAATTAGCTCATACACTACTATCTGAAGAATAGTTTTCAAACTTGAGCATATTAAAAATTTATATAAATTATTTAATATTAAGGCAAAAATTATCCAGATAGTTCAAAATATTAAATCAACAAATCTGATTTGTAGATCTTATGTTAATTATTTTGATCAATGTTTTTGTTATAACTATTTGACTTTGGTAAAGTATGAATATTTTTTGATTGTAAAAATTATCAATAAATTTAAAAGTGATCTCAATTTTATAGTAAATTATGACAACATATTACATCTTACTTGACTAACATTAGATCACTATATAGAAAATTATAGTTTAAAATTTTAACAGCATAGATGATGTAAAGACACAAAAAACAAAACTGTAAGTATTGTGTATGCATTTAAGAAACACATGGAATATGGAGAAATTTAAGAGTGCTTTCTGCTTTTGTTAACACCTGTAATGGAGCTAAATTAAACTCAAATTTGCCTTTTCTCCATGTTAGAACTAGTTATGTAATTTTCCTTCTTAGGCTTTCTTTTCTTTACTTGAGTTTCCATATACTTTATAGTAAAACAGAAAAGAACTTAAAGAACTTAACAGTGTGTGCGTGTGTGTGTGTGTGTGTGTGTGTGTGTGTGTGTGTCATACAGGAGATGGAACCCAGGGGCACTGGACCTCCAAGCTACACTCCCAGACCTATTTTATTTTTTTAGTTTATTTATTTATTTATTTATTTATTATTTATTTATTTATTTATTTATTTATTTTGTTATACTGGGGATGGAACCTTGTACTGGGGCATTGTACCTTGGAGCTACACCCCCAGCCCTATTTTTTAGTCTTTTTATTTTTTGAAACAAGGTCTCATTGAAGTTGCAAAGGCCTTCGCTAAGTAGCTGAGGTTGTCCGAGAACCGGGATTCTCTTGTCTCTGCCTCCCAAATGCTGGGATTACAAGCATGCACCACCAATGTCTGGCAGAGCTTAACTTTGAAATGACAGTATGGGGACCTACACAAAGAAAATAGCAAAAATAGGTGAAAATTGTTTTAATAAACTATCCCATTAGCAGGACTCTTGTAATCCCATTATTTTGGAGGCTGTAAAGATAGGAGGATCACTGGAGTACAACAGTTTTGTGGACAGCCTAAGCAAGTTAGACTCTGCTTCAATATAATAAATAAAACAGGGCTGGTGGTATATCTCAGAGATAGAATTATCTTGGTCCAATTCCTAGTACTGCAAATGCGCAAAAAATTATCATTTAAAGTTTTAGAAATTGTCCTAAGAGCACACAGTAAATGAAGAATTAGAAGAAGTTCTTTCCAATGATACCAAAGACAGATGATTAAAAAATATTCATATGAGACTAGTTTTCTGTAGCTTCATATGGTTCTTACTATATTAAAGAATTAACTAATTAATATTTGGGACAGTTTTCATCTCAATAGGTTTCTTAATTTATAGAAAAAATATTAATTTGCAGCTTAGAATTAAATTATAGTGTCTTTTCTTCTATTTTTAATTATTTGAGACTGTCATAGTCTCAAATGAACATAAACAAATCGGTCATAATAGACTTCTAGCTTTGTTATATCAAAATTTTTTTTTCAAATTTTGCTTTGGAATTTCAAAGCAAAAAGCTAACATTTAATGTTTTGCACAGATCTATGTTTTGCTGTAGCACTTTTCAGAAAGTACTGGCTAATTCAACACACGTGCGCAAATACTATGAATCATTATCAGTTCATAGAACTGTTGAAAGAAATAGAAGACAATGAATTTAATGATCATCTATTCTCAATGCTTGCTTGGTGAAAGATGGAAGATATTTGCAAAGATTTAGTTATTATTAAATCCAGTTCAATATTTGTAAAAATAGATGGATTGTAAATAGTCAATAGTTGAAAAAATATTACCATGTGAGTTAATTTTTTAATCAATATCTCATTACATAGGAAAAAAGTTAAATAGGAAGAAAAATTTACCTAGAATTGAAATACAATAATTTATATTGACACATATACTTTTCATAATATAAATCAATAATAATTTATACATTTTAACACAAATTGGTATACAGATTTTAATTGTAATTGAAATTATTATATAATTGAGGACTATATAACTATAATTTTTAAGAGTACTTTGTTGTTACTGACAAGTTTGGATATACTTTCTGGTTTATCTTATTACTTTCTAAATTAAAATAACAGTAGTAGTGAACTCTGACACAAGAATTATTTATTTACCTAATATATACAGACATGGCTTTGAAACTGTTATATTTTATTTAAAAAACAAATTATTGAAAAAAGCTAACTAGTTTAGTCTATGCAAAACAAAAAATATTAAAGAAAATTATCTTTTGCACTCTGACTTTTAGCCAAATTTTTTAATTTTTTAAATTTTTTATTGGAGCATTTTATTCATACATCTTAATGAGACAAAATATGGTGGAGACATACATGCAAACATCACCCAATTAGCCCTTACCCAATTCCAGCCCTATTTCCTCCCTCTCCCTCCTTCCCATGATTAGCTTAGTTATTGACTTTGATATGTTACAGTATAGCATATGCTTTACAGAGTTTCCCTCATCCCTCCTCCCATTCCTCCCAGTAAGGTTGCCTTATTTGCTCATCTATAGAATCTCCTTCTTCATCTAGAGATCCTCCTGTAACCCATTTCTCCCTAGCTTTTGCATATTAGGGAAAACATCTGATTTATTCTTTCTTGTGACTGACTAATCTCACTTAGCAAATGTCCTCCAGTTCCATCCATTTCCCTGTAAAAGATGTAATTTTGTTCTTCTTTATGGCTGAGTAAAATTCCATTGTGTACATATCCCACAGTTCTCGGTCTGAGATTTTGCTAATTTTTTATTATGTTTGGAAGTATTTGATTATGTGATTCTAGTTTTTCAGCTACAAGTTACATGGAATCTAGCTATGGACCACTTTTAAGTATATAATTTCTCAAAATATAGATGTACAAATTGTAAATATACATTAAATTTCTAAGTATGAAAAGAACTATATATCTTAATTATATTTTAAATCAATTACAAGTTGACTTGCTAGTATTTTGAGTTAAAGGTTTAAAATTAATATACTTTAAGATAATTTACCTGCATTTTTTTACTTTTGCTAGTGAGACAATTTAAAAAAGTTAAATACAGCCGGGCGTGGTGGCGCACGCTTCTAATCCCCGTGTTTGGGAGGCAGAGACAGGAGGCTCTCGCAGGTTAGAAGCCAGCCACGTGCGTTAGGAGACCCTGTTTCCAAATAAAAATGTAAAAATAGGTCTGGGAGTGTAGCCCGGAGGTAGAAGGGCTTCCAGGAACCCCAGTACCACCAAAAAAAAAAAAAAAAAAAAAAAAAAAAGTTAAATACACAGGATTTTACTATATTTTTACTGGACCTCACTACTCTTATTTTCCATAGTTCATGAAAGAATAGGAAATATTTCTAAAATTTTAATCTAGGCACATATATTTAAAGCAAATAATGTCAATAATAATAACTAATATCAATCTTCCAATGTACTACTTTAAAAGCCACATATTTACCAGTGAAAGAAATTTTAAATACTTTTTTATTATTAATGACAGGTGCATTTCGAAATAAACAGGACTAAAGCAGTGGTAGTAGCTATTACTATTTTAAATTATTGCCTCTGTTTTAAATAATTTGCTTGGACAGTGAGGGGAACATTAACATTAAACAACAGCACTGCATTTAATCTTTTATTGAGTACTGGTCTTTGTGGATCAGACTTTCATTTCTCTTGGCCCTGTGCAGATCTCCCCTGCATTAAACATTCTCATTGATTCCACTGGAACAGAGCTGCAAGGTAGGGGTAGAAATGAGACAAGGAGCTCGCCAGATTTTTCTGTATTTGTCAGATGTTTACTTCCTATAGGTGTTCTCTTTATCAGGTCAACTCTAAAGCAAACACAAGTCAGAAGGGCACTTTCTTGCTCCATCTTTCAAATTTCTGCTTCTCCAAGTCTTGAGTTTCCTGTAACATTTTCTATTTCACACTCATCTAAGGGGTAGTAAATGACTAAATAAGCATGGAAGAATAATGGAATTGTTGGCTACATGCCCATTTTATTTCACGCAATTATTTCACTTAATTCTGAGTTCTCACTCACCGCTTCCTTTACTGATTGATCTGCATATGCTAAGAAAATATTTTGCAGTTTTTATGACTTCATATGTGTCCCTACAAGTTGTTATTTCTACGATCCTACCTCTTTCTTTCACAAATATTTTGGAAACAGACTCCTTATCCCTCAAATCAAATAAGACTCTCAAATAAAATACAAAGAGAAAAAGGTTAATATTCATCATTAAACCAAACATTTAAAGGAATATTGGAATAGATACTAACAAAGTGACTTCTGGAGGAATAAATAAACATATAAATATCTGGAATTACATGTTTGGCCAAATCACAGGTCAGAAGACTGCATTCTATATATAAAATGTGGGTTAGCACTTGCTTTTTGCATAGCTCAAGTGAAGAGAATGCATTTATGGGTTGTTAATAAAAGTTGAATATTTTTTTCTGAAGAAAATACATAAAAGGAAAAGAAGAAAAATATGAAATTCAAATTTCTTTGTTTATAAAAAGAGTTTTATTGGAAAATAATAATGCTTATTCATCTATAAATTGTACATTATTTCTTTTACAGTTTAAGGGCAAGATTTAGAAGTTCAAAAAAAGACGGGATGTCCTTAAAAATGTAAATATTATTAGGTGGCCCTTTAATGAAAAATAAAGTTTTTCAACATCTAGTATAAACTCTCTACATCCACTTTCTTTTAACTATACTAAATATCTTTCCAACCATCTTAAATGCTATAAAATGATATTTACTGTATTTACATACTCAGGTCAGGGTATAATAAAGTACTTGTTTTCATTCTTAATGAATCATTGTATATCTAGTAAAAATAGCTGAAGATATAACTGGGTAACAAGTGATATGAATTTTGAAACTCCAAAGAGTGGGAACAAAATTACAAAGAACAACTCAGAAAATTGTGAACAAATAATGAAATTTACAGTATTATAGTTCCTATTGCACTCCAGATGTTGTTCTAAATAGTGTCTACAATTGTGAATCCATTGAATGCTTATAAATTATCAAATATTTACTAGTACTAATCTAATTTAGAAAAGAAGACCCTAGGCAGAGAAAATATGTTGTATCCCTATTGTGCAGAAAATAAATTAAAAAACCCAGTCAAATCCAGGTAGTTAGTATTTGATCAGTTTTCAATTCTTCATGTTCTTTATTGTTGTCATCAACATCAGTATCATGACATGTTAAACTTAAATATACACAGAAATGCAAAAGTACAGATATTAGACCCATAGATCTTTTTTGGTAATGGGTATTGAACCAGGGCCATTCTACCTCTAAGCTATACCCCAGGCCCTATTTATTTATTTATTTATTTATTTATTTATTTATTTATTTTTATTGTGGTACTGGATATTAACAGAAGGGCTTCTACCTTGAATCTGTACTCCAGCCCTTTTTGTTTTATTTTGAAACAGGGTTTTGCTAAGTTACTGAGGGTCTGGCTAAATTGTTGAGGCTGGCCTTGAACCTAAAACCCTCTTGTCTCAGCCTCTGAAGTACTGGGATTACCAGTATGAGCCACCATGGTGGGAAGATCCTAGAGAAAACATTAAAGAACACAGAAGACTAGATCAAGAAGAGAGGAGGAAAACCAGAAAGGTCTATTTTACCAGATCAATGTGTGATCAATCAACTGTAATAGCACATTGACAAGTGAGACATTTACAAAATGCGTGGAATGGAAGAAAAAGAGAAAGGTTTTACTTTTGTTTTCAAAGAGCAGACAAAACTTCTCAAAGTTAAAACCAAAGCATATTGAAGTTTTAATAAATGTTCTTTACTCAGAGAAGGTTGCAAAGAATGATCCAGGCAGAAGGAATTTAATTTTCTAATTTCTAGAATTTGTTAAAAATTGTGAGGCAAACAGTTTTCACTAAATAGCTACTGACAATACAATGGGCAAGAGAATCTGAAATTATTTTTATAGTATAGGTAGATGCAGAATTTTAAGGGTAGGCAACATGCTAAGGAACTTAGAATTTATGTAAGCTTTGTAGTATAGTTTAAATTAAGCTATTATGATTCCTCCTGCATGGTTTTTGTTGCTAAAAACTTACTTTGGTGATTCTGGAGTTTTGGTTGTTGTTGTTGTTTTTCCAAGTGAATTTAAAGACTCTTTCCTTATCTGTGAGGAATGACCTTGATCCAGCAATAATCACTTTTGGGTATCTACTCAAATGTATGAAAACTGATAAGTTGGGTCTCTACCCCATGTGATCTCGGAGCAGGAACAGGAGGCAGAACCCCGGAAGTCAGAAGTGGAGATATCACGAGCCTCCAGGTGCCTTGAGACTCCAAACATCACGAGACTACAGATGTCATGAGAGAATCAGCATGCCTATAAAACATTGGTGCCTCCAATCTACCACGTGACTCAGCTGGCCAATCAGGAATATGTGCACCTCTCCAGACAAGTGGCCCATCAGTCCCTTCCCCCATGCCTGGCTGACTCTCCAGAGGGTGCCAGGTCAGAAACAGTAGTCTCTGATAACCTGGTTGGTGTTTTTACCTCCCTCCTAAACCCCCTAACTCTATTTTCAACCTTCTATCTAATGCTGAAACCCAGGAGAATTTGGGATTTCCCCCTTCTTCCCCCTTTTTTTTATCTCTTTTTGAGCCCCAGACTCTCCGGCTAGCTAGCAGCTCGACCTTGAGGTTCTGTGCTGGCTGGCGCTAGGCTTGCTGGTGCAGCTCCACTGCCACTGCCGCCACCGCCACTGCCACCGCCACCACCTCTGCACAGAGCAGGCTCTGCCAGCCTCCAGTTGCACTCACCCTGAGCCAGGCTCATTAGGGGTGTGCACTCCGTGGCCGCTGGGACCTGCTCAGCCTGCTGACTGCCTGCGCAGGCCAGGACTTCTGCCCACCGCTTGGTCCTCCCACAACCACCATTCCAGCTTGGCTCTGGTCACTGCCAGGACCTCCAGTGCACAACCTTGCCTCGGCTCCATCACAGACACCTGGGGCCAGCCTGGACTTGCAGGCGTAGCTCCACTCGCTGCCACTGCTCCGTTCTGCCCGCCCCAAGCCAGGCTCACTGGCAGTGCTCCTTGTGGCCTGGACTCAGCATCTGCCATGCACCTGGCAGCCATTTTTGTTTCCATGTCATGGGCCCCATAAGCCACGCCACCCGCGCACCACCTCTTGTGCGCCACTGCCTGCTCACCACCCTTTGATTCTGCCCGTGCCAGCCATCAGTGCCACCCACACCAGGCACAGGCATCACGTGTCCCGTCTCCATGGCACCCCCAGCAGCTTCTCAGCACATCTGCTGCAGCTGGTACTGGCTAGCAACACTTCACTTTGGTAAGCTCCCTCTCCTTCCCTTTGTTGGCAAATTCCAGACTTGAGTCCACTGGGACCCCAAAATCCAAGTGCTTGGTGGCTCACTGTCCCCCGGTCCAGGTCATCCTCTTGTTTTTGAGAAGGGATGGAGACATCTTTCCCGATCTCTTAACCCCCGTTTCCAAAGGATTGATTAGGAAAATGGGGACGCCTATTTTCTGTTCTTTGTTTTAACCCGCAAACCAATTATGGGAAGTCAAACCTCCAAACTAGTAGAGGACTTATGCCCTGAGCACCTGTCTGTCTCAAAGTAGCGGCTTCTCAGCTGTTAAAGTCTCCTCAAATGCATATCACCAAGCTATACAGCGTAACCTCCAACTTTCACTGCAGCCATACTCTCACCTGCCCACTTCCAGAGGACCCAACCTCTCCTGGCCAAGCCCCCGCCCATGATGTCTCCCAGACAGCAGGAAGTAATTTAAGATTTGAATCTCCACCTGTTATCACCAAAAGGCCAGGATGATAAGTTGGGTCCCTCCCCCACATGATCTTGGAGCAGGAACAGGAGGTGAAACCCCGGAAGTCAGAAGTAGAGATATCACAAGACTCCAGGTGCCTTGAGACTCCAAACATTGTGAGACTACAGATGTCATGAGAGAATCGGCATGCCTATAAAACATCGGTGCCTCTGATCTACCACATGACTCAGCCAGTCAATCAGGACTATATGCACCTCTCCAGATGCATGGCCCATCGGTCCCTTCCCCCATGACCAGCTGACTCTGGAGGGGCCGGGTCAGAAACAGCAGTCTCTGATAACCCAATTGGTGTTTTTACCTCCCTCCTAAACCCCCTAACTCTATTTTCAACCTAAGATTTTGGTGTCCAAACCTGGGACTACCAAACTAATGTGTGCATATCTATGTTCATAACTTCACAATTCACAATTGCCAAGAGATAATTTTCCAGGGGGAAATTTTCTAATGTTCATAATATATATTTACAAACATATCAAAGTCAATTACCAAGCCAAAAATGGGAAGAAGGAAGGGGAAATCGAATGAGGTGGGAATTGGGTAAGAGCTAAATGAGTGATGTATGCATGTATGTATGCCTCTACCGTCTTTTAATTCATTAAGATTTATGACTACAGTGCACCAATACAAAAACTAAAAAATAAAATAAAATGCAAAAAGAATTGATGTAATCTTTGAGGAATAATTAAATACATTTTTTCAGGAGAATGGTACTATCTAGTTTATCATTTTAAACAGCATTAAGGTGGTAATGAAGAAAAATTGCATAATGGTGGTTCCATCAAGAAGAAATTTCAGCAAAGAGAATGTAATAGTCTGAAGAAAATAGAAATATCTTTAATTATTTGCCTATTGGAAAGACGAAAAGATTGGTAACAGCTCCGAAGATACTGAAATTTACTTGAATTTGGTGTTTGTCTTTTCCTTTAAGGTGAAACCAGAGAGAGGTATTTTTCTGGCCTAGAAGATATCCAGACAATTTGAGAGAAACTGGTAGCATGTGAATATTATAAAAAAGATCCTTGATTTTAATGTGAGACCTAGATAAACAATTAGAAACTGCACCAGAGGTGGAAGCCAAGTTATAAAAATGAGAGAGGAAGAGTTAGAGAAAAAAGTCAACATAAAATATATGAACTTAAGTGTTCAACATTTAATTAAAATACATGAAACACTTAACACATATGAATATGTAAATGGGAAGAAGATTTCTAGCTAAATGTAAACTTCTTGTTATCAAATGTATTTTATTTACTGCTGCAAATTTTCTCTTTGAAGAGTACTGAGCTGAGGGGCTAGAGCTAGCATCTCAGACACTGTTTAATTACACAGTGTGTTGGATGTAATTAAACTAAACTCTCTTTGGACTCAGAATGAATACTGCTTGAGAGCTGTTCATTTAATTACAGACTATTCATTTATTTCATTTGTCCTATTTCAGGAAAGCACCTCAGAGTAGTGATTTGCTTCTCCATTGTCATGATTGTTGAAAGCTAGATTTAAAGGTAAGTTAGAAAATGGATCCTAAGCCAGGTGTGGTGGTGTGCATTTGTAATCCCAGTACTTAGGAGACCAAGACAGGAGGATCACAAGTTCGTGGCCAGCCTCAAATACTTAGTGGAGCCCTTCACAACTTAGTAAGACCTTGTTTCAAAATAAACAATAAAATAGACCTGGGGGTATAACTCAGTGGTAGAATGCCCCTGGCTTCAATTCCCCAGTATTGCAAAAAAAAAAAAAAAAAAGGGGAGGGGATTCTAATAATCACAAAATAAGTCAAATGGATAGTTTTTAAAAACATTATGCCACAAAAATTGCTGCCCATTGAAAATTCTGTTTCATTCATTTTTAACAATTGTGAATAAAAATATATATATCTGTAAATACAATAAAATGAATTGAATTTGACTACCATAAACATATATTTTCATGTATAAAGGAGATAAAAGACTCGGCTATATATATCCATACACATATATAAAACAGAGATTACATATATAAATATTAAAGGCATTCAAAACTTACTCAGTAATTTGCATTCCACACAAAGCACTGGGGGTCCAGATGTATATTTTTAAAATATTAAATAATTTAGAGCAGGGTGTAGGGTAGCACACTTGTAATCCCAGCATTTGGTAGGCTGAGACAGGACTATTGTGGTTGGCAGACAGCATTAGCTACTACTTAATGAGGCCTTTTGAAACTCAGTGAGACCTTGTTTCAAAACGAAAGAATAAAAAATAGGACTGGATGTATATCTTGAAGGTAGAATGCCTTTGGTTTCTAGTACAGCCAAAAAATAATAATAATTTATAAAATAATTGCTATCTTCACAGCTTTAAAATGTGCTAAGCAAAGTTGCTGTGATCTTAGGGCTTTTTATTTTTATTTATTTGTAGGGCTAAAGACTTTAATTGCCTCTACATATTTCTAAAGCTAAGATCTTTGTCTCTTCATTCTTACTCTGGGTTAATGTTAGGACAAATGGCTGAGGGGAGAAGGAGTTCTGGAGTGTAGCAAGCCAAGCAGTGTTTCTTCCTGCCTGGGTATCTGCATGTCACCCAGACTGAAACTGCTTTTTATGTTTTTATTGGAAGTTAATACCAGAGCAATTTTTTAGTATAGGGACAAAATCACCCTAGATCTGAAACAATTCTTGTCATATTGCTTTAGACATATTAGGCATTTAAAAATTTTTTGAGGAAAGAATACGAGGGATTGATTCTCAGGGGTACTCTCCCACTGAGATACACCCATAGTAATTATTTATTTATTTATTTATTTATTTATTTATTTATTTATTTATTTTGAGGCAGTATCTCACTAAATTCCCAGGCTGGCTTTAAACTTGCCACACTCCTGCCTCAGCCTCCCCTGTAGCTGAGATTAGGCTTGTGCACCACTATACCTGGCTACAGATTGACTTTTAAATCTTTCAATTAAATGTTAGGTTTCAGAACAGTGTTAGATTTAATAAAATTACAAATAATATATAAGAGTTTCCCACATGTGACACACCCTGTTTCTCCCTTGGTTAACATCTTATATTAGGATAGTGCCTTACTAACAAAAAAGGAACTTAAACAAATACATAATTATTAAGTGAAATTTCTATTTTATTCATGTTTTTAATGCTTTATATAATATTCTGTTCATGTTTTAGGATCCCATTCAGAATCCACATTAAATTTAGTTATTATACTTACTAAAATTATTTTATTTCTGACTATCTTCAAATTTTTCTTGTTTTGGGTGACCATGACAATTTTGAGGACTACTTCCTGTTTTTTGTGGAATCTTATTCTCTTAGGGATTGTCTGTTTAATCTCATAATTATAGTAGGTACATGGGTTTGGGAAAGGAAGAACACAGGGTTATTTTCATTATATAAAAGCAACAGCATATATTACCAATATGGCTTATCATGCTTGATACTGATTTTGATTAGCTGATTGGCAAAGAGTGTGTTATATTTCCCCACTGCAGAGTTTTTTCTTTTAATTCCCTATTCATATGGTGTCAATGGAAAGAAAGTCTCTATGCCAATCATATTTAAAGAGTTTTGAAATGTGCTATGTTTCATGAAGACAAATAATACTCCAAAAGAAAAAATAATAGAAAATTTTCTACAAGGCAAATTTGTCTTTTCTCCCTCATTTAGTTTTTGAATGATTTGTCTTCATTTGTATAAATATTTTATTAGTAATTATATGAATATTTAAATTACATTTTATCTTATATCCCAATATCATGGTACTATTTTTGTTCAAATTGGTCAAACTTGGGCCACTTGAAAATCTTTGACTTGGAGTCTGTGTCTTTTGGACAACTCATTAAGGTGTATTGTGTTTGCATGTTTTCAGCACTTCCTTGCTCTCTGGAGCACTACAGGGTATTTTAGGATCATCTTATATATTTTCTGCTCAAGTCCTAGAAATAGACATCTATCCAAGAATATCAGGTGCCTTTTAATGGAGATTGTATTACAAATCGATATCTAGGTATACATGTTCTCATTGATACCATAGTTCTTTCTTGTGGTCACCTTTAGTTGACAGAGCAAGGAATATATGTTTGTATGTTAACCTGTCCCATCCCTAAGGTTCTGTCCTGCAGAGCCCTGGGAAATGACACACAAACGCCGAGTCTGTTGATGATGCTTCCTCTTTAATGCTTCCTCCTCAATGCGTACAGCAGGCAAATATATATCACTCTCATAACCCCTCCCTCATCACTCCACCAACCCCAAGCTTCCCACAGCTAGGGCATGTACATTTCTAACCCTCTCATAGGTGGACTGGTGGTAGCACGAGGCGCTGCGTCACTGATCATCCGTAGGGCGCCTGATAGGGCTCACTGCGCAGGCTCAGGGCACTGCCAGCCTCGTGAGCCTCGTGACTTGGCAACATGCCTAGGCGCCATCTTGAGCCACCACCCCATCCCGGTCTAGCCGAGCGGGCCCCGACATTAACCCAACCATATACACATATTAATAAATATCCCCATATATATATAAACATCGGTGTCTATATGAAGTTAATCATGAGTTCATGTTGACAACTACAACCATTATCCATTGCCATAATTTTAGCCTTTTGCTCTTGCTTATCTGTGACCTCAACACTCCCACAGTGAGAAATTCAATTAACCATAATGTATTATAATTTTCTTTTTTATATTTTTTAAAATTTAATTTATTTTTATTTGTGCATTGTAATTATACATCACATTGGAATACAAGACTTGAGAGGATATACAAGCACACATCATCCAATCAGCCCTCATCCACTCCCCATCCCATTTCCTCTCCCTCCCTCGATCTCATGCTTGTTTGGTGATTAACTTTGATACATTTGTTTATGTACCTCCTGCGTTTTAAAGAGGCTCCATCCTCCCCTATTCCATACCCTCTGATTGGTCACCTTAATTGCTTCACTATAGGGCCCTTTCTATGACTCGACCTCTTCCTATTGCCCCTTTCCTCCTAGTTATTGCTGATTAGGGGAAGCATCTGGTTTTTATTTTCTGCGATATTTCTCTGTGCATGCCGCATTGCAAGTACCGATCCCACTCTTGACAGCCCCAGTAGTGGCCTGGCTACCCGGTGGACTGATCCAGACCTCGCTGGCTCATGCACTGGCCTTGCCTCATGGGAGGCCCTGATTCTGGCCTCTCTGGCCCCCACACTGACCTAATCCCTCTGCTGGCTCCAATCCCCACCTTGGTGGCCACAGCACTGGCCTAGCCTCAGGGCAGGCTCCATCCCAGCCTCACTGACCCTGGCACCAGCCTAACCCCTCAACTGACTCCTCTCCTGGCCTCGGAGGCCCCATACTGGCCTTGCCTCATAGTAGGTTCCGATCCCAGCCTCGCTGGCCCCTGCACCGGCCAACCCCCTCGGCAGGCTCCGGTCCCGGCCTCGGAGGCCCCAGCACCGGCCTTGCCTTATGGCAGGCTCTGATCCCAGCCTTGCTGGCCTCAACACTGGCCTAACCCCTCGGCAGGCTCCGATCCAGGCCTCGGAGGCCTCAGTAGTGGCCCTGCCTTACAGAAGGTTCCGATGCCAGCCGCTGGCCCCGGCACAGGCCTAACCTCATGACAGTATTATAAGTACTATAAGTACATGACAGTACTATAAGAATTTTTAGTCCATGCCTGCATGGGAAAAACTTTATCAATTAGAACAGCAGGTTTATGTATAGTCTCTCTTGCATTAAATCTTAAAGATTCCACTAATTTACAAAGTTATACAAGTCATATCTTTTCAGCTCCCTCATCTTCAGTGAGATTGTTCTATATGTTTTTTGTATAGTTAGCTTATTTTGATGTTTATTGAATCCTGAAATCCTCCCCCAAAAAATTCCCAAATGACTTTTTTCTTTAGATACACTCAGGTTCAATTTTTATGTTGAAAAGTTTCATGATTTGACATATGTCTGCTATCATACAGCTATAATTTACAGGATCATATGAAATAATTGTAGTGTTCCAAACAATCCCTTATGCTTCACTTATTCAGTTTTCCCACCATATCCTCAAACTTGACAGATAATAATATTTCAAAACACTTTTACTGTAGTTTTACCCTTTCAAAATTTTAAGTGTCATAAAACTGATACAAAATATGCACTTTCAGACTGACTTCTTCATCAGTATGTATATAGGACTCCTCCATTTCTGCACATGGTGTGCTTTATTTCTTTTTATCTCTGCATAATATTCTATCGACTTAAATAAAAATATATGCTGTAAATTTGAACAGATATACCACCTTTGTTTTACGCATTTGATTTTGAATATCTTGTTCCTTCCGGCTATTTAACAATTATGAGTAAACTTCTATAAACTTTCATATGCCATTGCATTTTGGACATAGACTCTTAAATAAGTAAACACCTAGATGTATGATTGCTGTGCCATATGATAGTACTACATTTATATTGAAGCTCATAAGTGTGGGGAGCAATTAAGGTTTTCCCCTTTAAGAATACTTCTGACTGTCCTTTTAGGTAACAGACCATAAACACCAGTAGGAAGGGCTTGCATTCCCATTTCAGGAGTTAATACTGTATAGGTGGAGGCACAGAGGTACAATCCTGCACTACCTGGGGTTGCTCTGAATAAGTCCTGAATGGATTGTTTTGTTGAGGGTAGCCCTGCTGTGGTACAAATGTCTGGAGTTCCCCATAACATTGTTGCTGCGGGGCCTGAGGTGGGTCCCTCCTCACGTTTCCTGACAAGAGCCGATTCCCTTGCACATCAGTCCTTGATTTACATTCCTTAACCCAATCATTCCCTCTTTCACATCGAGGGCATAAGCTTGGCTCTCATTTATTACTAGCACTCTGCCTCTGTGAACAGTTCTTAACTAAATGACCATTTTGTTCACACCCATAGCATTTAACCATATTATTCTTAGGTCCCAATTTTTTATGCTGTTGGAAAAGAATTTCTTGTACAGTATTCCCTTGTAATGCCGCAGCCATTGCTAATCCCTGTGTATATGCTGGTCCTATATGGGAACATAACCGAATATAATCAGACAGATTTCCTTTCTTTCTAAAAGGGCATAAGGCTGCTTGACAAACAGTATTAGCATTCTCAAAGGCTAACTGCTTTACGAACAATAGCCCTGCTTCACTGTCACCTATCAATCGACTAGCAGTTTGTAATAACCTGGATACAAAACCCTGAAATGGCTCATCTGGTCCTTGTCTTATTTTTGAAAGATCTTCAGTTTGTTTTCCTGAAGAAGGCAACTTGTTCCATGCTTGACATGCAGCAGCATTTGTCTAAGCATAAGTAGCTACACTAAATTCCAATTGTTGAGCAGTCTCCCTAAATTGCCCTTCTCCTGTTAACATATCAAAATTTATGGGTATTCCCTGAGCCATGTTCAAATCTGCTGTGGATTGGCATTGTTCTGCAAATTCAGACTTCCATAATAAAAAATCATCCCCTGATAAACAGGCTCTGGCTATCTGTTTCCAATCAGAAGGACACAAAGCCTCCATAGAGAGAGATTCTAACATGGCTTGAGTAAAAGGTGCCATTGGCCCATATTGAGCACAAGCCGTTTTAAATTCTTTTAATTGCTTGAAAGGAAAGGGTCTATGTCCTCTAATAACACCTCCTTGACCATCAGGGTCTTCAGTAACCAGGAAAACTCTAAATCCTCTAGTATCTTCTCCATTTTCTGCAGCCTGATTTATAGCCACTTGAAGCGGTTATATTACAGATGAAGGTCGGTGTTTTTCAATGCTTTGTTTAGCAAATGCTACAGTGGGAGAACTTTGAAGGTTCATATTGCTGATAATAGGAGAATATTGTTGAGGTCCTTCTTTTTCACTATTTGAAGGAGCTCTCAGATCTAATTGTTTAATTAAAGTCTCTATGGCTACTTGTAATTGTTTTATACAAAAATCAGGCTCCAGAGTTTCTGGAATATCCGGATAAGCCCCTAACTCATTTCTATGGAATTGAGCAGCAGTAACCTCAAGCCACTCCTCTTCTTCAGCATCCTCGTCTTCCTTAGGAAGTGAAGGAAAAGCGCCTTTGTGTTCTATCTTAGTTTTCCTAACACCAAGCATATCTCTTAACATCTGTACAAAAAACAAAAGACTAATTTTTTGAACCATCGCATATTACAACTTCCACGTTACTCACCGCCACCTCAAGTCTTCGAGCGTGCTCCTTTTTTTATTCAGCGGTGTCCTTCACTGGATCCTCAGTTTCAGAATCTCCCCATATGGGCCACCACCTGCCAGATCCAGCTGGCAAAAGTATGGGTTCTGAAGAGAGGAGTGAGGATGAAAAAATTCAATTCTAAGAATTTTATTCATAGAATATTTACTTCTATCATGGAAGGATCGCCAGTACACTTCTGGGTCGATATCTCTAATGACCAATCCCAGGTTTATCACTCCCATCCTATTTATACAGCTCCAGGTCAATCAACCCTGGTGCCGTTTGCCTGTGCATGTAACGGTCAAACCAATCAATCCCACCTGAGCTTCTCTCGAACCTTGAACTTTCCATGACCCCAAACCTTATTGGCTCTGGGCAAAGGACAGTCAGAAGTATTCTTAAAGGGGAAAACCTTAATGGCTCCCCACACATAAGGAATGAATAACCTGTCTCTACAGCAAAGTCCTGTTGTTCTATGTCTACTTCAGCTGCAGTTGCAGTTTACTGGGTCGTTCAACTGAGTGAACTAGAGAGATTCCTTCTTAGGGTATTCAACTGTGGAGAGAAGAATTTGATTCCTTTTGATGATGGTTTTTTGCAGTCTCTGGCCTGACAAGATTCTGCTGCTTCTTTGCTGAAGTTTGTCTCTGAAAGCCACTGGTTCCAACAGCCTCCATGCCCAGCATGGGCTCACCAACATGGCACCACCTTTTTTTCTCTGATCACCAGATAAAATTTATAGTTCTTTTCATCCTCTGCTCTATAAGATGAATCTAATTCAACCAGATTTTTACTGTTTTTCTGCTGAGTTATGGCCATCTTTCTTCTTTTACTGAGAAGTCTTTCTGCTGATTCATTTCAGTCTCAGAACAGCCAAAATGTGCTGTCTTTCGTTATTTATATTATAGTGATTATTGAATGTCCAACCAACTTTACATACCTTCTCCAAAACTTAGTTGAACCTTGATGTATAATTATTTTCTTCACTGTTGAATTTACTTTGCAAACATTTTGCTTAGAGTTTTTACATCTTAATAAGAGATATTTTTCTATAATTTTACACTCTGGTAATGACTTTAACTGCTTTTAATATTAAATATCCTTAACTTATGGAATAATTTAGAGAGTGTTACATCTGCTAGGTAGTATCCACTGGTGAAAATATTATAATATGCTTTTCTATAAAAACATAATCATTCCATTTACTTAATAGATATATACCTATGATATTATCACTTTTTTATGTGTGAGGTTTGGTAGTTTGTGTCTTTCAAAAATTGATGTATTTGTCTAAGTTAATAAATTTGAAGGTATAGAGTTACACTCATGACCCTTCAATCACCTTCTTTTATCCAATGGTCTTCACTCTATTTTCCAGACATTGTTTTCCATCATCTCCTACCCTTTAGCTTCCACATGTGAGTGGAGAAAAGCAATATTTGTCTTTTTTAGTCTGGATTATTTATTTATTTATTTATTTAAAGTCAGCCTGCCACATCCAAGATGTGTCTGGAGTCTTGGAAGCTTGACCACCCTACGTTCTCCTACAAATGGACCTTGAAAGCTTGTTTGGAGGTTCTAGCAGGGGAGTGCAGCTACTCATATACCCTTGACCAAAGACCAGTCCTCCTCTATTCGGGGAAGGTCATCCTCTTCAACCAAGTGCGCAGCTTAGGAAGGGATGTACATGGAACAGTAAGGGAGGAAGGGGACACCCGCCTAGCCAGCCAGATCAGCCGAATCAAATCTGGTGATCAATGGGGTGACAGATGTCACAGCCAGATTTCCCTCACATTCTGGCTTATTTTTTTTTACCATGAGGCTGTTTAGTTATATTTCCTTGCAAATGAAATAACTCAATCCTTCTTTATTACAGAATAAATCTTTTATTGAGAGGTGAGGATATGTCTACTATTTAGATTGTGGTGATGGTGGTGTGTGTGTGTGCGTGAGAGAGAAAGAGGGAGAGAGAGAGAGAGAGAGAGAGAGAGAGAGAGAGAGAGAGAGAGAGAAAGAGAGAGAGAGAGACTGAGACTGGAAATGGAACCCAGAGGCATTCTACCTTTGAGCTACATCCCCAGCCCTATTTTTTATTCTTTATTTTGAATCAGGGTTTCATAGTTGCAAAGGATCACACTAAGTAGCTGAGGCTGGTGGCAAACCATGATCCATTTTTTTCAGCTTCCCAAATGCTGGGATTACAAGAATGCTATGCCATGCCTGGCTATGGTGATGGTTTTATGGATGTTTACATATGTCCAAGTACTTAAACTTATAACACATTAAATATTTGCAGTTTTATATACTAATTATACCTTAATAAAGCTGTTTAAAAATCTTATGAATATGAACTAACAAGTTACTCTTATTTAAAGGTAACTCTATTATTAATAAATTGGGTATCTTTACTTTTAAAATATCTTAAAATCTTATTTTGAACTGGGTGTGGTGGTGCACGCTTGTAAGCCCTGCATTTGGGAGGCTGAGACAGGAGAATTGCACAGGTTCGAAGCCAGCATCAGCTACTTAGTGAGGCTCTCAGAAACTTAGTGAGACCCTGTTTCCAAATAAAAAATATAAAATAGGTCTGGGAGTATAGCCCGGAGGTAGAAAACCTCTAGTTCCAACCCCATTACCACCAAAAAAAAAATTATTTTACTAATATTTAAAATCCTAATAACTGGTAGCTGCAGACGTTAAATAAGCTTAAAAATTACTGATTTATACTAGAGCTTGAAATGACTTAAATTCACATTATATTGATACATACAATTTGTAATATCTATCTGTATGTATGTATTTAAAATACATTTCATTACTGCATCTATTAATTGTTTTCTATTTTGGAGTTGGAAAATTGACTAGGGGATTTTATTAGACAGAGTTCACTAGAGTAACAGAACTCACAGGAAATGTATATACAGGATATGTATATAGTAAAAGTGGATTTATCAACTCATCTTACTGTCTGAAGCAGTGTAGTTTCCAGTGACTGCCTACACATGGAGACCTGGAGAAGCCAACAGCTGGTTAAGTGGTCAAGGGGCTAGAGTCTCAGAATCAGAGCCAACAGCTGGTTGAGTGGTCAAGGGGCTAGAGTCTCAGCATCAGAGATATCACTAATGTAGTCCCAGTATAAGATGGAAGGACCAGTAAACACTAGAGAAATAATGGTGAGAATACAGTTGGAAGAGAAAGACCAATATTCCAAGCAAGAGCAGACACACTTTTTCTTAGGAAGAACCATAAATACCTTCATGCATCTGTCTCCTTTTTGTCTAGGATCTGCTCCTATCAGAACAGAACAGCCCTACATTTATGGTAGGACTCCCCCTTTAATCTGCCTTTACATAAACCAATCGGCACAGTAATACATGAAAAGTCTCATAATTTTAGGTGTTTCATCATCTAGTCAAGTTGACCATCCAGATTAACCATCACAGAGATATAAAGGTAGAATAGACAAAAAATAGACAGAATTCTACTGTCTTTATTTTATTTAATTTTTTTAAACAATTTTTATTGAACATAAATAGTATACATTTACACTATATTTGGTGCCCTCCCCCCCCCGGCCCATTTTTCTCTTCCCCCCTCCCACCAATGGTTGTCCAGGTTAATCATGTCTTATTCATAATTTTACACATGTTCAGGTGTAGACGTCTCCTCATTAATCAAGATCGGCCTTTCTCCTCTCCTATCTTTCCATTAAAACTTAGCTAGTATTTCCCCTCTAATATCTGGAGTCCCACTGGTATCCTTTGTGTTTTCTAGTTTGGGCATATTAGAGGAAACATGTGTATCTTCTTCTGTGCTTGGCTGATCTCACGTAACATGATGTTCTCCAGGGCTTTCCATCTTCTTGCAAATGATATAATTTTGTTCTTCTTTATGGCTGAATAGAATTCCATTGTGTGTATTTCCCGCAGTTTTGCTATCCATTCATCTGTTGATGGTGATCTGGGTTGGTTCCATATTTTGGCTATTACAAATTGTGCTGCTATGAACATAGGTATGCATATGTTGCTGTATTTCTCTGAATTCAACCCCTTTGGAAAGATACCCAGGAGTGGTATTGCTGGATCATATGGTGGATCTATTCCCACCTTTCTTAGGAATCTCCACACAGATCTCCATAGTGGCTGAACTAGTTTGCACTCCCACCAACAGTGTAAAAGCGTTCCTCTTTCTCCACATCCTCACCAGCATTTGTTGTTGTTTGATTTCTTTATGCTTGCTACTCTGACTGGGGTTAGATGGAATCTCAGTGTAGTTTTGATTTGCATCTCCCTGATGGCCAGTGATGAAAAACATCTTTTCATGTATCTATTAGCCCTTTGTATCTCTTCTTTTGTGAAGTGTCTATTTAGTTCATTTGCCCATTTCTTGATTGGGTTGTTTGTTTTGCTAGTGTAGAGTCTTTTGAGCTCTTTGTATACTCTGGATATTAGCCCCCTATCAGAATGGTGGCTGGAAAAGATCCTTTCCCATTCTGTAGGTTTCCTCTTTAGGTTATTGATAGTTTCCTTTGATGAGAAGAAACTTTTTAGTTTGATGTTATCCCACATGTTTATTCTTGCTTTAATTTCCCGAGCTTTGGAGGTTTTGTTGAGAAAGTTACTGCCTGTGCCAATATGTTGTAGTGTTGAACCTATGTTCTCCTCTACTAACTTCACAGTCTCAGGTCTAATTTCTAAGTCTTTGATCCATCTTGAGTTGATTCCTGTGTTAGGTGAGATATAGGGGTTTAGATTCATCTTTTTACAAATGGTTAGCCAGTTCTCCCAGCACCACTTGTTGAAAAGGCTGTCTTTTCTCCAGCGTATGTGTTTGGCTCCTTTGTCAAAGATTAATTGACTAAAGATGTGTGGGTTTGTTTCTGTATCTTCTATTCTAATCCACTGGTCAGTATATCTGTTTTTGTGCCAGTACCATGCTGTTTTTACTACTATTGCTCTATAGTATAGTTTGAAGTCTGGGATTGTAATGCCTCCTGCGTGTTTCTTGTTATTGAGAATTGCTTTGGCTATTGTAGGTCTTTTCTTTTTCCATATGAAGTTCATGATTGATTTTTCTAGGTCTCTGAAGAATGTCACTGGTATTTTAATGGGAATTGCATTGAACCTATAGATCAGTTTTGGCAGAATAGCCATTTTGATGATATTTATTCTGCCTATCCATGAGCACGGGAGATCTTTCCATCTTCCAAGGTCTTCTATTTCTTTCTTTAATGTTTTATAGTTTTTGTTGTAGAGGTCTTTTACATCTTGGGTTAGGTTTATTCCTAGGTATTTTATTGGTTTTGAGGTTATAGTGAATGGAATTGTTGTTATTGTTTCTTTCATTGTGGATTTGTTGTTGGCATAAAGAAAGGCCACTGATTTCTTTAGGTTGATTTTGTAACCTGCGACTTTGCTGAATTTGTCAATCAGCTCCAGAAGTCTTTTGGTTGAGTTCTTTGGGTCTTCCAGATAAAGGATCATGTCATCTGCAAATAAGGATAATTTTACTTCCTCTCATCCTATGTGGATTCCTTTGATTTCCTTCTCTTGTCTGATTGCTGCAGCAAGAGTCTCAAGGACTATATTGAAAAGGAGTGGTGATAGTGGGCATCCTTGTCTTTTTCCTGACTGTAGCAGAAATTCTTGCAGGTTTTCCCCATTCAATATAATGTTGGCTTTGGGTTTGCAGTATATTGCCTTGATGATGTTGAAGTACTTTCCTTCTATCCCAATTTTTTGCAGTGTTTTTAACATAAATGGGTGTTGGATTTTGTCGAATGCTTTTTCAGCATCTATTGCTATGATGATGAGGTTTTTGTTCTTGGTTCTATTTATGTGGTGAATAACATGTATTGATTTGCGTATGTTGAACCAGCCTTGTTTTTATGGGATTAAACCGACTTGGTCATGATGTATTATTCTCTTGATATAGTTTTGAATGCGTATAGCTAGTATTTTGTTTAGAATTTTTGCATCTATGTTCATTAAGGATATTGGTCTGTAGTTTTCCTTTCTTGAGGTATCTTTATTTGGTTTGGGTATTAATGTGATACTGGCCTCATAGAAGTAATTTGGAAGAGTTCCATCTCTTTCAATTTCCTGGAACATGTTATGAAGTATTGGTATTAGTTGTTCACTGAAGGTTTTGTAGAATTTAGCTGGGAACCCATCTGGGCCTGGGCTTTTCTTTGGTGGAAGAATTTTTATTGCCATTTCTATTTCTTTGGTTGTTATTGGTTGTTTTAGGCTTGCTATGTCCTCTTGGTTGAGTGTAGGAAGGTTAACTGTGCTTAGAAATCTGTAAATTTCATCCAGGTTTTCAAATCTATTGGAGTATAAATTTTTAAAGTAGTTTCTGATAATATTTTGAATTTCTTCACTATCTGTGGTGATATCTCCTTTTTCATTTCCAATTTTGATAATTTGAGTTGATTCTCTTTTTCTTTTGGTTAGGTTGGCCAGGGGTTTATCAATTCTATTAATCTTTTCAAAGAACCAACTTTTTGTTTTATTGATTCTTTGAAATTTTTTTTTGTTGTTCTCTATTTCATTTATTTCTGCTCTAATTTTGATGATTTCTTGTCTTCTGCTGGCTTTGGGAATAGACTGTTGCAGAATTTCTAGATCCTTGAGTTATGTCATTAGGTTCTTTACTTGGTGGTTCTCGTCCTTTTTATGTGGGCACTAAATCCAATAAACTTTCCTCTTAGTACTGCCTTCATGGTGTCCCATAGGTTTTGGTAGGTTGTGTCTCTGTTTTTGTTTGTTTCCATAAATTTCTTTATTTCTTCCCTAATTTCTGCTCTCACCCATTCGTCATTCAATAGTGTATCATTCATTCTCCATGAATTTGAATACTTTCTTTCGAGTTTCCTGTTGTTGATTTCTACTTTTATTCCGTTGTGGTCTGAAAAGATGCATGGAATTATATTACATTTTTTGAATTTGCTGGTATTTTCTTTGTGTCCCAGGATGTGATCTATTTTGGAGAAGGTTCCATGGGCTGCTGAGAAGAAAGTGTATTCTGTAGTTCCTGTTTGAAATACTCTGAAAACGTCTATTAGGTCCATTTGGTTTATGGTTTCCTTTAGTTCTAAAGCGTCTTTACTCATCTTTTGCCTTGAAGATCGATCCAGTGGTGTGAGAGGTGTATTAAAGTCTCCCAGAATTATTGTATTTGGGTCTCCTTGGGATCTTATGTCCAGAAGGGTTTGTTTTACAAATGTGGTTGCACCCATATTTGGGGCATAAATATTTGCTATCATTATATCTTCTTGGTGTATTGTTCCTTTTAATAAAAGGAAGTGCCTTGATTTGTCTCTTTTGATGTGTTTTAGTTTAAAGTCTGTTTTGTTGGATATCCTGTTTTGTTGGATACCCCTGCTCTTTTTTGGTCACTGGTGGCATGGTATAACTTTTTCCATCCTTTCACGTTCAGCCTGTGAATGACTTTGACTGTGAGGTGAGTTTCTTGCAGACAGCATATATTTGGATTATGTTTCCTAATCCACATTGCCAGTCTATGTCTTTTGATTGGTGAGTTAAGTCCTTTGACATTAAGAGATATTATTGAAATATGATTTTTGTTTTCTGACATTTTGTGTTCTGTCTACTCTTGGGTGGTGTGATCTTTCTTCTTTACTTAAATGGCCCACTTATTAACTTCCTCTCTTCTCTGATACTAAAGTCTGCTTCTTTTTTCTTCCTTATGGTTTATTTTTTTAAGAATTTTCTCTAGTGTTGGCTTTGAATTCATGAATTTTTTGAGATTCTGTTTATCCTGAAAGACTCTGGTTTCCCCATTGATCTTGAATAGTAGTTTTGCTGGATAGATGAGCCTTGGTTGGAAGTTATTTTCTTCCAGGGTCTGAATCACGTCGTACCAGTCTCTCCTAGCATTCCTGACCTGGGTTGTATAGTCTGGGGTGATTCTTATTGTTTTGCCTCTATATGTCACCTGTCCTTTTGTTCTCACTTCTTTTAAGATTCCTTCCTTGGCCTCTATGCTGGTCAATTTGGTTATTATGTGGCATGGAGTGGTTTTTCTTTGGTCCTGTCTCAGTGGAGTTCTGTATGCCTCCTGGACTTGAAGATTCAAGTCTCTTTCCATATTTGGAAAATTCTCTGAGATTATTTCCTTGAAGATATTACAGATGCCCTTGGTCTGTACCTCTATCCCTTCCTCAATGCCTATTATCCATAAATTAGGGTGCTTCATATTATCCCATAATTGCTGGATGTTTATGTTTTGTTGCTGTAAAGATTTCTGTATATCGCTGACTGTGTTTTCGGTTTGGGATGTACTGTATTCTAATATTGATATTCTGTTTTCCATTTCATCTAATCTTCCAGAGTTTCTTTCTATTGCTGTCTTCATTTCACTTATTGCCTCTTTCATTTCATTCCAGACCTCTTTCTGATTCTTTTTTAGTGTTTCTAATTCACCTTTAACCTCCTTTATACTTGTTTTAAATCCTTTCATCATATTGAACATCAAGATTCTGAACTCCCCTTCTTGCATTTCTAGTAGGTCGGTATTTGAGATTTCTGCTGTCTCTTCATAATTCCTGGTTCTCATATTTATAGCGTTCTCTGTCCTGTTTTTCTGATTTCTACCCATCGTTCATGAGTAATGTGCTTAGTCAAATCTTAATATTAGGAGTTTAGGGGTATTGGCTAGTCAGCAGAGCCTTTCCAGTGTTGAGGGCGGGTAATGTGTGAGGAGCTGGAGTGATTGGTAAAGGAGTCGGATTAGGTAGAGGATATGTTAGGTTGAGAAAGCCTTTAAGTATGATAAGGTAATAACGTGCTAGGAATGAGAGAGAGTTAACTACTAGGACTCTTGTCGTTAGTAGAGTAATTATGGATATAAGAAATACTTTGAGTATTAAACCAGGAGGTATATAGTATGGGGAAAAGTTTTGGGGGAGAAAAGTATGTAGGTTAGTGTGGGAAGGTTTGTAAATAGGGGTGATGGAAGGAGCAGACAGACATAAAAAAAAAGAATCCACACAAGATACCAAGACTATTATGTAATCCAAGAAAAAGGAAGGAAAACCAATCAAAGTAGGAGAATGAAAGAAAAATGAAGGAAAGAGGAAGAAAGAGGAAAAAAGAACAAGAATAAAATAAAAGGAACTAGCAGCTGTGTGAAATAAAAAAAATAAGGCAAACTATCCAAAAAAAAAAAAAATATATATATATATATATATATATATATATATATATATATATAATCAAGTTAAAGTAAAAGAAGTGTGGGTTAAAAGAAAAAAAAAATAAAACAACAATAACCATACCAAAACAAAAGCACTGTAAAAGCAAAATAAAACAAAACATCCACATTAAAAGTAAAACAAACAGTCCTCCTTATTTACACATATGGGGTCAGGTCCATATAATATGTGTGTATCTGATTGCTTTGGTAGCGTTCAGAATACCACCCAATGTCTCTTAGTTTTCTTTGTACTCTATTTTTATCTTCTTAGGTCACTCTGGGTGTTTGGACACCTTTCTCTCCTTTAGCTGCTTTAGGTTTATGTGTCCGGATGTCTGGTTTCACTGTTATTTGATTCTGTACAATTCACAGGTTCTGCGAAATTCTAACCTGTGGTCAGCACCTCTGCATTCACCACCCTAGCCTCCAGCCTGTGCTTCCCTACAGCAGGGGTGGAGAATGACCAAAGTATAATTGGAACCTCCCCCTGAGGTCCTGTGCAGATATTGTGGCCCGATGGATTTTCTTGTGTCTCTGGAAATTCCAGCTGGGCTAGTCGGTGTGGTCCCAGATGTACCCTGGGCAAATGGGTGCTGGTTCTGGGATGCCTACACTTACTGCCAGAGTTCTGCCTATTCCGAGAGTGCAGGCTGGATGCGCTGCTAATACTGGACCCAAGTGAGAGTGGATGCAGCTGTCTATTGCTGCTGGTATGCTCTTCCAAGGTGTATTGAGCTGTGTTCTCGCTTAGAACTAAGCATCTGGCTACCAGGAGGGTGGGAACACCCAGCGGTGGGCCAGGGGTGCAGGGTAGGTGCTCAAGGGTCCAGTGCGCGGTGTCCAGCAATGGTCTCTGCCTCCTGCAGGACGTAGAAGCTGGGGGTGCCCCAAGGAGATTTCCGGGTCACACAGGGCTTTTGCAGCCTGGAAGGCAGGCTCTGGCAAGGTGGCAGGGGCTACACACACAAGCAGGCTCCAATTTAGGGGTGGCAGTGGTACAGGCACTGACTACTAGCAGGGGACCGTGGCGCAGGCAAGGTGCGCGAGGAGAGTGCTCTGTTCTGAGGCTTGGGCCCATGCTGGGGCTGCGCACATGCTAGGACCCCAACTTACCAGGGCGCCCTCAGGTACCTGACTTGGTGCAGGAATCTGTGGGAGTCTCTATGCAGTTGTGATCCGGTTGCTGGTGAGCACACAGAATTCTGATGTGGGTGGTGCTTGCTGCTTAAGATGCGGTCTACTGTCTTTATTTTAACCCTTCATAATAGGTGCCAAATGCAAACATGTTGATTGTGTACCCTAAAACAATGTAAACAATAATGATTTAATTTTGTTATAGGTACACAATATTCCCTAGTGTTTCCTCTGTTCCAAGTATTTTATGTGAACTAGTTTTTGTTGTTCAATCAACTGAAGAAAAATATAACATGGAAAGATATTATCTTAAATTTCTTTAGTAAGATGATGTACATTATGTTCTCATGGACTCATTATCTTAGACAGGTAGCAGTGCAAGACCAAGTACCATTAAACACTGATTTTTTAAGAAATATCCATGCTGTGTCCTTTGGTTCTAATGCACTGTATAATTTCCCAGTTTTCCTTAATAGTCTCTGCATTTCTCATTTCCTTTACACTGTAGGGTAGTATTATTTTTGCAATTCTATTATGAAACAGAACTTTGAGTACAAGAAAATATATGTATAGGTGTGTATTTGTAATTTGCATTTTTTGTTATTATTTAAAAGACATATAATATTTATACTATTTTTAAGTAAAAAATACCTGCATCTACATTTTCTTCAAAAGTAAGTCATGCCCATTTAATTAGATCAGCTGAACTTTTATTTTCTTAATAGGCACTAATTCATATATTTTGAATTTTCATGTCTAAATTTCAAACTTACTAAATTTTTTATAAATATTAATAAATTACCTTAATTTTTATTATAATTCTTATGTCATGTGAATTTGTAGGTAGCCTATAGTTTATTGTTATCAAAATTTTCCACAAATATAAATATTAATATGTGAGTATGAAGTAATAACACTTTCAAAATTTGGTCAGCAGAATTTGGAATTTTTAGGTAGAGCACTACATTTCATGAGATCTATTTGTAGAAACAAGTAAAATCTATTCTTGGTGCACTTGCTGATTTTGTGATATTGCTCCACAGACCCAATTGATTGGGTTTCTGACTGCTGTGCTATATTTAAAGAACCTTACATACATAGATCATTTTATTTCTTTGTGCTTTCAAAGTTTGGGAGACTTTTGTTACATTTTACTCTTCTAGATTTCTTGTAGAATTTTGTTCGTTGACATCTGCCATAATCTTTTTTTTTTTTTTTTTGAGAGTCTGGGAATGGAACCCTGATGATTTGACTTTTGAGCTATACCTCTTGCCCTATTTTTTATTCCTTATTTTGAAATAGGGTCTCACTAAGCTGCGGAGGGCCTCACTAAGTAATTGAGACTGTCCGCAAACCACAATCTGCCCATTTCAGCCTCCAGAATGCTGGGATTACAAGGGTGAACCACCACGCCTGGCTTACATCTGCCATAATATTTAAATGAGAACAACCTAAGAGACAGAGCATCAAAATATTTTTTGACCTCCATGTAAACAAATTCTGTGGGATCTCTATATAAGCCTTCAATGATATTCAGTCCTTAAGGTGATATTCTGCTACATATGTTTTTTTTTAATTTATTTATTTTGGTGGAGAGTATTGATTTTTAAACCCAGGGGCATTCTACCTCCAAAGCATGCTCCCAGCCTTCTTTCATCTTATTTCGAATCAGGCATTTGCTACATTTCTGAGGGTTTTGGAAAGCTGCTGAGACTGGCCTCTACCCAAGATCCTTCTGTATCAGGCTCCCAAGTACAAGTATTACAGACTTTTGTCACCATACTGACTACCTATACATGCATGCTTACACAGACACACACACTGAAAGTTTAGGGTTTAATTTTGTAGTGTATTTTACTTTTATTTTCAAATAGTATAATATTTTAAGGTGAAGGCATATTCATTGCACTATACTCTATTTTGCACATAACTCATACCATAATAAATAATTGTCATTACATTAAATAGGATGCTCAGATTTATATACAGACAAATCTAGTTAGGGAATGGGTATGTGTAATCTCTCCAGTATATTGTAGAAATTATCTCTACCTTTTGGATGATTCAGAGAATCAACATATTTTTATTTTTATTTCCTTGTGCTAGCTCTGAAAAACAAAATTTTCAAAAAAATAAGTAGCATATTTTTTTTCCTTACTTCCAATTGTTAAGGTGGTCCAATTATGGAAATAACATAGCTTCATACATTTTTCCTTTCCTTTTGCCAATGTTCTCTTTCTATTATTGCATTACAATTCATTCTTTCTTTGAGGGCCTATTCATATCTCTAATGCCAAAATGTGAATGGTTTATAATAAGCAAGAGCAAGGGGTTTATTCCACAGCTGTTTCCCGTTATTCAAAAATGCTATGCATGTTAGAGAAAATACTAGCTTCAGACAATGTGATTACTTCCTCCAAGTCCCCAACCCAGTTTTACCAAGGAGCCATAATGCAGATTCTGCTACTGTAAGAAATCTTTTCTAGTTATAATTATGGGCACATTTTTCCCAAAGAGAATGGTTGTGCTGTTCACTCTAGTTCTTTTATTTATTTATTTATTTTGGTGCTACTGGGGGTGGAACCTAGGGGCTTTCTACCTCTGTCTATACTCCCAGACCTATTTTATATTTTATTTGGAAACAGGGTCTCAAGTGAGTTGCTGAGAGCCTCACTAAGTGGCTGAGGCTGGCTTTGAACCTGGGTGATCCTCCTGTCTCAGCCTTCCAAGCACAGGGATTACAAGAGTGCATCACCACGCCTGGCTGACTCTGGTTATTTTTTAGTGTAGCTTTTCCTAAAAAATGTACTTGGTTAAAACAAAGCAAAACAACAACATCAACAAAAATAACTGACACTTGAACTGTAGATGCTTGGTTCTAATTCATATACTAGTGAATTAGAAAACTCTTCCCCAGTGAGATAATGCTAGATATGAATCATTTTCCTTACCAAAAAAAAAAAAAATGGTCTCCACTACTTTGATCTGGTTTGTCCCCTACACAGTTTAATGACTAAATATGTTTGTTTCTCTACTAGGTACTCTATTCATAAACACTGATAATTTTTATAGACACTCTTATCCTGCCATGACAGCATGTTCAAATACACCTTACTTTTGTAATTCTCAGGGAAAGCTTTCAAATGTATGTGTAGGTATGCTTCCAGATACATGCATATATGTTGGGAGAAAGTTATGGAAATAGATAGTAATATTACTGACTTAATAATATAAAAATAAAAAGCAAAAAGAATTAATTTAGCAAAATGGTTAAAGAGGAGTTCCACAGAAATCCCACTAACAAATATGCACAGAGATGAACACCTTCATGGATATCTCAGAACTCACAAATGAGATTGGGACATTCTCTTAAATCAGGCAACTTTATGAAAAGAAGCTACATTAGAAGTTTAGGAGGAATAGTTTCACTTTGAGTATGCCATGCTTTCCCAAGGCTGGGATAACATCATATAGAAAGGATCTTTCTGGGCCCACAGTTTCTACAATGGTAAAGAGATCTAGCACTTGACATTTGGATACTTTACAGAAAGATCACCTCTTTTCTCACCTCACATAAAACATTGGAGGTATTAGCAGGAATAGAAGACCTAAGATTAATGAGAAATCAAAAACATAGGTAGAGATTATACCAGCACATATAACATAGCAATACAGTTACATTCCTTCCAATACAGGTACCTGGCCAAAGAGACCAACAGCTGCATTATGAAAGAAACTTAATCAACAAGACTTTGGGGTTTGTCTCTGGTTAGCTTCCTCACCCAATTTTGATAGTCTTCATAAGTTTTTCTCATGTTAGACGACAAGTCTGTGGCTGCATAGATCTATGGAGTACATTTTCTGACTTGTTGAAGTAACCTAGACCCATATCCTTACCCAGGTTTGGAACCCAGCTTGAGATTTTATTCAACTAGAGATTAGAAACAGCAATTTGATAGGAGAAAATATAGCCTCTAGGTCTGCCTAATTGGAGATGCAACTATATTACCCACTAGAGAATCTATCAGTTAGGCCTGTTTTCCAGTGTATGTTACCATTTTATCCAGAATCCCAAGATAGACTAAGTTAGTAAGGTCTGCCTTCATCAAAGAAAACTTGCAAGATTTAAATACTTAGCCAAATGTGAAGATACCATGCAAAGACAACAGGGTTATTAAAACTCAGGAAATATATATGATATCACCAAAGAAACACATAACACTTTAGTCTTTGAAAAAATGGAGACCTATGAAATAATCTCCCTAAACTATAGAATAATATCTCAAGGAAGATTAAGACCTATAAAAAATATGGATAGAAAATTAAATAAAATTTTAAAGACAGTCCATGATCAAAATGAGACTGACAAGAAAGTAGAAAAAATAAAATCCTGAATAGAAATGATAGAAATAAAAAGGTAATAACCAAATTGAAAATTTTAATTGAAAGCTTTTATAGCAGAACTGATCAGACAAAATAATGAGTCAACTGGAATAGCTATACACATGTTAAGACAAAAAGACTCTAACTTAAAAACTGGAAAGGAGACAAAGAATGTGTCCTGTATAAGGATGTGTTTGTCTCCTGAACAACTTTCATCTCTTCCCCCCCTTAATTTCAACCTAGTTTTTCTCAGCTTACTTTTAGGCATGGGGAGGTCTTTAATATCTTCTTGCTGGAATGTGTACTGATTACTTTGTTTGCTGCCAGGTACAAATTATTTTCCTGCCTTCATATATCTCTTCATTTTTAAAATAATTAATACATTCTGTTTGTCAGACCTTATGATTATAAGATGTTAGAGAGAAATTGGCTTAACAGAAAATTTGGCTAATGGCCCAAGGCTGACTACCTTGGGCCAAGTGTCAAAAGATTTGTTTTAGTTCATACAAAGTTAAGGCAGCAGTCTCCATAAAAGCAGGAGAACCACAGTACCTTTCTGATGTCACACCCGTGGAATGAGCACACTGCCTAAAACCAATCTGTTTGGACAAAGACTCCAGAGGGGCTACTGTTGAGACTTCTCAATGGAGTCTGCATATTGAGATTATCCCTGGTCTGGTGATATATATAGATTTCTCCTGTGATTTAGCATGCTTCTGTGACTTTGATTGTGTTTGTATATTAAAATGGAGCTTTTTCTGATCTTAATTATTTCTTCTATTAAACTGTTTTTAAAATGTCTTATACTTTTACTACTATGGAAATAGTTTTTTTTTTTTTTTTTGCCATGGACCCAAACCAGAAAAATAGAATATGATTATATAATGATAAGCAGGTCATTGACAACAATTGACAACAATTTTAAATATATTAATCAGGGGACTTGAGTAGCTCATTTTTCTTTCTTTTTTCATAGATTGAAAAATTTACCCTTAAAATGGCAACATTTTTTAAATTGATTTACAGATTCAACAGTCACTATCAAAATTTTATGTGCTTGTTTTGTAGAAATTAACAATTGTATTCTAAAATTCACGTGGAATACAAGGGACCCAGAATAGACAAAATGATTTTGAAATAGAACAAAATCGAAGGACTCACATACCCCAAATTTAACTTACTACAAAGCTTCAGTAATCAAAACAGTGTGGCAACTGGTATAAGGACAGACATATAGAATAATGATATTAAATTGAGAGTCTGAAAATAACATCTTATATTCATGGTCAATTGTGTTTTGACAAGGGTACTAAATGCCATTTGTGTAGAAATAATAGTGTTTTCAACAACTGCTGATGATGTGGTTGGAAATCCACAAACTAATGAATGAAGCTGGATCCCTTCAATGTACCACATGCAAAAGTAAATAAAAGAACTAGATATAAGAATGAAAGCAATAAGATGCTTAACAGGTACAACCCAGAAAAATGAAAACTTGGGTCCACATAATAACTTGTACACATATGTTCATAGTTATAGTGTTCATAATAACCAGAAGCAGAAACAACACAAGTACCCATCAACTGAATGGATAAAAAATACAGTAATAATAATGCAATGACATTATTTACCCTCAAAAGGAAATGAAGTACCAACACATGCTACAACATGGTTATACTTTGAAAATATTACTCTAAACAGGGAGAGAAAAACACCTCACTTTCCAAAATGATCATCTAAACAGAAAAAGTACAAGAAAGTTTGATCTTAAATTCATTTCAAACCAAATGAACACATATAGAAATGAACACACCTTTCATATGTTAGCATCAGATTATACATTCCTGTTATTTGTACATGGCTCATTCTGTAGGATAGATAACATGTTAGGCCAAGAAATGTCTTAACAAATTAAAGTGAATTTAAAATATATGACAATTCTATTCTGATCACAGTGACATGAAGCTAGTTATCAGTAACAAGATAAATATTGGAAAATTCACAAATATATAGATATTAAATAGCAACTTCCTAAAGAACCAATGACTTAAATAAATCAGAAGATCAATAAAAAATACCTAGAGTAAATGAATATTGAAACATAACATACATGAAGTGCAACAAGTTGTTCTAGAAGATAAATTTGTGACAGTAAAATCTACCCCCAAAAGCATCAAAAAGTTATTAAATAAACAAATGCTACAACCAAAATTCTAGAAAAACAAAGTCTACAGACAAAAAGAAATAGCAAGCCGAGTGTGGTGTAGGCTTGTAATTCCAATTTTTGGGAGGCTGAAACAGGAAGATTTGGGTTCGCAGCCAGCCTCAGATACTTAATGAGGCCCTTTACAACTTAATGAGAACTTGTTTTAAAAGGAAGAATAATATCCGACTGAAGAGGTAGCTCAAAGTTAGTATGTCCTTGGTCTCAATCTCCAGTACCCCCCACAAAAAAGAAAAGAAAGAACAAAGACCAGAAATGATTAAAATGAATATGACAAAAAACACTACGAAATCAATGACACAAAATTGGCAAACCATTTATTAAACTAGTTAAGAAAATATTTAAGTAAATAAAATTGAAATAAAGAAACATAACTGTTACCACAAAAATACAAAATATTATAAGAAAATACAAATAACAATTAATGACCACAAATTGAATAACCAAGAACATACTGGATAAATTCCAAGACATATGCAACCTACTGAGATTGTGTTATGAAGAAATGAAGTCTCTGAGCAGACCAATAATGAGCAAGGAGATTGAATTAGTAATAAAATTATCTCATCAAAACAACAACCTAGGGAATTATAGCTTGATGGCAGAATTATACCAAACACTTAAAAGAGAAAAAATGTCAATCTTTCTCAGACTCTTGCAGAGAAGGGAATACTTCCAAGGAGAGAATAATGACAAACTCATTGTATTAGGACAGCAAAAACCTGATTCAAAAACCCAACAAGTACATTAAAAGAAAAGAGAATGCAGGTTAATATTCTTGAATGTAAATACAAAAATCCTCAACAAAAACATCAATGTTAATAAAAAATACATTAAAAGTGTCATTCACCACAATCAAATGGGAATTATTCTTTGAGTTCAAAGCAGGTCCAACCATTAAAAATCAGTAATATTATAAACCACATTAACAGAATGAATGATAAAAATATATGATCATATCAATAGATATAAAAACATTTTCACAGATTTCAATATCCTTAACATCTTCCTATGACTAAAATATTACAACAGATTAAGTATAGAAGAAATGTATTTCAACATAGTAAAGGCTTATATGTGAATCTGTAGCTAACATCATGGTCAGCATTGAAGAGTTGACTGTTTCAGCAATAAGAATGAGGAGACAATGATAACTAAATTCAGCACAGTAATGACTGTTCTCGGCAAAGCAATTAGGCAATAAAAATTAAATTCATATGAGATAAAAAAGTCAAACTGTTTGCTTGCTACTAATAAAATCTTATATATAAAGAACCCATAAAATTCCACATACACAGACACACCACACACACACACACACACACACACACACCACATATAAACTATGTGAACTAATAAATTCAGAAAAGTTAAAGAATACAAAGTCAACACATAAATATATACACATATGCAAACTGTTAGAACTAATAAATTCAACTAAGTTAAAGAATAAAAACTATGGGATATGTACACAGTGGTATTTTACTCATCCATAAAGAAGTATAAAATTATTCCATTCACAGAAAAATACATGGAACTGAACATTATGTTAAGTGAGATTAGTCAGTCACTAATGTGATTGTGTGGAAAGTTGGACGTTTTCCCTAATATGTGGAAGTTAGGGAGAAAATGGAACATAAGATTCCAGGCAAAGGAGAAGCCTTGGATGAGTTAAAAAAAAAAGTGACCTAACTGAGGGAAATGTGAGGGAGTAAGAAGAAAAGACCATAATTATATACATTCAAGAACATATCTAAGTCAGTCACTAAGCTGAATATGAGGAGGGAGGGGGAAGGGAGTGGAGTGGAATCAGGGAAGGGCTAAGAGTGTAATGTGTACATGTATGCCTCTACCATCCTGCACCTCATAATTATGTATGATTATAATGCACCAATATATTTTTAACAAATCACACAAAAATTTAATAGCATATCTGTATACTAGTACCAAACTGCACATGGAAGAAGTTAAGTAAATAATCCCAATAAAAATATTGACAAGTATAAAAAAAACTCAGGTGTAAATTTAGCCAGTAACATAAATGTTATATATGCTAAAAACTATAAAACACTGAAGAAAAAGCACAAATAAATAGAACAGTCTACTTCTCCCTTTAGTCTTATTCTTGTTATTGGCTATTCAGGTTTTTTACAAAATTTAATACTGCATTTTATATTTCTGAGAAAACTTCCATTGAAATTTTGATGGGGATTACATTGACTCAGTAATTGATTTAGATAGTGTAAATATTACCAATAATAATTTTACTAATCCACTAAAATGTGATATAAGTAGACTGTTCTACAACAATAGAAGATGACTTTGATTCAACTGTATAATAGTATAGCCATTGTGTAATATAGGATAATGGCTTGTCAATAAATCAAAAATAGATTGACAATATGATGTAACAATTACACTTCTAGGTATTATTTTTAATTTGAGAAAAAAACAGTATCTTATAGGGATATGTGTACACACATGTTCATAGAAGCATGACTTACAATAGTTAAAATGTGGAAGAAACTAAGTGCACATCATCAGAATGAGCAAAATACAGCCTGTACAAACATTGAGTTATTATTCATTCTTACAAATAAAAGAAAATCTGACCTGAGATATTCCATGAATAGATTTTGAAAACATTATGCTAAATGAACTACTTTATTTTTAAAATGAAAATACTGTCTGATTGCAATTATATGATGTAGTTAAAGTAGTAAAAACCGTAGTGACAGTAAAATCATGGTTGCCAAGAACTAAGGAGGAATGGAAATGGAGAGTTGCTGCTGATTGGACAGAGTTTCAGTATTACAAAATGAAATGAGTAAAGGATATAAACAGTAGTGATGGCTCTTTAACATGTTACAGTTAATACCACTAAAATATGCATTTAAAATAGGCAATATGTCAAGTGTATACTAATACCATAGAAATTTAAAGAATAAATGTGTAGTAAGAAAAACAATATAAAAGTAATTATTTAGCTTTCAATGTAGTCCAGTCACAGAAAAAAAGGAACTGGATAAAATCAAGCTTAAAGACAATTTTTATCTTGTATATTATAGCTTAAGTTGAAATTTTGACTTTTTTAAAAAATGTTATGTAATATGACACTATTGAGAATCAAAAGATTTCTTATTGCACATATTATAAAAGATCAAACATCTTAAAATGAAGGAAAATTCTATCATACTAAAGGACTCTATTGAATGGATCTAGAAAGTTTACCTTTCCTAAGATGTTTTCTTTGAAAATACTTGAAGGGTTATATATATTTTTAAGAAAATAGTAATAAAGCTGGGAGTAGTGTAACACTCTTGTAATCCCAGTACTTGGGAGGCTAAGACAGGAGGATCACAAGTTCGTGGGTAGCCTCAGCTACTTAGTGAAGTCCTCCACAACTTAGTGAGACCTTGTTTCAAAATAAAGAATAAAAAAAAAAATAGGGCTGGGGGTGTAGCTCAGAGGTAGAATGCCTCTGGGTTCAATCCCTGGTACTGCAAAAAAAAAAATAGGAAAATAATTTATACTTATGTGTGCACAGCTGGCTTATTAGCAACGTACATTCCACTTGACAGCAGAAAATGCTGAATATTTTACATATCACAAGGCATGAATTTCATAAACAATATAACAGTAAACATTGGCATTTTTTGAAACACACTATGTAATTCTACCACCTAAACAATTCCTCACAGAATCAATCCAAGAAAATTGCCAAATCTTATGGACTTTTTTCTTGCAAAACCATTGCAAGAAAACCCAGAGGATGCTGTTTATGTGGATATTTAAGCTAAATAATAAATTAGAACTTTCCTCAAAATTAATCATCATGCAAAAAGTTTCAAAGTTAGTAAATCTAGAATTTTTAAACAAGGTATTACATTTTACCCACGTTAATTTTGGATTTCTAGCTGTTCGGTTTTAGAATGGCAAGAAGAAGCGCTTCCAAGTCACTATCTACCATTTCTTTACTTCTTTCTAGGCAAATTGATCAGTAGTGTTTTGAGGACTGGCTCCATGCCCAGTTTCCACAAATGCCAAAGACTTCTGTGCACCAAGTTAATTAAAATTGACTGCTTGTTTTAGGCAGAAGAAACAGGCAGAATGCTGGATGCTTCTAAAGAATGATTGAACAATTTAAGCAAACAGAATAACCTGCCTTCAGGCTAAAGAATAAAAATACTTTTTTATGTTGCTGCTGCTCAAATAGAAATCCTTTAAAATGTTATTTTTAATTGAAAATGTGAAATATATATACGTGAATCAAATTGGAAATGCTGCATCAGTCATAGAAAAACAATAAAAACATGATACCATCATTTCTCACAAATCTATAAATTAAATTTTATTTTTTGAAGACCAATGTTTTAAGAAAATATTTGCTTAGGTTACAAGTATGTACTAAGTGTTTTTTTTTTTTACTCCTGTCTATGCCAAAATATATTTTACAATATTGGGTATATGTGTGTTATCAATGAGTATGTAAATCCAAATGGGAAACTAAAACTTGAAAAACTTAGAAAAACCATAGCAATATTTAGTACAACAAATGGTTATATAAATATTAAATTAAATTTTATACAACACATCTACATATTGTAAACATTTTCTGAATTTCATTGCATTAAAGAAAATGACCAGCTTAAATATTTAATGTATGATCTTAACATGGCTTAATGAGCTGAGGCTGGATGCCATAAACACAATTTGGTCACTCTCTAGGCAGGAAATGGGAGGTTGCTGATATGGCTGAGAGTCTAATAATTGGTAGAAACATAAGAAGTTACAATATTTAATGTGTACTATTGCTTTTTATCTCTACAAAACATTATGATAAAATATCCATATATTTATTTTACAGATGATTAAACTGAGAAACTTAAGAGCAAAGAATTTTTTCAGTGTCACACAATGATTAAGATTAATTGATTTGTATGCATTAATGTAAATTCAATTTTTTAATCAAATTGAGTTGGATGAGTCCCTGAAGTATGCATAATCTGTTGTTTCCAAATTGCTTAACTGTTAGTTACATAAAATAAATTATTTGGAGCACTGTCAAGATCCCAGGAGCTTGAATCAAAAGGGAAGTGGGAGGGGGAGGGAGGGCACCAAGCACAGTCTGAATGTATGCCATTTTTAATATGTTCCACATAAAAATAAAAAAATAAATTAAGAAAAACAACAACAACAACAAAAAAAAAACCTCAGGCACTAATTATAATGCATTTCTTAAAAGAACCATACCTTCAGCATACATTTGGTTTACAAACATGTCAACCAAACTTGATTTTCTAATTTCCATGATAAAATATAATCTGATGGTAATGCATAATGTGTGGAGGCCTCAAAATAATATGATGTCCAAAAACAATAACATCATAAAATTATATCAATGGAGAAATGAGGAAACAAAAGGTCAATAGTTTGAAAATAATGTTTTTAACTTTCTTTTCTATCTCTAAGCCACATCCCCACCCATTTTATTTTAGAGAGAAAGTATTACTAACTTGATGAGGGTCTCAATAAGTTGTTGAGGCTGGCATTGAACTTAAGATGCTCTTGTCTCAGCCTCCCAAGTACTGAGATTACAGGCATGCACCACCATGCTGAGCTTCAGCCTGTTTCTTAATAAATATACATTCTCCTGGGATCCATTTCTTTTTTTGTCACACTTTGTATTCTCTGTTGATAAAACTATACAGTTAGAATTTATTCTATAAAGTCAATGATAGCCAAAAAATGCTTTTTCTGATGAATTCTCAAACCATAATTTTAATTATTAATATATAGATATATCTATATAGATATATGTTGTTAATGTATTAATATATATTAATATGTACTGAATTAAATATGAATGTTGCAATTAATATTATAATATATGAATTTTTTAACTTAATATATATATGAATATGAAATATATATATATTTTTTACATTTTGACAATTAAGACAATTTATCTCTACTTTGACTAGTACTAATGTAATCCAGACCATAATAACTACTTACCTAGAATGCTGGAACACCATTTTTATTATTAGTCCACCTCCAGTGTTGCTCACTCTTTACCTTTTACCCTATCTTTTGTTTACATTGCATACAGAAGAATCTATTTACAATTTAAAGTTAAAAATGGTTCTCAAATATAATACTATTTCTAATCAAAACTGCAAAAAGAGAAATACTTTGTATAAATCTACCAAAACACAAGATCTGTTTGCTAGAAATTATATCACTGGAAGAATTTAAAAAATTAAATATAGATATATATTTAATATATATAGATATGTATCCATATATATCTATATATGGAAAATACCAAGATATATATTTATATATGAAAATTCAATATATTAAAGATATCAAAGTTCTTTTTTTTCAGTTTTTTTAAATTTTTTTTTATTGGTGCATTATATTCATACAACTTATTGGGGTAAAAAACTTGTGTGTACAAACATGTACTCATCACTCATTTAACCCCTACCCAAATCCCACCCCATTCCCTCCCTGTCCCTCCCTCCCTTGCTTGGCTTAGTGATTGACTTCGATATGTTTAAGTACATTGTGAGCTTTAGAAATTTTCCTCTTCCCCCCTCATTTCTCCTCCTTTAGGTTGTCTTGTTTGCTCCTCTTTTCTCCCTAACTCTCACATATTAGGGAAAGCATCTGATTTCTTATTTTTTGTGCCTGACTAATCTCACTTAGCATAATGTCCTCCAGTTCCATCCATTTCCCTGAAAATGATGTAATTGAGGTTTTTTTTTTTTGATGGCTGAGTAAAATTCCATTGTGTACATATCCCACAGTTTTGTAATCCATTCATCTGTTGATGGACATCTTGGCTGGTTCCATAGTTTGGCTATGGTGAATTGTGCAGCTATGAACATAGATACACATGCATTAGTTTGGTAGTTTGGTTTCTTTTCTTTTGGGTAGATACGCAACAGTGGTATTGCTGGATCAAATGGTAGATTTGTTCCCATTCTTCTGAGGATTCTCCATACTGTTTTCGAAAGTGGTTGCACTAATTTGCAATCCCACCAACAATGTCTTAGAGTTCCCACTTCTCCACATCCTCGACAGCATCTGTTGTTGTTTGTGTTTTGAATGATGGCCATTCTAGTTGGAGTTAGGTGAAATCTCAGGGTAGTTTTGATTTGCATCTCTCTGATGGCCAGTGATGTTGAGCATTTTTTCATGCATTTATTGGCCATTTGAATTTCTTCTTTTGTGAAGTGTCTAGTTCATTTGCCCATTTTGTTATTGGATGCTTTGTTTTCTTAGTGTTGAGTTTCTTGAGTTCTCTGTATATTCTAGATATTAGTCCTCTATCAGTGGTGTAGGTGGCAAAAATCTTCTCCCATTCTGTTGGCTCTCAATTGAGATTCTTGATAGTTTCCTTTGCTGAACAGAAGCTCTTCAGTTTCATGCAATCCCATGTATTGATTCTCCTTTTAATTTGCTGTGCCTTTGGGGTCTTGTTGAGGAAATGTTCGTCTGTGCCTATGTGTTGTAGTGTTGGACCTATGCCCTCTTCAAGGAGCTTCAAAGTCTCTGGTTTAATTTCCAAGTCTTTGATCCATCGTGAGTTGACTTTTGTATAGGGTGAAAAAGTGGGATTAACATCCAATTTTCTGCATATGGTTAACCAGTTTTGCCAACACCATTTGTTGAAGAGGCTATCTTTTTTTCCAGTGTATGTTTTTGGCCTCTTTGACAAAAATCAATTGGCTGAAAGTGTGTGGACTTGTTTCTGGGTCTTCTATTCTGCTCCATTGGTCTATATATCTGTTCTTTTGCCAGTACCATGCTGTTTTTATTACAATGGCTTTGTAGTATAGTTTAAAGTCAGGTATTGTGATTCCTCCTGCATGGTTTTTGTTGCTGAGAACTACCTTGGCTATTCTGGGCTTTTTGTTATTCCAGATAAATTTAAGGACCGATTTTTCTATGTCTGTGAGGAATGATCTTGGTAGTTTAATGGGCATTGCATTAAATCTGTAGATCACTTTTGGTAGGATGGCCATTTTAATGATATTTATTCTGCCAATCCATGAACATGGAAGATCTTTCCATCTTCTAAGATCTTCTTCGATTTCTTTTTTCAGTGTTTTATAATTTTCTTTGTAGAGATCTTTTACCTCCTTGGTCAAGTTTATTCCTAGGTATTTTATTTTTTTTTTTGTGGGAGATCCTGAGTGGAAGTGTTTTCTGAATTTCTTTTTCAGTGGATTTATGGTTGGTGTACAGGAAAGCTTCTGATTTTTTAAGATTGATTTTGTATCCAGATACCTTGCTGAATTTGTTGATCAGTTCTATAAGCCTTTTGGTTGAGTTTGTTGGGTTTTCTAAATATAGTATCATGTCATCTGCAAATAGTAAATGCTTAAGTTCTTCTTTTCCTATTTGTACTCCTTTGATTTCCTTTTCTTGCCTTATTGCTCTGGCTAGAGGCTCTAGTACTATATTGAAGAGAAGTGGTGATAGTGGACATCCTTGTCTCGTTCCAGTTTTTAGGGGGAATTCTTGAAGTTTTTTCCCATTTAATATGATGTTGGCAGTGGGCTTATTGTAGATTGCCTTAATAATGTTGAGATATGTTCCTTCTATTCCAATTCTCTGCAGTGTTTTTATCATAAATGGATGTTGAATTTTATCAAATACTTTTTCAGCATCTATTTAGATGATCACCTGGTTTTTGTCTTTGATTCTGTTTATATGATGAATTACATGGATTGATTTTTGTATATTGAACCAGCCTTGCATCCCTGGGATGAACCCTACCTGGTCATGGTGAATGATTTTTTTGATGTGGTTTTGTTTTGTTTTGTTTTGTTTTGTTTGGTGGTACTGGGGTTCCTGGAAGCCCTTCTACCTTAGGGCTACACTCCCAGACCTATTTTATACTTTTATATTTGGAAACAAGGTCTCTAGGCCAGCACGGCTGGCTTTGAACCTGCGCGATCCTCCTGTCTCCACCTCCCAAGCGCGGGGATTACAAGCGTGCGCCACCACGCCCGGCCTTGATGTGGTTTTGAATGCGTGTTGCTAGTATTTTGTTTAATAGTTTTGCATCCAAGTTCATCAGAGATATAGGCCTGTAGTTTTCCTTCCTTGAACTGTCTTTATTCGGTTTGGGTATTAGTTTGATGTTGGCTTCATAGAATGTATTTGGGAGAGTCCCAGTTTTTTCTATTTCCCGAAATAGTTTGAGTAGTATTGGGATTAGTTCTCCTATAAATGTTTTATAGAATTCACTTGGGAAACCATCTGGTCCTGGGCTTTTCTTTGATGGTAAGCTCTTTATTGCTATTTCAATCTCTTTGATTGTTATTGGTTGGTTTAAGTGTTCTATATCTTCTTGACTCAGTTTAGAAAGGTTGTATTTATCTAGGAAGTTGTCGATTTCCTCCAGATTTTCCATTGTGTTGGAGTATAGTTTTTCAAAGTAGTTTCTGATAATCCTCTGGATTTCTATGCTGTCAGTAGTAATGTCTCCTTTTTCTTCCCTTATCTTCATAATTTGGGTTGATTCTCTTTTTTTTTTAGTTAGGTTGGCTAGTGGTTTATCAATCTTGTTAATTTTTTCAAGAAACCAGCTTTTGGTTTTGTTGATTTTCTGTATTGTTTTTTTATTCTCTATTTCATTAATTTCTGCTCTAATTTTAATAATTTCCCGTCTTCTGCTGGCTTTGGGGTTCAATTGTTCCTGCTTTTTAAGGGCTTTGAGGTGTGTCATAAGGCTATTTATTTGAAGATTTTCTGTTTTTCTTATGTGAGCACTCAGTGCTATAAATTTTCCTCTTAATACTGCCTTCAAAGTGTCCCAGAGGTTTTGATATGTTGTTTCTTTATTTTCATTTGTTTCTAGAAATTTCTTGATTTCACCTCTTACATCTTCTATGACCCATTCTTCATTCAGAAGTGTGGTGTTCAGTCTCCACATGTTTATGTTGTTTCTCTGGGTCTTCGTATAGTTGATTTCTAGTTTCATTCCATTATGGTCTGAAATGACACAGGGAAGAATGTAACATTTTTTAAATTTGCTAGTGCTCATTTTATGTCCCAGGATGTGATCTATTTTGGAGAAGGTTCCATGAGCAGCTGAGAAAAATGTAAACTCTGCTGTAGTTGGGTGAAATATTCTATATGTGTCCAACAGGTCCATTTGGTTAATGGTGTTCTTTAGTTCTGAGACATCTTTACTGACCCTTTGTCTGGAAGATAGGTCTTGTATTGTGAGAGGTGTGTTGAAGTCTCCCAGTATTATTGTGTTGGGATTTATGTGTGACTTCATGTCACAAAAAGTTTGATTTATGAAAGTAGCTGCCCCTATGTTTGGGGCATAGATGTTGATTATTGTTATTTCCTCTTGCTGGACTATTCCTTTTACCAGTAAAATGTGACCTTCTTTGTCTCTTCTAATAAGTTTGGATTTGAAGTCTAACTTGTCTGATATCATAGTTGCTACTCCTGCTTGTCTTCGAGTACCATTAGCATGGATTACCTTGCTCCAGCCCTTTACCTTGAGTTTGTTCCTATATTTACTTGTAAGGTGTGTTTCTTGTAAGCAGCAGATGGATGGATTCTGGCTTTTAATCCATTTTGCCACATTATGTCTTTTTATTGGTGAGTTGAGGCTGTTTACTTTTAGTGTGATTATAGAGAGATAATTTTTAATTCCCAACATGTTAAGATCTTATTTCTGTTTGAGATACTGTTTATTCTTCTTTGCTTAGTTGTCTGCTGGATGGGAATTCTTGTTTCTTTGGTTCTGGCATGTATTACCCATTTCCTCTTTGCAGTTAATCTCCTTGAGTATTTTGTCTAGCGCTGGTTTTGAAGACATAAATTCCTTCAGTTGCTGTTTGTCATGGAAGCTTCTTATTTCCCCATCTAATTTGATGGATAGTTTTGCTGGGTAGAAAATTTTGGGCTGGAAGTTGTTTTCTTTCAGAGTTTGGAATATGTTACTCCAAGCCCTTCTGGCTTTCATAACTTTGTTTGGGAAGTCTGGAGTGATTCTAATTGGTTTGCCTCTGTATGTCACATGGCCTTTTGTTTTTGTTGCCTTTAAGATTCTCTCCTTGGCTTCCACATTAGTCATTTTGATCCTCTTCTCTGATCCTGTCTAAAGGGAGTTCTATAAGTTTCCTGGACCTGTGTATCGACCTCTTGCTCTATGTTTGGAAAATTTTCTGCTATCACTTCCTTGAAGAGATTGTTGATCCCTTTGGTTTCACCTTCTTTTCCCTCCTCTATTCCAATTATTCTTAGGTTAGCTCTCTTGAAATGGACCCATATTTCTTCAATGTCAGATTCCTTCTGTCAGGTTTTTTTTTTCTAAATTAGAAACTATGCGTTCATTTTTAGAATGATCATCTTCTAAGAGCGAGATTCTATTCTCCATGTGGTCTAATCTGTTGTTTATACTTTGAATTGAGGCCTTTACTTCATTAATTGCATCCTTTATCTCTTTTTGACTCTCTCTAAATTCTTTTCGAAAGTCCTCTATTATTTCTAAAGTTATTTTCCTAATTTGATCTTCTAGAGATCTTTGGATTTCTGTGTTATCAGATTCTGATGTTGTGGGGTTGTTGACATTCATTGCTCCATTGTTATTTCTCTTTCCCATGATTTTGGAAGTTTGTGCCTTCTATGGGTTCTTCCATGAGTCACTACGAGTTCACTTAAGATGATCTGGATCTCGAGTCTGTGGTATCTCAGTCATCACTACTCCTTTACTGGGTTGTATCACAAAGTCTCAGACCCAGGGAGTCAATAAAAGCTGCTTAGACCGTGGGGGGTGCCAAGTTGGGCGTTCTCCAGTGGGGAGTTGTGACTATGGTATGATATCTCTGCCACTGCCACTCCCCCACTGGGCTGCACTGCTAAAATCCGGTGTCTTGTTTTCCAGCCCTTTTTCTCTGTCCCTTGTATTTACCGTTTTTGTTTCTTTGCTGGTGGTGTTTTTTGGCTCTGAAAGGCGCTGGTTTTGTGGTAGTAGAGTTGGATTGTTAGTGGGACTTGTAAGTGCCGCTTTCCTCCGTCGCCATCTTCCCGGAAGTCCTCAAAGTTCTAAGTTGGTCTTTTCATTTCATGCAATTCATATAAGAATTCCCAGCTAAGTCATTTATAAAGATAGTAAAGTTTATTCTAAAATTTATAGGAAAAGATGAAGGGCAGCATAAAATAGTGTTAAAGAAGAACGTAGAAGAAAATATTCTTACCACAGAGCTGAAGAAGTAATAACACTGTGGTACTAGCAGAGGAAAAGACAATAGAATATAAAAGATAACTCAGAAATAAACTCAAATACGTTCAACTGATTTTTGATAACAGTAAAATACTGTCCTTTTTTTTATTGAATTAGTATTTTCAACAAATGATACTGAAGCAATTGTACATCTATAGACCAGGAGAAAAATAACCAAGCCTAAACCTATATCTTACATAAAAATATTAACTCAATATTTATCATAGACTTTAATGTAAAACATCAAGTACAAGCCTTTAGAAATGAAATAAAAAGACAATTTCTGGGACCTAGAGCTGGGTGAAGAGTTTTTAGACTGACATTCAGAACAATATCTAGAAAAAAGAAAAATGAGAAATTGAACCTCACCAAAATTGAATTAGTTTTTAGTGAGATTTTGTGTAGAAAGAATAAAAATATGAGTCATGGACTTGTAGAAAATACTTACATACCACATATCTGTCAAAATATTAGCATATGACTATATAAAGAACTCTCAAAATTCACCAGTAAAAATGTGACAATTCAATTAAAAATAGACAAAATTCAAAAACCGATATTTTAACAAAGAAGAGAAACAAAAATAAAATAGGCACATTTAAAGACACTTAACATCATTAGCTATTAAAGAAATGCTAATTAAAATTATTCTGAGATATTACTACAAACCTCTTGGAATTGTCAAAGTAAAATGTAATGGTATTAAATACTACAAGATTTAGGAGAGACTACATCACTTACATACCATCAGTGTGAATGGAAAATGATACAACCATTCTGGTAATTAGCTTGATAGATTCTTTGAAAACTAAAAATGCAACTACCACATGAATTAGAATAATATTTATCTAAAAATAATTCATTCATATTCATGCAAAAACTTCTATATAAATGTTTATAGCTTTATATAGACTTTATCCATAATACTGAAAGGTTGAAAATAACCCATTGCTCCTTAATGGGCAAGGGAATAAATACAGGTATATTTGTACTATGGAAAACTAATTAGCAAAAAATCAAGAAATAAGCAATTGATACATACAAAACTATAGACAAGGGAAAATATATGAAGGAAGCACATTGAGACAAAGAATCAATCTTAAAGTGGTAACACTATATGGTTCCATTTATGTAAGAATCCTGAAATAGCAAAATCATAGAGGGCAAGAAGTCAGATTAGTGGTTGCAAATTTGCGAGATGGCACACAAATTAATACACTTAATAAATAAGATTGTATAACATAGACATAACATATATTCATAAACAAAATGAGTGAAAGAGCTCTGACTTACTATTGTATTATAGCTATACAGGAACTTATATGAGGTAAGTAGGTTAAAAAGTGTATGAAATCTCCCTGCTCAGATTTTCTCTTTTATCTGTTCTTTTTCTTTTTTTATATTTATTAGTTCAATGAGTTGTACATCTTAATGGAGTACAAGATGGTAGGAGCATAAGTGCACACATCACTCAATTAGCCCTTGCCCAATTCCTGCCCCATTCTCTCCCCCTCCTCTTTTTCTCATGTTTGGCTTAGTGATTGACGTTGATATGTTTGTTAATGTACATCATGAACATTCGAGAATTTTTTTCTTCCTCCATCTTTATTTCTTTCATTGTGTATTCATTGTTGGAATTTAGAAAAGGAACTCATTTCCTTAGGTTGATTTTGTATACTGCATATTTCCTGAATTGGTTAATCTGCTCCGGTAGTTATTTGGTTGAGTTCTTTGGGTCTTCTAGAGAGAAGACCATGTCATTGGCAAACAAGGATAATTTGAATTTCTCTTTCCCTATTTGAATTCCTTTGATATCCTTCTCTTGTCTTATTGCCATGGCAAGAGTCTCGAAGACTATACTGAAAAGACTATACTGAAATGCTTGTAATCCAAGCATTTGGGAGACTGAGAGAGGAGGATCCAGGTTTGCAGACAGACTCAGCTACTTAGTGAGGCTCTTTGCAACTCAGTGAAACCTTGTTTCAAAATAACAAATAATAATAAAAAAAGATTCTATACTTGACTTCTACGTTGTTCAGTTTGACTATTATGTGGCATAGTGAACCTTTTCTCTAATATTCTCTAAAAGGGGCTCTAAAAGTTTCCTGTATCTGTATATTCACATATTTTATTATCTTTGGAAAATTTTCTGATATTAAGTTTTGAAAATATTGCTGATCTCTTTGGTTTCACTTTCTGTTCCCTTTTCTGTGTCTATTATTTGTAGGTTAGCTATTTTAAGATAGACTATTTCTCTTCCATGTGCAAATAATGCTGTCAAATTGTTTTATTAAATTATATATTATGCATTTTTTGGAGTGATCATGTTCTAAAAGTGAGAATGTATTCTCCATGTGGTCTAATCGATTGTTTATAGTTTGTATGGATGCCTTCATTTCAATGGTTATATTTTTATTTCTTTCAGGCTGTCTATAATTTTTTTTAATTTTGTATCATTCCTATTGTTAAATTTTTGAGCTGGGCATGGTGGTGCATGCTTGTAATCCTTGTACTTCAGAGGCTGAGACAGAAGAATCATGGGTAGAATCACAGGTTTGTGGAAAGCCTCAGTGACTTAGTGAGGCTCTCTGCAACTTAGTTAAGACCTGTTTCCAAATAAAGAATAAAATCCAAGTCCAGGGCTTGTGTGTAGCTTGGAGTTAGAATGTTTCTGGGTTCAATCCCCAGTATAGAAAAAAAATTGATGATTTGGCCTTATGGTAATCTCTACAATTCTGTGTTTCTGTGTTGTCAGGTTCTGTTATTGTGGGTTTGTGGAAGCTCATTTTGTCCTTGATGTTCCTCCTTCTTCTCATGGTTTTAGAAATTTTTATTTGTTAATTTTGAGAGATTTCTCTCAATCTAAGAGGTTTCAGGTGGTATATCCAAGGGCAAGTTGTTTTGTATTTAATGGTGAAGTTTGAGTGAAAAGAAAAGTGAAATTGTAAATGCATGAATAGAATTAAGCCACAGATATGATCATCAAATAAAATGAGTGTCAGTTTGGTTAGGTAGTATATAGCAGAGATTGTAGATATTGAATATGTGTTCAGATTCTAGTAGTCAGTGTAGAATATTTAGTATAGTGATATGAAGTGGATTTAATACAAGATAAAAAATGAAATAAAAGGGATGGAGAGAAGAGAGTAGGTATGTACAAGGGAAGAGTTTTGTGAAAGGGATGGAGAAGAGAGAAAACATGTACACATACACATACACACATACACACACACACCCCACAAAAAAACAAAGAAAACAAAATAACAACAATATAATGCAACCTTACAAATATATGAATACTCAGCTGACTTGACCTCTGCAGTCTCTTTCTGTGCAGACATTGAATACCACCAGCACTTTTCTTGTTGCAAGCCTGATTCTCTGCAACTCTCTCAGTCTATGTGGATGGCCATTATCAGTGGGGCTGGATTTAGTGTTAAGCATAGGTCTTCCTCCATGCTTTCCATCAATGTGGAGCCTGAGTCCAACAAACCCAGTGTATATGTAAGAGTTTCTGTTCTTCACAGCTAGGGCTGGGTTGGTCTGACTTTTCCCCATTCATCACGATTGAGTAGTCTTTGGTGATCTCAAAGGTCCTACTAGTTGGATCTGGCGAGTCTCCCTCCATACTTTCCACTTATGCAGACCTGAGTCTTACCAAGTCTCTGCTATGTCCAACAGCCAACTCTAACTCCACCTTTGCTGAGTTGAACTGCAAAGTCTAAACCGGGTAAAGAAAGTTTATTGTGGCTACAAAAGTCCCTGTGGCCACACTGGGCAATCTCCTGTGGTAACAGGATTCACTTACAGTGTTGTTGAGCTTCACTTTAGATCTCTGGAGGGCACTATGAGCTCGGCCACCATTGCTGCAAATCATAACCAGTGTTTGCTCAGGAGGAACTAGTAGCTTACACTTGTGATGAGCTGCAGCCACTTGTTTCATTTCAAGTCATTGTTGTTTTGTTCTGTGGGTCTCTGGTAGTCCAGCACAGTGATGCAAGATGACACTGCCTCCGTGCCCATGGCCACATTTGTTGAAAGCAGGCAGGGTACATTTTTGTTGTCTGATTGTCCTTCTAACATTTTTCCTGTTGCCTTTCACTTGTCATGGTCTTTTTTATATTTATGATGCTTTCTTTTATTCTTCAGAACCCTGTTTTCATGGCAATGGAGAACAAGTGTCAGCAGGACTGTGTGTTGTTTCTCTCAGTCACCATCTTTCCGGAAGTCTTCCTTCTCTCTCTGTCTCTGTCTTTCTGTCTCTCTCTCTGTTTCTCTCTCTCTCTCTCTCTCTCTCTCTCTCTCTCTCTCTCTCTCTCTCTCTCTCCTTGCTTTCCCCTTCTTTTTTCTTTTCTTGTAGTTGTTACAGCTTTCTGTGTATCTATAATAAGCATACAATTAAAAACAATATTACCTCCTTTTATCATAAAATATTTCATTAGGTACATGTTATTTTCATAAAATATTTGACTTAATTGTTTTCATAGGGCCCTTCATAGTATAAAGTTCTATCTTTGCCAAGCTTTAACTACTCCCAACCTTACTTTCTGGTAATCAATTACATGAACAAATAAACACAAACTTTGTTTGAACATATAGTTTAATTTTATCTCCAGTTCTAATGCTTAACACCCCTACTCTTTCTTAGTTTCTGATTTCTATCACTTTCATTCTTAGCCATACATCATACCTCAATGTGGGTATCATTTTTTTCATGATTAACATATGACCCTACTAAACTGTATTAGGTGTAATTTCTATTAGTTTTCTTTTTAAAAAAAATTATCACATCTTTGTTTACATTACATTCATTTTATTTTACTGCAAAAAATTAACACTTTTATGTTTTCTCTTTTAAATGTCTCAGAATAAAACCTGTCTCTTACTTTTTATTTATTTTGCTATTGGAGATTGAACTCAGTTACCTTCTTCCTCCAAGCTACAACCCAGACATTTTTAATTTCCTTATCATTTAAAAAGAGTTTTTATTTTTTGGCTGCTTTGAATCTAGTCATTTTTAGAACTGAGGGTTATTGTTCACTTGTCCAAATCATGAGTCTACTATGAAGCTATGGATACCAGCTTCTCATATTTTCAAACTCTCTTTGCAATAGCGCATAAGTCATATTTCCTAGATTCTAGCAATCAGAAATATCTCCTTGAACTTCAAATCAATATTAATGGTTAAGCATTACTTTAGAGGCTACAGATGTCACCAGGTCAAATTGCTAGGGACATGGAGGTAGCAGTCCTGGGCTCACAGCAGATCTAATTTAGCTACTACACACTGCTTTCAGGTACATTTGCATCTTTTTAGAAAGTTCTTTAGAATATCCAATATTCTTTTGGTACACTTATTTGCAGATTTAAATAGTCAGAATAAATGTGTAGTGCTTGCAACTATAAAACTATGCAAGGTAGTAATTTATACTTTGACTGTATTTCTGACAATACTGCAAAATTCCTAATTATTCGTGTTTGCATGAAATATCATGCATTGTACAGTTTCAGAAACATGTCAGGCACAAAGTAAATACTGAGTGAATACAAACAAATGCATTTCTTATGTAGTACTGTCAAATCTGCTATCCCCTTTTATGGCTTTTATCTAAGCAAACCTGGACTGTGGGTGCAATTCTAATTCTTTACCTTGTCTTCACTCCACTTTCTCACAAATAGTCTTCCATACACCATGCTAGATATTAAATTCCTTTTTTTTATTCTGCATAATGTAATCACTGCCCACTTTTAATAAATCATCATTTCCCCTGACAAACTGCAATGGCTTTACTCATCAACACATCTCTCATCTAATCATCTATTATCCATAATTTACAGGGAACTAAATTAAAACTGAATTCTGATTATATCATTTTTCTTGCTTAAAAGTTAGTTCCCATTGGTAAAGAATGAAGTCTAAACTTTTTTGGAATGATATTTAACCTTGGATATTCTGGCACTTGCCTACATTTCCAACATCACCTTATGCTTCTCTCACACATCAAGATCACTTTGTCTCACAATAAACTTTCCCCATGGAGTTCCATTTTCCTGTATGTGCCATGCTCTATCATGTCCCAATAGATTTTAATAACTATTTTCTACTGTGTTAAGTACTTTTCTCATGTCCTTCTTATAAATCTAATTCAATTTTCAAGCTCGACTGTAACTACCTCTGAAATGTCATTATTAATGCTCTTGGAAAATTTGTCATGATGATTCCTTGTTATCAATATTTTGATGTAATTTTAACTAATATTATTAATCAAGTAATAGATACATAACTAATTCTCAGTTACTAGTATAAAATAAGTGAAGCCAGGCATGTGACACACACCCATTATCGCAGTACATGGGATGCTGAGACAAGGATCACACATTCTAGTAGATCATTCTCAGCTGTTTAGTGAGACTCTCAGAAACTTAGTGAGACACTGTTTCCAAAAGAAGTATAAAAAAGGGACAAGGTATATACCTCATATCTAGAATGCCCCTGGGTTCATTCCCTACTACCACACATAAAATAATAAAAAAAAATGGTAAAATCAGTGAATAAAGAAAAAAATGAAGCAATACATCGTTGAAAGGGACAACCAAATTTACCTATAAATTGTTATTATTTTCAAGACTTTTAAACTTCTTAAGTGTCAGGTCATGAACAAATACATTATGTGAAAATATTTTACTTTTAACCAAAGATACTTACATAAAATTATATTTTAGATACCTACTCTGCACAGATAATATTTACAATATTTATCCTTTCTATATGACGATAATTATGCCTTTCTATACCTTCTGTTACAACCTAGACTTAAGACTGCTTTAAGAGTTTTGGGTGAAATTCTTTATTTTTCTTGCTCATTTAAAATATACACATTTGGCTGGGCGTGGTGGTGCACACTTGTGATCCCCACGCGTGGGAGGCTGAGACAGGAGGATCGCACAGTTTCGAAGCCAGCCTCAGCTGGCTTAAGAGACCCTGTTTCCAAATGAAATATAAAAAAGGTCTGGGAGTGTAACCTGGAGGAAGAAGGCCCCTGGTTTCCATCCCCAGTACCAATAAAAAATAAATAAATAAAAAATATATATACTCATTTACTGAGTAAGAAATTCTAGAAAGGCTTTCTATCAACTGATACAAAGAATTTGTGTGTGACACATAATAGTTCATTATCAAGAAGCATTATAAAACAACCTTTCCTTAGAAAAATTATTTTAATATTCAAAGGAAGTAAAGATCTTAGGGACAAGGATAACTTTGACATTAATTTATAAATTAGTCTTATATAGCCATATTCTTCTGCAAGCCTTCAATAAAGATGAGCCAAAAGCCTACTCATCATGCATTTTAGATATACATTGAACAGTCTAGTATCATACTGCACTAAATACCACAAACACTAGAAAACTAATTAATATCATAGTAAAAATTGTAAGATGTTTTGCGGCTACTACGTTAGAATTATTTTTTATAACCATATGATACATCTATAGGAATATTGCCATGAAACACAAGGTGATTTACCTACTCAAAGTCAGGTCCTTTTTTAAGTATAGATTTTAGAAAATTTAAATTGTCTTTTAAAAATTCTACTTAATTTTATTCAAAATAATTTCACCAAAACAAAGTTTCATATGTTATCTTATTGCATCATGAGACTTTAAAATAGACATGTCTATATCTTGCATTTGGAGGTTCAGACTATTGTTGAATTTAATGATTTGCATAAGAAATAATGACTTGCTATTTTTCTCATCTTATTTTTGTTCCTTTTTAATTCTTGCTTTAAGATTACAGAGATGATCAATGTTTGAATACCTTCCCTTTGGGGAGTCTCTCTGAGTCTTTCTCTATGGGGAGTTTCTCTAACTCTCATGTTTCTCTGTGGCTTATGAAAACTACAGGCTTTTCTGCCACCACTGTAGTTGCTTCTGCCTTTGCTGTGAATTTTTCCATCCAACAGCCTTCTTCCTGCTCAGAGACAAGAGGTAAGAGAAGCTGGTGCAGCCTTTTTCCCAGGAAATTTGAATTTGGTAAACAGAGCTCTTATTCTTTTAATAAAACATCTTCTGTATTCTTCCCAGAGGAATAAAGCATTACTTATTTTAAACTCACATTAGCCACATGTGTAAACTGAAAGAAGAACTTAAAACCAAAGCACATTTAAGGATGAAAAGAGTTTCATTTAGGCTAAAATATAGCATATGCAACTTACTACTTTTGTATATTTTCTAGGACGATAATCTTGTAATATCATATTGTCTTTATGCAGTGTGCATGAGGAAAATTGCACATATAATGTCCCTTCCTCACTTAGACAACTTATCTTTTGTGGATAATTTGGAGAAATATACCTGGGATTCATTATGTCATTTATAAAGGAAGTATTCTTCAAAAACTGTGATATGTGAGAATGGCAAGGTGGCTCACACATGTAATCTCAGTGCTTGGGAGGCTGACATAAGGCACACAGATTTGAAGTCAGATTCAGCTACTTAGTGAGTCCCCGTGTTTCACAATTTAAAAAAAAGAGCTGGGGAGGTAGTTCAGAGGTAGAATGGTAGAATGTCTCTGAGTTCAATCCCCAGTATGTATGTGTATATATATATATATATATATATATATATATATATATATATATATATATTGTCAATATGTATATATTGGCATTTTAGAGTGTTCCATACCATTGTTTTCCATTTTTAATAGGAAAAACATCTTTCTAGTCTATATCCCCCAAGTATTTAAGAGAAGGAAGGGCAATAATGAGTTAGGAACAATGTTTGATTTTACCTAATTGCCTATTTCCTCCTATGCTCATTTGGAGAAGGAAGAAACAGAATTGGCCTCAACTGCTTTGTTTACCTTTTAATTAACAACAACAACAACAACAGCAACAAGGATAATATAAAAGCTTAGTAATTCTTAGTACTATAGATGCTCTTTTATTCAAATATCTCTGGTATTAACAGTTTTCTATTATCCACAATCTTACAACAACATGTCTTACCACGTAACACTCCTAAATCCATATAAGTGTAGTGTATGATGTCAGCCACAATATAATACAAAACCTTATCCATATTAGGACAAAACAGTTCATGTATCCCAGTGAGACTACACTACAGAAGGCTTTAAGTTTTGTGTGACCATCTGAAAAGCACATGTGACTGCTCAGCTCATGGCTGTCCTGTCAGTGACTTCCCTGAGAAGGTCCTCAACATATGCTTGCTGGAATTTTCTTCAGTGAAGCTCACCTCAAACACAACCATGTCCTGCTGCTTTGCTGTGGGCAATCGTGTTCCCTGCCATGCTCTGCCAGTCTCTCACAGGCTTTCTCTTTGTTTCCTACAGAGTTGTGAGAAATGTCAGATCTCAGCGATCAGGTAGTACAATTTTCCCTTTAAATACTTATTTTTCTCTAGTGGGAAAAATAATCAAATCTAGGTTTTAACTCTCATCCATGAATCTGGCAACCTTTGGATCAAAATAGAAAAACTTCAGACATATACATTTAGTAACTGTAGGGCATAGGGTCTTGGAGCTTAATTATTTTGACCTAATACTACTTCCAGGGAATTTTTTATTTTGTTTCATTACCAGTTTTTGTTCTGTACCAAAATAGGAGTATTCAGAGGAAAGTATCTCAGTATCATTTACAGAATGAATGATCATTTTGTATTTTTATGTTTTTATTGGTCCACTGTAATTAGACATCATAGTGAGGTTCAAATGATACAAACATACATGGACACAGCTATTCTGATAATATATATTTAACTTGTTTTAAATGTTCAATATGCCTGTCTTTAGAGCCTATAGTTTATATTAAAATATCCATATTTTGATACTACAACTTGAACTACATTGGATTATTTTTGTAATATACATCTATCATCATTTAAGTGAAGATAAAGTAAAATTCTTTTTTTGAATTGAAACTTTTTGAAGGACTGAGTTTTATTTTAGTTGTTTGGCTTAGAAATCTCTTTTTATACCATCTTGTTGTGCAATGCAAAATGCATAGTATAACAACTTAATTTTTCCCCTATGGAAAAAATCTATCCTGGCACAACGTTGAACTTCCTGCTTAGTGCAATTCTAAATATATCTCTTAAGTTATTAATTCCAAGTTGATTTGTTCAATATAACATTGACAAGTTACAGAGTCAGGAATAGAGTATCAGACCGTTTTATATGTGAAATAACTTTTGAGCTAACTAATGAAAAAGATATAACACAAATAAGCACAGACAAGTAAAAGTCACTGTCACATATGAACATGTCTACTGAAGTCCTCCATATATCCTAAAGCCTTTTATTAAACTTTGTTCCTAATATGTTCAATTATCAACCCTGAAGGGCATCACAAAGTGATTCTTACCTTAAGATTTTAAGCTCCTATCAAAAGTAGCAGAAAGATTTCTTTTAAAACTTTCTTTTTTAGCATTTCCCTAGTTCTACAAGTATGGTTTTTCAATGATCAGTACTGGGTTTTTTCTGTATTTGTATATTATAGAAGAAACTAAAATACATCCTTGAGGTAAAAGACTTCACAACTGCAGAGACTGATGACAGTCATACTGTGAGTCTCTTGCCATAACACGCACTGCTATGGTTTCTTTTCTCACTTCCACTCTACAGCTGTAATTAGTGTATCAAGAAATTAGAAAATTATTGAGAAGTATAAACATGGCCAATGAACAATAGCCATTAGCATTGCAGAAGAAAAATAAAAGACTGCACTGGTGACATATTCTTTTAAAAGAAAGAAGATGAACTATGTGGATGTTTTGCTGATCTCAAGGTTCCTGAAACATAAGGAAACAGTCTTACATTCAGTTATAGTTTACTTGGTCATATGCCTGAGCTTCCCTGACAAAGTCACTCATTTCTGATGTATCCTTCTTTCTGTCATGGAAGTGAGAGGCAAAAGAGTCACCCTGCTAAAGTCTAGTGTATTCACATGATCTAGTTTACTCATTTATCTAACTTATTGTGATAAGTGCCACTGATGTACTTCTGAAATCACCAGGATACTAATGTTATAAAATATATTTCTTGAAGCCAGTAAGTTGCACATGCATGTAATCCCAGTACATGAATAGGACAGGTTGGTTGCAGAGCCAAAGACAGTCCCAGCAATTTAGGGAGACTTTCAGCAACCTATTGAGACCCTGTTGCAAAACAAAAGAATTTCTGGTAACTATAGTAAAAACTAAAAGAATATGTTTTATTTGCTCTTGATCTGTATGGTAAGGAGTTTAAGAAACAATAGGATTAAATATAACAAATCATATAAATATTTTAAAAATATAAACCTTTCACTTAAAGATTAAAAATAAACTTTATATAGTGTTTGTTATTTAACCACCTAAAAACAACATGGTATTTTTAAAGAAGAAAGAAAAAGATGATGTAAATGTTTTCCAGGGATGAGAATCTAGGTTATAAGAGCTACAGTCCAGTTGATCAGGTGTTCCCTGATCAAGAGTGAAATCAAAGATCACACTTGCTCTGAGCCCTCAGATTATATGTGTAATTTTACTGAATAAGTGATGTTTGAACCGGATTTATATTTCAAATAACAAGAAAGGAAAACTTCTATGAACAAATATAAAGGATTTGTGATATTTGGGATGAGAAATCATTATCAGTACTCTATGGGAACAACCTAGTTTATGTAGGAATATGACAAAACCAAAAGCTGTGTTTGGCTCTATGTACTGCCATAAAAGATAAAAATCATTCAAATACTTTAAAGTAGTAGAATGACAATAGATCTGTGTTGCACAAACATATATTTGCCATGCAAAAGAGAGATAAAAAATTACAGATCTTTTAAGAGGAAATTGAATTAGAGGGGGTAGAAAATGATAAAAATGGCAATTGAAGAAGTAATTAGGAGCAGAAGCCAATTCAGGAAATTGTGGTTTTATTCGAGTTGGTTGACTTCCAAGAATTACTAATTAATTAATAAGAGAATAAAGGAAATTAAAGACAGCGAAATATTTTATATATGGTCTTTTTACACACAAGTAGTGATATAGTTAATGAAGGTAATAATGGCCTCACTCCTGCCTCTAGCCAGTGCCACAAACTTTATAGCAAACTGAAAGATCCTCTACCCATTGCAACAGAAAGAAATCACCACACTCATTACTGGCAATAGCTCCAGAACACGCAAAGCTGGCTTTTCTTGGAATGGCACCCTCTGGGCCATATTCTCCTTTCTTGTTAGGCATTCAGAAACCAGGGTATGATGCCAGGTATGGACCAGAAGGACTCCTATTTGGGTGATGAGAGCCAAAGGAAATGCAGCATCATGACCCTGAAGTACCCCATTGACAAGGACATCATCCATCATCAAGTGTGCTGACATGGAGAAAAGAGAGCACCACATTTCTATAACAAGCTATGCCTGGCATCCAAAGAGTGCCTGATGCTACTGACTGAGACCACACACACGTGAAGGCCAATAGAGAGAAGATAACACAGAGAGCTTCAACTTCAGGGCCAGCTACGTGGGCATCCAAGCCATGTTCTCCCTGTATGTCTTTGGGCTTACTACTGGTATTGCTGTAGATTCTGACAAAGGAGTCATTTACACAGTGTCCATTAGTGAAGACAATACCCTTCCCATGCCATGCTGTCTGGGACCTGACAGACCATCTGAATCCTTATCAGGAGTATCTTTAGCTTTAGCACCATGATAGAATGAGAGACAATGCATGGCATCAAGGAAAAGCTGGACTTTCTGTAGTGGTTGATAACCACTGTGTCCTTCTCCTCCCTAGAGAAGAGCTACAAACACCCCGATGGCCAGTAATCACCATTATCTACAAGGGCTTGAGTTTCACTGTCCAGATGCATTCTTCAGGCCCTTCTTCCTGGCTATGGACTCCTGCAGCATCTGTGAGACTACCTTCAACTTCATCATGAAGTGTGATGTGGACATTTGCAAGTACCTGTACACCAATATGATTGCTGACTCTCAGCACCACTGTGGAACTAGACATCACTGACAGGATGCAGAAAGAGATCCCATGAGTTTTTGAATGCAGTAAGATCTAATCTGTAACAATGTAAAGACCCTAACTGATTATACTCTAATTATAAACTCATTTTGGGTATCTTATTTGTGTTTGAATAATAACATTTAATAACTTAATAGTAGCTTTATCATTTCAATATAAATTGATCATACCTACAAAATGTATGCTTCTCATTCTTTTTATTACCTCTCCATGAATAAAGACAGATTTAGAAACATTCCATTTAAAAATTGGTGGTGTCTAGTTAAATATGCAAAAATATCTACAGTATTTTTTAAATATCTACACATGTTTTAGTATAATGTTAAATATATATCAATGTTAGACAACATAATTTAAATCTGTAGACTTATAATACTGCTCTTACAAAATTTTTAAACACTTACTTTTTGATGTGTGTGGTACTGGGGTAGAACCCAGGGGCTTTTTTTGTGTGTGTGGTATTGGGGATAGAATGCCGAGGGGCATTCTACCTCCAAGCTACACCCTCAGCCCTATTTTTCTCCTTTCTTTCTTTCTTTCTTTCTTTCTTTCTTTCTTTCTTTCTTTCTTTCTTTCTTTCTTTCTTTCTCTCTTTCTTTTATTTTTTGGTGTACTGGGGGTAGAATCCAGAGGCTTTCTACCTCCAGGCTATACTCCCAGACCTCTTTTATAGTTTATTTGGAAACAGGGTCTCACTAAGTTCCTGAGAGCCTCACTAAGTAGCTGAGACTGGCTTCAAACTTGTGTGATCCTCCTGTCTCAGCATCCCAAGCGTGGGGATTATAAGCATGTGCCATCACACCTGGCCTTTATTTTTTATTTTGAAACAGCATCTCACTGAGTTGCAAAGAGCCTCACTAAATAGCTGAGGCTGGCAGCAAACCTTGTTTCTCCTATCTCAGCCTCCTCACAAATGATAGGATTAGGCCAGGTGTGTTGGAGCACACTTGTGATACCAGTATTTGGGAGGCAGAGACCAGAGGATCACAATTCCTGGACAGCCTCAGCTACTTACCAAGGCCCTTTGCAACTCAGTGAGACCCTGCTTCATAAATAAAAGACTGAAAACTAGGGCTGTGGGTATAGCTCAGAGGTAGAATGCCCCTGGGTTTCATCCCTAGTACTGGAAAAAAAAATGCTGAGATTACAAGCATGTGCTACCCCTCCTGGCTACTTGCTTCAATAACATATTATAACTTATTCACCACTTCTCTTTTGCTAAATAATTCAGAAAAAAATGTGTGTTACCATGTGGAGAGCATTTTATATAATTCTATATTTGGAGAAATTTTTCTATCACTAACCTTGAGGAAATTATTGCTGATTTTTAAAGATAGCTCTTCTTTCCATTCCTGTAGACAAACAAATGAGGCAAAAGTCAATATTCTTTCATTCAGTTAAAAGGTTAAGATTAGTTGACCCATTTGCTATGTTATCATAAAGCAGATATGAAAACCATGATAATCTGTTTCAAAGAGAGACTTTGAACCTAAACTCAACAATATTCTCTTAGACAACATAATAGAATATAAAACAAACTAATATTTGATCTCTTTCTATTCACTGTAAGTACATCTTACATCTTTACTCTCATCTCTGCTGTAAAGCATGGTCCTGTAATCCAGCTTGTTTGTAAGGTTAGAGGAAGAAACTAGAGAAAAGAATTCTTAGTAACCTTTCATTTTTTATTTTTATGCTTTCATTTTTTGCTTCCATGTGAAAAAATTCTCACATACATTTGACTGATCCTTTAATTTCTTAGCCTTGACTTAGAATCATTTTAGAGCCTTAGAATTATGTCAAAACAGATGTCATCAATACTTATGATCCTTTGTAAGTCATTTTTTAAGTCATACAAGGAGGGTTAGGTTCCTTTTCAGAACCTACATAAGCACACATGCAGGTGAGAGCACATGCCTCTTCCCATGCAGGAGTCTTTCTCATCTGCCATCTTCACTTTCTAGGACCAGAGTTTTAAGTTCTTTCATTACAACATTTCATAAATATATGGTTAATAGTTGGTACTTTGCAAAAATTGGCATTATATAAAAAATTAAAATCCATGTATGCACTTATAAAAGTGTATCTTGATATAAAAAATGTAAAATGTGTTACAAAGCCAAACATTGATCCATAGTTGATGGAAGCTGCATTTTCTTTCTCTAACCAATTCGCTATCTGAAAGCAAGGTGACCATCTCCTTGTGCTTGGTAGAAAAAAAGCCTGTTTCAACTTCTCTATATAGGATTTGTGTGTCTCTTTGACTTACTTTTTCTTATTTTTGCAGCATTTAGAAATATAGCATATGGGGCATCTGAGCCAGAATTCCTGCTTGACTATTTATGAGTCCTAGTGATACTGAGAAAATTATTTGGCTTTTCTGAGAATTCCACTTTTTGGCTAGTACTACTTAGCTCATAAAATTGTTATGAAGTAATACTAATTAATTATTTAAAATATAGTTTTCAGTATGCATATACACATAAATGTGTATATACACATACTGTATTTTTTGTGCTTAGTAGGTGCTATCACTGTTACTTTTTACATTATAAAATCTGAGATGCCTTTAATAATAGCTAGCTCAATCTGAAACAAAACAAACAAAAATCCCCTCAACTCTTATTTTATTACTAAAAGTTTTAATATCTATTTCAATCTAATTTGCTCAGAAGCCTTATTAGAAATAAAAGAAAAATATATTTTTAAAGCAAGATGATTTAAATTAATTTATAAAATATATATTCATAAATACATATATATTTATTTATAAATATGTACAAATATGTTACAAATAAAAATATAAATAAATTTATAAACAAATACTTAAAAATCAGTGATAGGAAAATTTGAAATTATAGAAAAGGTTTTTGTTATTATTTATGGTAATTATGAAGTTACTGCCCATAAGATAGTATGTATTCTATAATAATATCATGCTCTTAAGTAGTACTATTACTCTTAAATGGCTAAAAATACTACAAAAGATTAGAACAATGATTGACCTATCCGCATAAAGAAATGACTAAGCAAAGGACTTCCCTTGTGGTTTTGAAAATATAATTTCTTCACTGAAACACATACTCTTTTAAGAAACTTTCTCATTATGAGTTCATTTCCTTTCATTTCTATATTTATGAACATGTTCACTATGTGTTGGAAGGCCAATGAAAAAGATAATTAGAATTTGGTATCCTTTCATTTTGATTAGAGGAAGCTACAAAACATGGTGAGACTCCATTTAACACACATATCAATTACCAGAAGGGGAAAAAAAAAACACATTAGTTCCAGAGTGTCTGAAGAACTTGATTTCAGCAGAATCCATTTACAATCCTCAAAGTGACACTGACTCCATTAGAGGCCAAGTGTAAGTAAACGATCAAGCTTAGCAGAAGTGCTTAAAGAGCCATAAGTCAGGAAGAGTTTGAAAGTGAGGGGATTATTAAGGTTAACTGTTGTAAGATAAGAAGGTGAGAAACCTTGACAGAGCAACAAGATAGTTATCACTGCTTTAAGGTAAAAATCATTACTTTGCAAGGGGAATTTAATTTGTTCCTAAATAAAAGAAGATTGATTTTTGTTTTCATTTTGTAGGTTTTATTTCCTATTGAAATTCGAAAGAGATTGAGAGTGGTGTGAAGGATAAAAATACTAAGGACTCGAAAAAAAAAAAAAAAAACTTTGTTAAGAGGATTTTATAAATCTGTGTTTGCTTTTGTGACCATTAAGAAATGAAAAGTACAAGTCCCCAAACAATTTACAGCCAATTTTCATTTAATTTACATCACCATTACAACTGAAACTCTAGAAAATTTCATGGAATGAAGAAAATTAGTAGAAGACAGATAAACCTAGGGAATTGCCAACATTTGCATAGAGGTTTCCCTGGAACTTGGTTAGTTTACTAATGTAAATAACTGCAGATAATAGCAAAATGATACTAGTAAGATTTTTAGATGTGTTTTATATCTATCTCTAAAAGAAATTAGGTGATTTTTGAAAGTAGAAATCCAGAATCAGATAGCTTTTCCTAATTACTGGAAACCAATTTTCAGTTGCTTTTGGTAGAATCTAATCTTCAAATCATAATGAAACTAAATTAATATAAAACATATACAACAGAAAAATATAAATACAACAGATGAATACTGAATCAGCATAGTCTACAGAGTAAACAGTTTATTCCTTTTTCTAGCTCCTAACGTAACTATTGTAACTGCAGAATTTTCAATTTGATTTTTTCATTTCTTAAATTTTATAATACAATATTACTTATTGCACAGTAGCTTAGGGTTATGGTGACCAAATGTTATATTAGGCATTAAAATATAAATATGAATTTAACATATTTCATCTCTCAAGAATTAGTTTCCAAATATGTCAAAGTAATAAACACTTTACTATATAGAGCACTTGAATTATCCTTTAAAATAAAATAAATTATCCTTTAAAATAGACATAAAATTGGTAAATTCTTTGTTTTCATTTACCCCCTACTATCATCACTGTAAAAAGTTTAATCAGATAGCAAATAATAAGAAGTAAAGTTCATTGGAAGTCAGTGGCTTTTATAAGAATCTTCAATTGTTTAAAACCTGCATATGATAGGATCAATAAATCCTCGACCTTTCCTAATTCAATTATCCGTCTTTATTACCATTAGATTATATTAATTCCTATCCCAGCTGCAACCACTTATTCTTCTGGTGTTCAACACTGCTTCACATCCAATTCAAAGTGTACATGACACAGCAGAGGCTTGAACACTGTACAGAAATTCACCAAAAATATTGTCTCTTTTCATATAAAACCATAATAGGAGGGCATTTGCCTTTACTATCAAGTTGAACTTCTTTAGAAAAATACTCTGCTCAGAATACTGCTGAATCGTGAATCTCAAAGTTTCATAGCCTACATGTCCTACAAACAGTCTTGCCATGGGACTGATGGGACACTAGGATTAATTTTCTTGTAAAATTCAGAGCTCTTTAATTTCACTTTAGCTTACATCTTTGTAGTGCTTGGACATCCCCAGTGCCTTAAATCATTACTGTAATCTGTCTTGATCCTCTCCTCTACCCTTTCTCCTACTTTGTTCTAATCTAATAGAACATGCTATCTGAAAGTCTTATTTGATGAATAATTTCTCCTACATTCTCAGGCTCTTTCTTTTCATCCTTATTATGAAAATGGATTGTAAATGAGAGAATTGCTTCCTGTGAAGTCTTTTCAATTCCTACATCCAGTAAACAACAAAACTGTGGCCCACAATTCCATTCTTTGAATACTGTTCTATTTATTCATGAGTAGAATAAGTGTTGTAACTTTGAGGTTTCCTTATGCTAAAATAAGAGTTTGCAGAAATTTTTTGGTGATTGGAATTTCTCTAGATACTTTATAATTTTCTTACCTCTAGAGTTGAATCCTATATAAATATCACTTGTGGATTATTGTAGTAAACACAAGCTAGAAAGGTATTTATATGAGTATGGATGCCACTCATTTTACAATGGGGTTATGTCTTAGTAAACTCATCATAACTTGAAAATACTATATCAGAAATGTGCTTAATGCATCAAATTTATTGATAATAGCTTAACTTAGCCTAAGGTGCTAAGAACACATATTAAACTAAAATCCATCAAAATAATCTAACACAAGTCATATTTTATAAAAAAATTTATTGACCTCTTATGTAACATTGGATGTCTGTATCTGAATTGTGCTAGGTACACTAGATATCATCCTTTGGCCTCATAATTGCCTGGTAGAGTAGGAGCTGCAGCTCACTGCCTCTGTCCAGCACTTCAAGAGACCATCATACTGCTTATTGTTAGCACAGGCAGAGGACAATATTAAAAATTCAAAGTATAGTTTTCCCTCAATGAATACTGTTTTCTCACTATCATAAAGTCTACAAAGTCGTAAGTCAATCTAGTTAAGTCAGGGAGTGTATATATATATCACTATTATTTGTAAAAATGTTGTAAAGCTAAGAATACTTTGATGACAGAGAGGTCACTCAAATACAAATATATATATTCTTAAATTTGAAAGTCCATAATACACGCATACTCATGTTCATAGCAGCACAATTTACAATAGCCAAATTACTGCAAAAATAAATAAATAAATAAATAAATAAATAAATAAATAAAAAGTTTACTATGGAAAAAATACAGAGTAAGTGAATGGGATGGCCCTAGAATATGTGAGAAAAATCTTTCCCTCACTCACTTTGGTACACGGTAGGTTCAATTTCTGACATTGACTGTCTTACATCCAAGATGGAGCATAACACACCAGTAAAAAGCAATGCAGTGCATCTTCTCATGCAGTGCTTTAGAGTAATTTTATGATTATAGTTCTTTGAAAATGTCTACTTATATAATGAGCCTTTTGTTATCCAAATGTCTTTCTACCATGTTAGTATTTTGCTCTTGTTTAAACGCAGAACTTCTAATTATATACTTACACACTTTCATCATTTGTTCTAATGCTGTGATTACCAAACACTCATGTCATGAAGCTATTAAAGTCTTAGTAATTTTTCTATGGCATACCTTAGGTCAAAAGCAATTCAATTCAAACAACATCAAAATAATAGTCAATGTAGTACCTGAGAGATGTGACTCTTGATTTCTTAAATATTTCAAATAAAGACAGTTATCATTAACTTAGGATAGTTTGACCTGAATATTTGAACTTTATGACGGTGAAAATATACACATACTTTTAACTAATTTTCATTTACTGTAGTATTTCATAAGTTACATGAAATATTCAACATTTATTATAAAATAGGCTTTTTGATGATTTTGACAAGTATAGCTATTATTAAGTGCTCTGAACCTTATTGAAAGTAGACAAAGCTAAGTTAAGATGTTCAGGAGGTTAGATGCATTAAATTTATTTTTAATTCATGATATTTTATGTTTACAATGGGCTTATCCAGACATTATCCCTTTCAAAGTTATGGAGCATCTGTATGTTATGAGACACTAATCAAGATTGCTTTAACATTTTCTGCAGATTATCTAAACTTTAGATGAGTTTCTTCCTAACTATAGTCCTCTGACCTCCGTTTTCTTAGAGAAATTGACATTGTAAATTTTTCCCCTGCTCCTTTAAGAGATAAAAGTTCCAGCCTATAAATGTCATTCTCAAGTACCTGTGAGCCATCCTCTTGAAATGCAATCATGAAGAAAGATAGTGACCCTGACTCTCAGTCTCTGCTGGAGGTTATGAATCTTAACTTCAATAACTGCTAATTAGAAAGCAGGATAGTCTAATAGCACTGACGAGCCTTCCTTCTCATGCCCTTTAGGACTTTTGGACTAGCTTTCTCTCCTATTTACTCTCCAGCCTCTTGGTCCAGCAGAGTTGAGTCAATGTCTTCTCCCCTGTTGCAATAGTATTGAACAAATTCTTCCTCATCTGTTTAACTTAGCCAGTGAAGCTTTTCTTCAATTGTGACCCTATAAGATTTTGGGGTATTTTAGTTTACTTAGGGGAAAATACTATTCTAACCTGGTTTTAATCCCATGGGTCTAAAAGCTATAAAGAAGGAAGACTAACAAAATAAGCAGAAACAAAAAAGTTAAAATATTGTGTATAGAAGTTGGTCTCCCTCACCTTGCTCTTAGTCTTTCTTCTCTCATTTTTTCTTAAGTTCACCTAACCTTAATTTCAAAACAAATTTTTATAAAAAAAAAGTTAGAAAATAGGATTTGGATTTTGGAATTCTATTCATAATTGAAAAAAATACTTTTTAATCTTTTGTTATTGTTACATGCCTCCAGATTCTTTCCTTAACTCTTTTCTCTTTCAACAAAATGTTGCTAACAATCTCATATATAGCCATAACTTCAATCATTATAAAACAATTATTTTAAATGGAAGTAGGAGGATGTAAATTCCAGTGGGAAGGAGAGAGCTTATGTCAAATCCATCACAGGACACTTTCAAATTACATGTGCTTTCTCCTAACCTTTAACTAATATAATCCTTCATAGGACATACTTGCCTTGTAAGCACTTTTGGAATAAAAAGACTATTTTAGAAAGACTATAGGTAACTCTTGAAACTACGTGACCTCAAAATCTATTTTTCTATATAAAACTTTTATCTGAAATTCAAGCACATTGTTTTACTAGTTTATGGACATCTGATGGAAATTTTAAACTCAACATATTAGAAGTGAAATTATTCTTTGCCAAATGAATTATCAATCTTTTTTATTTTTTTGCTAGAGCAAGGTAAGATATAGGCATACTGGCTTTATCCCTTAAAAATATTGAATATAACCATCTTTCTTCATGGATATTACCACTATTCAGGATTATATCATCAGGTTTCTCACCTGAATTTTATTTTCATTATAAATAAAATATTTTTATTTTTACTGCTGTAAGTCTTTATTATGACTTCAAGATATTACTTCTTATAGCTCATTGGTTATTATAATTACAACTCTATTTTATGTCTTAGTTCAGTAATGATAATTTATATAGTAGCTGGGTGTGGTGGTGCATGTCTATAATTCAAGTACTGGAGCGTCTGAGAGGAGGATCGCAGGTTTGAAGCTAGTCTCAGCAACTTACTCAGGATCTCAGAAAGTTAGTAAGACCCTGTTTCCAAATTTAAGAGAAAAATAGGGATATGGAAGTACCTAGGAGGTAAAATGCCCTTGGGTTCCATTTCCAACTCCATAAGAAAAAAATAATTTATATAGGAATATAGAATCACTTCACTTAGCTTGAAATTAAACTAAAATGCTTTCATAACTAGTATAATAGTTGGAATGTGAACAAAAACAAAATGAGAATGACATGTTGAAAGAGAAGTAAACCAAAATCTAAAATAGATAATTGCTAAGTATAATACTGTTTATAATGAGACATAAAAATTAATTTTTTATTTTATACTTTTATTGGTGCATTGTAATTATACATTATAGTGAGATTTAAAGATAGACTAGTGGACATATAACTAGGTTTATTTTGCTCTGCATCCTTCCCTCCACTCTTCTTACACATTTTACACATTTAGTAAGATTGGTACTGATACCTAAACCTATGGAAAAAGGATTATTTGAGCCATTTCTCTCCTCAGTCTTCCATATTCTTCTCCCCATCTCCCTCTCCCAATCTCTTTGTACTATTTCATTAGTCTCTATTTTCATTTAACTGAAGCCTCTTTTGTTGTCTAATTTTCTCCTAATTTTCTCCTATTAAAGAAAGCATATGACCTTGACTTGAAATTGGCTGATCTCACTTAGCATAATGTTCTCTAGCTCATTTAATTTTTCTGAAAATGACATATTTGTTATTTATGGCTAACTAAAACTCCATCATGTTTATATGTCACATTTTGTTTATTGAATCATCTGTTGACAGACCTTTCTATCTGGCTCCACAATTTGACTAATGTGAATTGTGCTGCTATAAGGATGGATATATATGTATCACTATAGTAACCTTACTTTAATTCTTTGGGAAAGATTTCAAGGAGTGGTATAACTGGATTATAGAGTTTATTATTTATTTATTGACAAAAATAGTGCCCTGGTTTTTATCCTTTCTTTCTTGAAGACAAAAATATTCTGTCATATTTACATAATACATTTTATTTATCTTTTTTATTTACTTTTAGCAATGATGTAAGAATAAATTTTATAAAATGTAAACATAATAAAATAACTTACTAAAAATCCTTTAGTAGCATCCTAAATCATTTGGATAACATTCCATATAATTGTTAAAGGGTAGCTAATACTTTGCTATTTCTTAACTACACAGCCTCATCTCTCACCTTTTACCTGCCTGGACATGTTTTTGTCACAAATATTTCATTTTTAATAAATTATTGTAGCTTCCTAAACTCATTAGGATTGTTCTTATTACTGGATTTTGTCTTATATATTGTCTTTTTAATATAAAATTTATATAATGTCTATCATGAACATATTTTATTTTGTTTGGCAAAGTCCTATCCATCTTTCATATGGTAGAATAAATGCTGTTCCTATGGGATTTTTAAAACTACTCTTCACTGAATAATGTGCTCTTGTTGTATGTTCTTATAGCATTGTATTTGTTTCTGTCACAGAGATTTTCATACTTCACTACAACATCCTAACACTAACTTCTCACTAGGTCACACACATGAGGAAGACTGAAAAAATACGTACATTTTATTATTATTATTTTATTTCCAGATGCTAACAAAGTAACTGATATTAAATTATTAATTATTAATTTGAGTACTGACTTAATTAAATAATGAGAATTCAGGCCAGCCAGTCATTTTTTAAAATAAACTATACTTAAGATGCAATGAAGTAAATTGCATTGCACTAATGTATTAATACATATAAAATATTAGGAATTTATTTTAATACATAATATAGGACATTGTTCAACAATGTTTGAGGCAAATGTTTATGATTAAACAGAAACTCAAATCACCAGAACTTTTCAGTCTACAAGTATTGAATTTGATTAAGAATTCATCAGTAATGCCAGACTGAGATGATACATTAACAAATTATTGATGTCTAGCTCCTATTTACTGGCTCCTAGATTTTTAGACAAATATTTTCTTGGCAGGTGAAGACAAGTAGTAACACCTGACCTCAAATACAAGTACAGATCTTATTTATCTGGCAGTGTCTTGAATTTTTTTTGGCAATAAGTCATTAGTAGTTGCTATTGATTCCAAATACATGTTTTCATGCACTTTTACCCACTTTAAGTCTCTTATAATCTCCTGGAAGATACAATTTTACCTTAAGTTCCATATTCATAGCTCAAATGGTGCATTATTTTACCTGGTCTTACTTTTTCTGACTGCTCGTGTTCTTAGATCTTTGTATATCTTCTTTATTTGGCAATCTATTCCATTGGTATGCCCTTTTCTGCCTATCTTAAATATCACCTGTCTCTATACAGTCTCACCTGCATCCTTATTCTATTTACCTGTATAGAGGTTTGTTTATTTAGTGATGATTTGGGAGTTGCTTACCATGAAAGAGACACAAATATAATCTAGCAACTATAACAAGTGACTTAAGAAAGCATCAGTATAAAGTTTAGTAAATTTTAAAAATCACAAGTTTCAAAGCAAAGTAGCCCAGGTTTTAATTCCAGATTTGCCACTTATGAGCTACATGCATTTGGGCAGTTCACTTAAATTATTTTTCTTTCTGCTGATTCCATGTGTAATGTGGTTGGATCATCAAGAAAAGAGCCTGTACAAGTCTTCAAACTATTATGATAAACCAGGATATTTCCATTAAAGTTAAAAAGTTATTATCCAAGTATCTTGAGAAACAGCAACTATCCTTGAAGATGAATGGGCCCACTGTAAAAAGAACTTACTTTCTACATGCACCATCTGGGGCTACAATGAGCATATTAAGGTAGAGGCATCTTAATAACTCAATATAAATGAATCCACAACTAGTTCAATGCTAGTAAGAGACCCAGTATAATTGACTTGAGGAATTTCAAGGTCAATCCTGCTACAAAAACAATGGTCTGGATATATGAAATAAAAGAGGACATCATGTCAAAGACTGAAGCAGAGCTACAGGGATGCAACCATAGAAATGGCGGAAAGGTTACATCCAAAAACCACTAGTATTGTGAGATCTGAGACCAAAAATATAGTGTATTGACAGCCCTCTAAATAGAAATCAAGAGAGGACAAAGGAGAAATGGCAACTGAGAAAAGCAGAATTATGAGTCCTGCTGACACTAATCTCCATAGCTTCAAAAATAATGCCTTGCTGGGCGTGGTGGCGCACACTTGTAATCCTCACACTTGGGATGTGGAAACAGGAGGATCACATAGGTTCAAAGCCAGCCTCAGCTACTTAGTGAGGCTCTCAGCTACTTAGTGCGACACTGTTTCCAAATAAAATATAAAAATAGGTCCAGAAGTGTAGTTCAGATTTAGAAAGCCTCTAAATCTGAGGCTTTTTTAAATTTTTTAATTTTTTTTAAATTTTCCACCCCCAGTACCATACACACAAAAAATAATGTCTTACATAGCCATAAAATACTATCAGTAGAGGAAAATAGCTATAAATACAAGGGAAAGAGAAAAATAAGACTAGAAGAACAACCAGAGAGCAGAAAAAATATCTGCCTGCCTTGCGGTGGCAGCTGCCACACAGGTATCAACTTGACTCACAGCACCAGGAAAACAAAGAGCTGAAGTAACCAGTTGTAGACAAGTCGGTTGTAATTCCTCAGTTCTTCCAGCACAAAGACTGGCTAAAATTTCCAGCAGCCAAGCCCATCACACCCTCCAGGGATTCAGGACAGAGAGCGTGGCATTGGCCCCATATTGTCAGCAGTGGTGGTCAGTTCACGATGCCTTCAAGAGCTCCAGCCAAGTGCACACCACAATCATAAGTGAAATTGCGGCCTCTACAGGAAAATCCCAGTGCTGCACCCACAGGGACTTGCACAGCTTTGATAAACTCCCTGGGTCTGAAATCTTGAAGCTCAACCCAGTGAAGGAGTATTGGTGGCAGAGATTGCCATACCCTAGTTGCAGTTTCCTGTGGGAAAACACCCATCCCAGCACCCCCAGGGTCTTGCACAGCTGTGACTAACTCCCTGGGTCTGAGACTTTGCAATACAATTCAAGGAAGGGATGGTGGCAGCTGAGATTACCACAACCTCCAGAGATCCAGAGCACAATCAGTGAAGATTTGGTGATTCTGAGAAGAATAAAGAGAAGATGGGAGTGAGATCTGCTGTTGGTCATATCAGAAGCTCAGACAGACTCAGGCTTTTATCAGTGGAAAGGGTGGGGGTGGTCCTACTCTTAACATTAAACCCAATGAATAGGACTTCTGGGAACATCACAGACATCCCAAGTGTGATGAACAGGGAGAAGTCAGACTATCCCAGCGCAATCTATGGAGAACAGAGACTTCTACATTGAGTTTGGTCTCAGAGGCATATGCTACCAACAGAGGCAGGGAGAGACATATACTCCAAATCTGTGGAAAGTGTGGAGGGTGACCCTCACTCAATATTAAATCCAACCTTATTGAATAGATTCAAAATGGCGTCTGATGGACACAGCACTTCTCAGTAGTTGAAACAAATAAAGTTCAACTACTTAGAAAGCAGTGTCTTAATCAACAAAATAAATACATCCCAGGAACCAAAACAGATCCAGGTACCTCGACAGAAACCCTGAACTCGAAGAAGAAGAACAAAGATCGGGCACCAGACCTGCTGCAGATACAATCAGGACACCCACTGGCTGGCTGCCTGTGAGGGCCACCTGCCTGCCCAATCTCCACTCCCGAGCCCTGACTAAAATCACCGCGGCAAGATAATCTGAGACTGAAAACGGACATAGAGCATCATCTGAAAACGGACATAGAGCATCATCTTAAGCAGCTAGCAGCACCCACGTCAGAATTCTGCACCCACGTCAGAATTCTGCGCCCTGAACCCCCGCTAGGAGTCAGTGCCCACACCACCCCCACCCCTAAAATCCGAGTTTACCTTGTGTGCCCAGTCCCTGCCCCCCACTGGAGCTCAGACACCCACCTTGCCAGAGGCCTGCTTTCCAGGTGGCGAAAGCTCTGTGCACCAGTGAGATCTCCTCGGCCCCCAGTTTCTATGCCCCGTGGGAGGCAAAGATCATTGCTGAACACTGTGCAGCGCATGTGCCCCCGGACCCTTGTACACCTATCCCGCGCCCCTGGTCCACCGCTGGGAGTTCCCACCCACCCGGCAGCCTGATACTCAGTTCTAGTCTAGAGCACAGCCCAGTTCACCTTGGAGGAGCATAGCAGCAGGCACTAGGCAGCTGGACCCATTCACACCTGGGTCCAGTAATAGCAGTGCACCCAGCCTGCACTCTCAGAACTGGCAAGCTCTGGCAGTAAGTGTGGGCATCCAAGAACCAGCAACACTTTGCCCAGGGTACATTTTGGGACCACACTGGCTAGCCCAGTTAGAATTTCCAGAGACACAGGAAAATCCATCGAGACACAATATCTGCACAGGACCTCAGGGGGAGGTTCCAAGTCTACTTTGGACATCCTCCACTCCTGCTGTAGGGAAGTACAGGCCAGAGTCTAGGGTGGTGATTGCAGAGGTGCTGACTACAGGTTGGAATTACGCAGAACTCGGGAATTGTACAGAATCTAATAACAGTGATACCAGACATCCTGACACATAAAACTAAAGCAGTTAAAGGAAAGAAAGGTGTCCAAACACCCAGAGTGACCTAAGAAGATAAAAATAGAGTACAAAGAAAACTAAGAGACATTGGATTATATTCTGAAAGCTACCAAAGCAAACAGATATACAAATATTATATAGACCTGACCCTATATTCGTAAAAAGTAGGACTGTTTTTTTTTTTTTTTTTTACTTTTATTTTGGATGTTTTGTTTTGTTTTGCTTTTACAGTGCTTTTGTTTTGTTATGGTTATTGCTGTTTTATTTTTTTTCCCCCATCCTTCTTTTACTTTAATTTGTTGGTTTTTTTTATATATTTATTTGATAATTTGCCTTGTTTCCTGATTTCACACAGCTGCTAGTTGCTTTTATTTTATTCTTGTCCTTTTTTCCTCTTTCTTCCTCTTTCCTTCCTTTTTTCGCTCTCCTCCTTTGATTGGTTTTTCCTTTCTTTTTCTTGGATTACATAATAGTCTTGGTATCTTGTGTGGATTTTTTTTTTATGTTTGTCTGCTCCTTCCATCACCCCACTTACAAACTTCTCCACACTAACCTATATAGTCTTTTCCCCCAAAACTTTTCCCTATAATATAACTCCTTGTTTAATACTCAAAGTATTTCATATCTCCATACTTACTCTACTAACAACAAGAGTCCTACTAGTTAACTCTCTCTCATTCTCAGCAAGATATTCCCTTATCATACTTTAAGTCTTTCTCAACCTAAACATATCCTCTACCTAATCCAACTCCTTTACCCATTACCCCAGCTCCTCCCACATCACCCACCCTCAACACTGGAAAAGCTCTGCTGACTTGCCGATACCTCTAAATGCCTAATATTAAGATTGGACTAAGCATAATACTCACAAACAATGGGTAGAGATCAGAAAAACACGACAGAAAATACTATAAATATGAGAACCAGGAATAATGAAGAGACAGCAGAAATAATGAATACTTACCTACTAGATATGCAAGAAGGGGAGTTCAGAATCTTGATGTACAATATGATGAAAGGATTTAAAACAAGTCTAGAGGAGGTGAAAGGTGAGTTAGAAACACTAAGTAAGAATCAGAAAGAGGTCTGAAATAAAATGAAAGAGGCAATAAGTGAAATGAAGACAGCAATAGAAAGAAACTCTGGAAGATTAGATGAAATGGAAAACAGAATATCAATATTAGAATACAGTACATCCCAAACTGAAAACACAGCGCTATACAGAAATCTTTACAGCAACAAAACCTAAACATCCAGCAAATATGGGATAATATAAAGCATCCTAACTTACGAATGATAGGCATTGAAGAAGGGATACAGGTACAGACCAAAGGCATCTGTAATCTCTTCAAGGAAATAATCTCAGAGAATTATCCAAATATGGAAAGAGACTTGGACCTTCATGTCCAGGAGGCATACAGAACTCCACCAAGACAGGACCAAAGAAAGACCACTCCACACCACATAATAACCAAAATGACCAACATAGAGGCCAAGGAAGGAATCTTAAAAGCAGTGAGAACAAAATGACGGGTGACATATAGAGGCAAAACAATAAGAATCACCCCAGACTATACAACCCAGGTCATGAATGCTAGGAGAGACTGGTATGACGTGATTCAGACCCTGGAAGAAAATAACTTCCAACCAAAGCTTATTTATCCAGCAAAACTACTATTCAAGATCAATAGTGAAACCAAAGTCTTTCAGGATAAAGAGAATCTCAACTTAATGAATTCAAAGCAAACACTAGAGAAAATTCTTAAAGAAATAAACCATAAGGAAGAAAAAAAAAAACAGACTTCAGAAACAGAGAAGAGAGGAAGTTAATAAGTGGAACATTTAAGTAAAGAAGAAAGATCAAACCACCCAAGAGTAGACAGAACACAAAATGGCAGAAAATAAAAATCATATTTCAATAATATCTCTTAATGTCAAAGGAATTAACTCACCAATCAAAAGACATAGACTGGCAATGTGGATTAGGAAACATAATCCAAATATATGCTGTCTGCAAGAAACTCACCTTACAGCCAAAGACATTCACAGACTGAAAGTGAAAGGATGGAAAAAGATATACCATGCCAATGGTGACCAAAAAAGAGCAGGGGTAGCAACCCTGATATAAAAAAAAACAGACTTTAAACTAAAACACATCAAAAGAGACAAATCAGGGCACTTCCTTTTATTAAAAGGAACAATACACCAAGAAGATATAATGATAGTAAATATTTATGCCCCAAATGTGGGTGCAACCACATTTGTAAAACAAATCCTTCTGGACATAAGATGCCAAGTACACCCAAATACAATAATTCTGGGAGACTTTAATATGCCTCTCACACCACTGGATTGATCTTCAAGGCAAAAAGATGAATAAAGATGCTTTAGAACTAAAGGAAACCATAAACTAAATGGACCTAATAGACATTTTCAGATAATTTCAACCAGGAACTACAGAATACACATTCTTCTCAGCAGCCCATGGGACCTTCTCCAAGATAGACCACATCCTGGGACACAAAACCCCCCCAGCAAATTCAGAAGATGTAATATAATTCCTTGCATCTTTTCAGACCACAATGGAATAAAAGTAGAAATCAACAACAGGAAACTCAAAAGAAAGTATTCAAATTCATGGAGAATGAATGATACACTATTGAATGATGAATGGGTAAGAGCAGAAATTAGGGAAGAAATAAAGAAATTTATGGAAACAAATGAAAACAGAGATACAACCTACCAAAATCTATGAGACACCATGAAGGCAGTATTAAGAGGAAAGTTGATTGCATTGAGTACCCACATAAGAAGGACAGAGAACCACCAAGTAAAGAACCTAATGACACAAGTCAAAGACCTAGAAATTCTGCAACAGTCTATTCCCAAAGCCAGCAGAAGACAAGAAATCATTAAAATTAGAGCAGAAATAAATGAAATAGAAAATAAAAAAAACAATTAAAAGAATCAATAAAACAAAAATTTGGTTCTTTGAAAAGATTAATAGAATTGATAAACACCTGGCCAACCTAACCAAAAGAAAAAGAGAATCAACTCAAATTATCAAAATTAGAAATGAAAAAGGAGATATCACCACAGATAGTGAAGAAATTCAAAATATTATCAGAAACTACTTTAAAAATTTATATTCCAATAGACTTAAAAACCTGGAAGAAATTGATAGATTTCTAAGCACAGTTAACCTTCCTATTCTCAGCCAAGAGGATATAGCAAGCCTAAACCAACCAATAACAACCAACAAATAGAAACAGCAATAAAAGTTCTTCCACCAAAGAAAAGCCCAGGCCCAGATGGGTTCCCAGCTAAATTCTACAAAACCTTCAGTGAACAACTAATACCAATACTTCATAACTTGTACCAGGAAATTGAAAGAGATGGAACTCTTCCAAATTCCTTCTATGAGGCCAGTATCACATTAATACCCAAACCAAATAAAGATACCTCAAGAAAGGAAAACTACAGACCAATATTCTTAATGAACATAGATGCAAAAATTCTAAACAAAGTACTAGCTATATGCATTCAAAACTATATTAAGAGAATAATACATCATGACCAAGTCAGTTTCATTCCAGAAAAACAAGGCTGGTTCAACATACACAAATCAATACATGTTATTCACCACATAAATAGAACCAAGAACAAAAACCACATCATCATAGCAATAGATGCTGAAAAGCATTTGACAAAATCCAACACCCATTTATGTTAAAAACACTGCAAAAAATTGGGATAGAAGGAAAGTACTTCAACATCATTAAGGAAATATACTGTAAACCCAAAGCCAACATTATATTGAATGGGGAAAAACTGCAAGAATTTCCACTAAAGTCAGAAACAAGACAAGGATGCCCACTATCACCAATTCTTTTCAATATAGTCCTTGAGACTCCTTCCACAGCAATAAGACAAGAGAAGGAAATCAAAAGAAATTCACATAGGAAGAGAGAAAGTAAAATTATCCTTATTCACAGATGACATGATCCTTTATCTGAAAGACCCAAAGAACTCAACCAAAAGACTTCTGGAGCTGATTGACAAATTCAGCAAAGTCGCAGGATACAAAATCAACCTAAAGAAATCAGTGGCTTTTCTTTATGCCAACAACAAATCCACAATGAAAGAAACAAAGAAAACATTTCCATTCACTATAACCTCAAAACCAATAAAATACCTAGGAATAAACCTAAGCCAAGATGTAAAAGACCTTTACAACAAAAACTATAAAACATTAAAGAAAGAAATTGAAGAAGACCTTGGAAGATGGAAAGATCTCCCGTGCTCATGGATAGGCAGAATAAATATCATCAAAATGGCCATTCTGCCAAAACTGATCTATAGGTTTAATGCAATTCCCATTAAAATACCAGTGACATTCTTCAGAGACCTAGAAAAATCAATCATGACATTTATATGGAGAAAGAAAAGACCTAGAATAGCCAAAGCAATTCTCAACAATAAGAAACATGCAGAAGGCATTACAATCCCAGACTTCAAACTATACTATAGAGCAATAGTAGTAAAAACAGCATGGTACTGGAACAATAACAGATATACTGACCAGTGGATTAGAATAGAAGATACAGAAACAAACCCACACATCTTTAGTCAATTAATCTTTGACAAAGGGGCCAAACAAACACTGAAGAAAAGACAGCCTTTTCAACAAGTGGTGCTGGGAGAGCTGGCTAGCCATTTGTAAAAAGATGAATCTAAACCCCTATATCTCACCAAACACATGAATAAACTCAGGATGCATCAAAGACTTAGATATTAGGCCTGAGAAGTTATTAGAGAAGAGCATAGGTTTAACACTAACATATTGGCACAGGCAGTAACTTTCTCAACAAAACCCCCACAGCTCAGGAAATTAAAGCAAGAATAAACAAGTGGGATAGCATCAAACTAAAAAGTTTCTTCTCATCAAAGGAAACTATCAATAACCTAAAGAGGAAGCCTACAGAATGGGAAAAGATCTTTACTGGCCACCATTCTGATAGGGGGCTAATATCCAGAATATACAAAGAGCTCAAAAGACTCTACACTAGCAAAACAAACAACCAGATCAAAAAATGGGCAAATGAACTAAATAGACACTTCACAAAAGTAGAGATACAAAGGGCCAATAGATACATGAAAAGATGTTTTTCATCATTGGCCATCAGGGAGATGAAAATCAAAACTACACTGAGATTCCATCTAACCCCAGTCAGAGTGGCAAGCATGAAGAAATCAAACAACATATGCTGGCGAGGATGTGGGGAAAGAGGAACTCTTTTACACTGTTGATGGGAATGCATACTAGTTCAGCTACTATGGAGATCTGTGTGGAGATTCCTAAGAAAGGTGGGAATAGATCCACCATATGATCCAGCTATACCACTCCTGGGTATCTTTCCAAAGGGGTTGAATTCAGAGAAATACAGCAACATATGCATACCTATGTTCATGGCAGCACAATTTGTAATAGTCAAAATATGGAACCAATCCAGATCTCCATCAACAGATGAATGGATAGCAAAACTTTGGGCAATACATATAATGGAATTCTATTCAGCCATAAAGAGGAACAAAATTATATCATTTGCAGGAAGATGGAAAGCCTTGGAGAACATTATGTTAAGTGAGATCAGCCAAGAACAGAAACATGTTTCCTCTACTATGCCCAAACTAGGAAACACAAAGGATACCAGTGGGACTCCAGATAATGGAGGGGAAATATCAGCAAAGTTTGAATGGAAAGATAGAAGAGGAGGAAGGCTGATCTAGATTAATGAGGGTCTACATCTGAATATGTATAAAATTATGAATATGACATGGTTAACCTGGACAACCACTGGTGAGAGGGGGGAAGGGAAAACAGGGGCGGGGAGGAGAGGGCAGCAAATATAGTTTAAATTTATAATATTTATGTTCAATAAAAAATTGTTAAAAGAAAAAAATAAATTCAACCTTATTGATATTGACCATCTGTATATACTGAGAAGACTCAGAGAACCAGACGCACAGAGGGAAAGGTGCCAGGGGCACTCAGTATTTACACAGAGAGAGACTGCAAAGGATTTCCGTGCTGAATAGTAAAACACTTATATGTAGAGTCACATTAATTAATTGTTGGGGTTGTTTTGGTTATTTTATTCTTATTTTTTTTTGTGTGACAGTGTATGCCTGGATGTTCTTTTTCTTTTTTTGGGTGGGGGTATTTTGTGGGGTTTTTTGTGTGTTTTGTTTTGTTTTGTTTTGTTTTTAATCCTCTTCCCAATTCCTCTCCCAAGCTTCTTCCCTTGTACATACCTTCTCTCTCCTCTCTATCCCTTTTCTATCATTTTTTGTCTTTTTATCACTCCTTTGTCTTGTATTAAATCCAACTACTATCACTATCCCAGAAACTCTACATTCATTACCAGAATACTACTACATTTGCACTATCTCTAATCTCTAGTATATACTACCTTACCAAATTCATATAATTATACTATTTGACCCTATCTGAGACCTTACCCTATTCTTCCATTTACTCCTTCCATTCCCTTCTTACTCAGCCTTCATGGTTGAATACAAATTGCCCTTGAATATACCAGCTGACACCTAGAGACTGAGAATAATCTACCAAAGCAACAGGTACAAACTTCTGAAATCATGGTAAAGAGGAGCAACAATGAAACAATGAGCTTCTACAACACCACAATAACAGAATCTGATAACACAGAAATCCAGAGAGCTCCAGAAGATCAAATCAGGAATGTAATTGCAGAAATAATACAGGATTTTAGAAAAGAATTTAGAGAGAGTAAAAGAAATAAAGGATGCAATCATTGAAGTAAAGGCAACAAATCAAACTATAAATAATCAATTAGACCACATAGAGAATAGAATCTTGCACTTAGAAGATGATAAATCCATAAATGAACACATAGTTTATAATTTAGAAAAAAATTGACATCAGAAATAGGACATTGAAGAAATATGGGCCCATCTTAAGAGAGCGAACAAGAATAATTGGCAGAGAGGATGAAAAAAAAGTGAAACCAAAGAGATCAATAATCTCTTCAAAGAAGTAATAGAAGAAAAATTTCCAAACATAGAGCAAGAGGTCTATACACAGGTTCAGGAAACTTATAGTACTTCTTTTAGACAAGATCAAAGAAAAAAGTTCCCCATGCCATATAATAGTCAAAATGACCAATGTAGAAGCGAAGGAGAGAATCTTAAAAGCAATAAAAGGCCAACTGACATTCATAGGCTAAACAATTAGAATCTCTTCAGACTTCCCAAACCAAGTCATGAAAGCCAGAATCCCAAAGTTTTGCTATCCATTCATCTGTTGATGGAGATCTGGATTGGTTCCATATTTTGGCTATTACAAATTCTGCCAAACTCTGAAAGAAAACAACTTCCAGCCAAAAATATTCTACCCAGCAAAACTATCTTTCAAATTAAATGGGGAAATAGAAGTTTCCATGACAAACAGAAGCTGAAGAAATTTATGTTTTCAAAACCAGCACTAGATAAAATATTCAAAGAGATTAACTACAAAGAAGTAATAAGTAATAAACACCAGAACCAGAGAAACAAGAATTTAACATCCAGTAGACAACTAAGCAAAGAAGAACAAACAGTATTTCAAACTGAAATAAAATCTTACCATGTTTACCATGTTAGGAATAAAATATCATCTTTCAATAATCACACTGGATATAAATGGCCTCAATTCCCCAATAAATACACATAAATTGGCAAAATGGATTAAAAAACAGAACCCATCTATCTGCTGCTTGCAAGAAACACACCTTATAAGTAATGATAGAAACAAACTTAAGGTAAAAGGCTGGAGCAAGGTAATCCATGCCAACAGAACTCAAAGACAAGCAGGAGTAGCAACTATGATATCAGACAAGTTATACTTCAAACATAAGCTTATTAGAAGAGACAAAAAAGTCACTTTTTACTGGTAAAAGGAACAATCCAAGAAGAGAAATTAATAATAATCAATATTTATGCCCCAAACATAGGTGCAGCTATTTTCATAAAATAAACTCTCTGTGACATTAAGTCACACATAAATCCCACTACAATAATACTGGGAGACTTTAACAACCCTCTCATACCATTAGAGCAATATTCTACACCAAAGGTAAGTAAAGACGCCTCAGAACTAAAGAACACCGTTAATCAAATGGACCTGTTGGACACATATAGAATATTTCACCCATCTATAGCACAGTTTACAGTTTTCTCAGCTGCTCACAGAACATTCTCCAAAATAGATCATATCCTGGGCCACAAAGTAAGCACTAGCAAATTCCAAATATTTGACATACTTCCTTGCGTCTTTTCAGACCATAATGGAATGAAATTAGAAATTAACTATAAGAAAACCCAGAGAAACCACATAAACATGTGGAGACTGGACACCACAGTTCTGAATGAAGAATGGGTCAGAGAAGACATAAGAAGTGAAATCAAGAATTGCTAGAAACAAACAAAAATAGAGATACAACATATCAAAACCTCTGGAATACTTTCAAGGCAGTGTTAAGAAAAAACATTTATATCATTATAGCACTTAGTACTCACATAAGAAAAACAGAAAATCATCAAATAAATAACCTAATGACACACATCAAAGCCCTTGAAAAACAGGAACAATCTAACCCAAAAGCCAGAAGAAGAAAGGAAATTATTAAAATCAGAGCAGAAATTAATGAAGTAGAGAATAAAAAAAAATACAGAAAATCAACAAAATCAAAAGCTGGTTTTTCAATAGAATTGACAAGATAGATAAAGCACTAGCCAACCTAACTAATAAAAAAGAGAGAATCAACCCAAACTGTGAAGATAAGAGATGAAAAAGGAAATATTAGTAATGACAGTGTAGAAATCCAGAGGATTATCAGAAACTACTTTGAAAAACTATACTACAACCAAATGGAAATTCTGGAGGAAATTGAAAACTTTCTAGAAAAATACAATCTTCCTAAACATAGTCAAGAAGATATAGAAAATTTAAACCAACCAATAACAAAGAGAGTGAAATAGCAATAAAGAGCCTACCATCAAAGAAAAGCCAAGGATCAGATGGTTTCCCAAGTGAATTCTATAAAACCTTTATAGAAGAGCTGATACCAATACTCCTCAGTCTATTATGTGAAATAGGAACAAATGGAACTCTCTCAAATACAGTCTACGAAGCCAACATCACATTAATACCAAAACCAAATAAAGGCAGTTCAAGGAAGGAAAACTACAGGCCTATATCTTTGATAAATTTGTATGAAAAACTGCTAAACAAAATATTAGATACACTCATTCAAAACCACATAAAGAAAATCATACATCATGACCAGGTAGGGTTCATCCCAGGGATGCAAGGCTGATTCAAGATATGAAAATCAATCTATGAAATCCACCATATAAACAGAACAAAAGAAAAAAATCACATGATCATTTCAATAGAGGCTGAAAAAGCATTTGATAAAATACAACACCCATTTTTGCTAAAAGCACTGCAAAGATTGAAATAGAAGTAACATATTTCAACATCATAAAGGCAATCTATAATAAGCCTACAGCCAAATTCATATTAAATGGAGAAAAACTTCAAGAATTTCCCCTAAAAACAGGAACAAGACAAGGATGTCCATTATTACCACTTCTCTTCAATATAGTACTTGAGATTCTAGCCAGAGTAATAACTCAAGAAAAGGAAATCAAAGGAGTACAAATAGGGAAAGAAGAACTCAAACTTTCTCTATTAGCAGATGATGTGATACTATATTTAGAAAACCCAACAAACTCAACCAAAAAGCTTATCAACAAATTCAGCAGTGTCTGGATACAAAATAAATCTTAAAAACTTAGAAGCTTTTCTACACATTAACCATAAATCCACTGAAAAAGAAAACCAGAAAACACTTCCACTAAGGATCTCCCACAAAAAAAATAAAATACTTAGGAATAAACTTAACCAAGGAGGTAAAAGATCTCAACAATGAAAATTATAAAACATTGAAAAAAGAAATCAAAGAATACTTTAGAAGATGGAAAGATCTGCCATGTTCATTGATAGGCAGAATAAATATCATTAAAATGGCCGTCCTTCCAAAAGTGATCTACAGATTCAGTGCAGTGCCCATTAAATTACCAAGATCAGTCCTCACAGACATAGAAAAATCACTGGTTAAATTTTTTGGAACAATAAAAAGCCCAGAATAGCCAAAATAGTTCTCACCAACAAAATCCATGTAGGAAGAATCACAATACCTGACTATAAACTATACTACAAACTCGTAGTAATAAAAACAGTATGGTACTGGCACAAAAACAGATACATAGACCAAAGGAGCAGAATAGAAGTCCCAGAAACAAATCCACACACTTACAGTCAATTGATTTTTGACAAAGGGACCAAAAACATACACTGGAAAAAAGATAGCCTGTTCAACAACTGGTGCTGACAAAACTGATTAGCCATATGCAGAAAACTGGAAATTAAACCCACTTTATCACCCTGCACAAGAGTCAATTCCACCTGGATCAAAGGCTCTGAAATTAGACAAGAGACCTTGAGGCTCCTTGTGGAGGGCATTGGTCCAATATTGCAACACATAGGCACAGATAAAAACTTTTACAAGACCCCAAAGGCACAACAAACTAAAAAGCAAATCAATACATGGGATTTCATGAAACTAAAGAGCTTCTGTACAGCAAAGGAAATATCAAGAACCTCAATCACGAGCTGACAGAATGGGAGAAGATTTTTGTCACCTACTCCTCTAAAAAAGGACTAATATCTAGAATATACAGAGAACTCAAGAAACTCAACATTATAAAACCAAATAATTAAATTAAAAAATGGGCAAGCATACTAAATAGACACTTCACAAAAGAAGAAATTTAAATGGCCAATAAATACATAAAAAATGCTCAACATCATTGGCAATCAGAGAGATGCAAATCAAAACTACTCTGAGATTTCACCTTACTCCAACTAGAGGCAATCATTCAAAACACAAACAACAAAAATGCTGGCTAGGATGAAAGTAAGTGGGAACCTAAAACATTGTTGGAAGGATTGTAAATTAGTGTAACCACTTTGGAAAACAATATGGAGAATCCTCAGAAGAATGGGAACACATTTACCATTCGATCCAGCAATACCACTTTTGGGTATCTACCCAAAATAAAGGAAACCAAACGACCAAACTAATGCATGTGTATCTATGTTCATAGCTGCAAAATTCACCATTGCCAAACTATGGAACCAGCCAAGATGTCCTTCAAAAGATGAACGGATTACAAAACTGTGGGATATGTACAAAATGGAATTTTACTCAGCCATAAAAAAATCCCACACAATAGCAGTATTTACAGGGAAATGGATGGAACTGGAGGACATTATGTAAGTGAGATTAGTCAATCAAAAAAAATAAGGAAGCAGATGTTTTCCCTAATATGCAAAAGATAAGGAGAAATGGGTCATAGGAAGCACTCTAGATGAAAAAGGAAATACTATAGAGGAGCAAATAAGACAACCTAACTGTGGGGATGGGAGAGGGGAATAAGTAAACTCTCTAAAGCACAGGATGTACTTACTCATATTGTAGTCAACCACTAAGCCAAGGATGGGAAGGAGGGATGGGGAGGGAGTGGGGTAGAGACTGAGTAGGGGCTAATTGGATGATGTGTGCATGTATGTATACACAAGTTTTTTTTTTTTTAACCCCATTATAATGTATGAAGACAATGCACCAATTAAAAATTTAAAAAATAAAGCCTGGCATGGTGGTGAATGCTTGTAATCCCCGCGCTTGGAAGGCGGAGACAGGAGGATTGCACATGTTTGAAAACAGCCTCGCTGGCTTAAGAGACCCTATTTCCAAAATATATATATATAAAAAAAAAAATAGGTCTGGCCGGGCGTGGTGGCGCACGCTTGTAATCCCCGCGCTTGAGAAGCGGAGACAGGAGGATCGCGCAGGTTCGAAGCCAGCCGCGCGCGCTGGTTTAGGAGACCCTGTTTCCAAATAAAAATGTAAAAATAGGTCTGGGAGTGTAGCCCGGAGGTAGAAGGGCTTCCAGGAACCCCAGTACCCCCCCCCAAAAAAAAGGTCTGGGAGTGTAGCCCAGAAGTAGAAGGATTTCCAGGAATCCTCATACCACCAAAAACAAACAAACAAAGAAATAAAGAGAAAGATCCGTTGAGGACCAGAGACCAAGTAATTATATATACAATTCTAGCTGTGTGTGTGTGTGTGTGTGTGTGTGTGTGTGTGTGTGTGTGTGTGTATGTATTTTACTGGTGATTGATCCCAGATGTATTCTACCTTTAATTTATATCCCCAGCCCTTTTTTCATTTTTATTCTTAAACATGATCTCACAAAGTTTTTTAGGCCTCCGATAAGTTGCTGAGACTGGAAGGGAAGTTATCCTCCCATATCAGCTTCCCAAAGTACTGGGATTACAAGTTTGCATACCATGCCCATATTCTAGCTTTCTTTATTGCAGTTCAAATAATATAAAAGAAAATGTTCATCCTCATAATAAAATGTTAGATTTTGCTGTAATTCCCACATTCTGTGGTCTAGTCATAACCTGACATGAGCTCTGTAATGTCAATTATGCTTTTCTTGAAACTCCTAGCTCTTTTCATAAAAATCCCTATCTCCCACCCATCTATACAAAGCCAATAAGAGTTCTCTACTACTCTACCCTTTCTGGCCTTACTTTATTAATAATTTGGACTTAGAAGCAAGGACAGGATGCCTAAGCTTTCAAGGGAAAGAACAAAAGTAGATCAGATTTTATGGCCAATAGAATAATCCATCATCTAGATTTGCAAGGTAATTATTGCATGGTGTTGCGTAATCCCAATACTTAGGAGCCTGAGACAAGAGGATTGCAGTTCAAAGCCAGTCTCAGTCACTTATTAAGGTCTTCTGCAACTTAGTTAAATCCTGTTTCAAAATGAAAGAATAAATGTGGGCTGGCAGTGTAGCTCAGAGACGGAATGTCCCTAGGTTCCTTCCTTAATACCACAAAATAAATAATGACTAATAGTGGCTACTCATTAGAAAATTCAGATTTATAGAACATGAATATCACCACAGAAAGTTCTACTGGACATCACCCATCTGGCCTTAGCATTCTCTACCGAGATGTCTACATTGCATAAACTCTTATATTTAAGATACTATTTATACAAACATTCCTAAATGTAAAGAAAATAAAAAAGCAAAGACAAAAACTTTCTATTATAGATTTTGGAGACATGGACAGAGGTTTATTTGGAAAACTAGAAAATATGCATTCAAGGGAGAATGTTGACCATCTCAAGAAGGAGAGAGAAACCCTTTGGAAATTCAGGACTTTTCCTTTACTGGGGACTTTCATGAGGTGTGGGCAGGATGTATGTGAGGATGATCTCAGTCCTGTAGTCACAACATGACTTAGGGTGTTCCTGGCCCTGACTTGTACTGTCTTACCCACATTGTCCTTCTAAACTATTCAAGGAAATCCAACAAATGTTGAGGAGATTGCTCTCTTACGTATGCCACAAGGCAATTTTTATTTGTGATCTGTTGTCTGATAAACAAATATCACCTAATAAATGGCCCAGAGTTCTCAGGCTCTCTTATAAATTCTTCAAGAATTTTTAGAGTCCAATAGGCCTTGTCACAGGCTTCCAAATTAAAGTCACATTTTCTTTGTTGTCTTCTTTCTACCTATTTAATTTTTCTATCCTGCATCATTTTCCCTCTGAGACTTACATTCCTAATCTTAAAAGTTGCCATGAAGCAAAAGTCTATATTCTGTAGTTGCTTCAGCCTGGCAAGGGCTTATGGCCAGGGATTGGAAGTCTCATCTTAACTGACCTAAATGAGACAGAGTGAAAGTTGGGTTCTTTATAGTCAGGTCAGAAACTAAGGACACAGCCCAGGGGCATGAGGATCAGTAGATATTTTTTCCTATGTGCCTGAAGTTTGTATTGTACCCATAAGCCAAGTCTGACATTACAGGTGTTGAGTTGATATTCACAAGCCAAGGTATTTTGTCAATAAAGTCATTCATCTCCTTTTTGTGTGTGTGTGTGTGTGGTACTGAAGGTGGAACCCAGGGGCTTTTCTACCTCTGAACCATACTCCCAGACTTCTTTTTCTTTTTATACTTTGTTTGTAAACAGGGTCTCACTGAGTTGCTAAGAGCCTCACACTCAGTAGCTGAGGCTGTGCAATCTTCCTGTCTCAGTCTCCTAAATTCTGGGATTACAAGCATGCACCAACATCCCTGGCTCATCTACTTTTTAATGATATTGTAATTTCAGAGGGCATCTTCATTAAAAAATGGTATGATAGTACATTATATAATAACACAGAATATTGCTGCAATCTTTTTCAAAAATCTTTACCCCGTACCATCCACATATTAGGATTTTGCATGGGAATCCAGGTAGCTTAACCTATTTGGTTATGTGTAACATTGTGAAAATTTCTCATGGTAAAAAGCCTAAAATATCATAGAATTTAGCATATCAACTACTATTACTCTATCAATGAATACTAATAATTTGTCTACTGTAAGAACTATATGCCACCAATAGCTACCATTTTTTTTAGACATTTGCAAAGCCAACTATAAATGAAGTATCTTTCCTATATGTTTAAAGTTGTCATATACTTTTTCCCATTTTATGAGATATCCCATTAACTCTTCAAGTATATTTAAGGTTAAATGACTGGCTTTAAAACAACCAACATTATATTTTGCAAAGTAAGCATATTGCTATTGTGGATACATAAAAGTGTACATATTTCAGTTTATAAAAATGATCATTTTTATCTTAAATCCTTCATTTTGTCTAAATATTTACATAACCTTTAAATGGTTGAAAATGTGGATAGTGATATAATGGAATTTAGGGAACTTTTTAATAATCACCTATGGATTTCAAGACAATCTAAAATGGATGAAGAACAAAATAGAGGATTTACAATATGTTCTAGTAGATTAATATGGATATTATAAAATACATACAAGATAGCACATCCAAGAAGTCATATTTTTCACACTTTTAAAAGTAGAGGTCAATAGCTTTTTTGACTTAGGAATTACAGGTCTCAGATGTTCATTACAGCTGCAGCTGATATATTTAATGATTATATTTCCTTTTGAAGAATGCATGCTCCTAGTCTCTGTTATATACCCAAATAGAGAAATCTTTTCTTTGGAGGTCTACCTTTCGCTTAGTAAAATATACCATTTATAGAATCTTAAAGAGATTTCTTGGAATAAATAGAATTCCTCATACCTAGTATAATTATGTTTTTTGGATAACCTATAGAATAACCCTCATAGTGTGTGTCATAATGTTATATGATCACAAAAATAGATAGTTTGGGAACAGGATTTGCAGATCTCATTTTCTGAGGCAAACATAATGCAGCTTTCAATGTACTTTGCTCTAGACAGGAGTGGAGATTTATTAAATTAACTAGAAGGGCTTCACAGTTCAGCTTCAGCATGCTAGAGACAGTCTTTTTTTATGTGCAAAGACCTAATTTACTATTTCTTATCTTATTTTATTTTTTAAATTTTTTTATAGATGCATTGCAGTCATACATCTTAATGGGGTACAAAATGGTAAAGACATACATGCACATAGTACTTATTTTTTCCTTTCCTAATTTTTATTCCATTCCTGCACCCCTACCTCCTTCTCATTTGAATTATTGATTGACTTTGATGTTTGTTAATGTATATCATATAAAAGAGGGAATTTCCCTCTTCTCCCATTCCCCTCAGTTAGGTCACCTTATTTGTTCATCTATGGTTTCTCCTTCCTTTTCTGGAGTTTCTCCTATGACCTTTTTCTCCCTAGCTTCTGAAAAGAGTTGAAGAAATATTTATCAATGTATTCCAATAAAAACCAAAATGAAAAAGAGGAAAGGGAGAGAGAGAGTGAGGAGGGAGGGAGGGAGGGAGAGAGAGAGAGAGAGAGAGAGAGAGAGAGAGAGAGAGAGAGAGAGAGAGAAAGAGAAAGAAAAAGAGATTGTCTTTATTTTAGTAATCTTGTCCATTAAAGCCATGGCATACTTTAAATTCCACTACTTGAGAAGCTGAGACAGGAGAATTGTAGGTTTGCAGCCAGTCTCAGCTACTTAGTGAGGCCCTCATATACTTAGTGAGGCCCTTCACAACTTAATGAGACCCTATTTCAAAATAAAGAATAAAAAATAGGGTATAATTAGGAGGTAGAATACCCCTGCATTCAATCCTCAGTACCACACACAGACAACATAGTTTAGATTCTCAGCTACTTTATTATTTTCTTGTTTTTTCTAACCCATTTTTCCTAAATATTCTTTTTCTTATTATAATCTCTGAAAGCTGCCTCTAGCTAAATTTCACATGTAAAAATGGTTAATAATATGCTTATTAATATGGAAGATTCACCCTTGATAAGACTGACAGCACTCTCTCATGCAGGTGAAAATCTCTATTATCCTTGCTGACCAGGGCATATTTTGCTTTTTCTTTTGGATTATGGGCAGTGTGAAGAATTCAAGGAAGAGATAAAGTGGTCATAACTTTCATATAAGAGTCCCCACTAATGACAATTCCCTATTACAAAAGCAGAAGAGATCATGTGTTCAAAGCCCTCTCGATATTCTAAAATCAACCATCTCATAAAGGACAATAAATGATCAAGAAGAAAGAACTCCTGTATTAGATGAATCTGAATTTCTCTAGAGATTCAAATATTTATTTGAGGCACTATTTCTTCTCGGTCTTCAGATTTGGCAGAGGACTAGTTAAAAGAAATAGATCATGATCTGAAGGTGTTGGGGCTGGCCCACAGTAACCTAAGGCAGTGTTGTGTATAACTTACTGAATTATGTGGTTAGAAGCCAGCAGAAATCATGTACTCTCATCAGATATCAGTTGGAAGAAATCCTGAAAACCAAATTTGATAATAATATATTTCTCAGAGAATAAAAAACTAGCATAAAATCAACGATTTTGTTGAACAGTTAGATTAGAAATGTACAGGACAAGCCCAGCATGGTGGTGCATGCTTGTAATCCCTGCACTTGGGAGGCAGAGACAGGAGGATCCCAAAGGTTCAAAGCCAGCCTCGCTGGCTTAAGAGACCCTGTTTCTAAGTAAAATATGAAATAGGTCTGGGAGTATAGCCCGGGGTAGAAGGGTTCCATCCCCAGTACTACCAACAAAAAAAAAAAAGGAAGAAAAAGAAATAAAAAAGAAAAGAAAGAAAGAAATGTACAGGGCAGAGAAGGATTAGAACATATCTGAAGAGAACCTTAGGCCAGCTCTCATAAAAATAAAGAAAATTCTGAACCCAGCTGAGAATTTTCTGATATGCAGCCATATCAGAAAGCTAAAAGACTAGTTTGACCAGAATAAAGGCATGTGCACCAACCTCACAGTACCCCTAAAATAATCTCTAACTATTTCCATATTATTATGATATTGTTGACATGATTGTATTACATCCACCTGTGAGTTTTCCTTAGGCACCTATGAGGAAGTTTCCAACAAGACAAATTCAGCCCTGGTATACTAAACTAAGCTATAATGAGAAAAAGGTCAGTGATCACCACAAACGCATATACATGAGCAAGAAGTTTTCAACACTCAATATGAAATTCATCACTTGAAAGACACCATGGTTTCTACTATTAAAATGGGTTGTCAAAATACTGGAATTATAGGGACATTCACAATCATATAAAAATCAATCACTAAACCAAACATAAGAAAGAGAGAGGGGGAAGGAAATGAAGTGGGAATTGGGTAAGGACTAATTGGGTGATGTATACATGTACCATCTTGTACTACATTAAGATGTACAACTACATTGCACCAATAAAAAAAGAAAAAAAAGAAATAGACACTCAACATGCTCTATTAAACTACAAATTTGACTTTACATTCTGGATAAGTTTATTTTATTTTTTATTTGATTATTCTTACACTCCAGATTCTTCTGCTATTCTGAAACTCTTTATTGTTCACAAATTTTCTGAAACTCTTTTTGTTCACACATTTTTGGTGTGGATTACTTTTACCTTTGTTGATTTTTTATTCTATTTTATTTTTAATAATTGTTATTGGTTCATTGAAATCATACAACATAATGAAATTCAGCATAATAAGTACATACATGCACACAGTTCTTTTTTGAGTTTTAATCAACTTATCTCAATTTGATTATCCAACAATTCTATTAAAATTTTCCTGTGACCATATTCTTCATTACCAAGAATGCTTACTCACAAGATTTTAGTAATATTCAATTATTTTTCATAGATTTTTATCTCTTTTGATATGTTATAAACTCTATTCTTTTATTTCTCATAATGTGTCTAACTCTTCTTAAGCTTCTTTTTTCCCTGTCTTTGAGTTTGGTTTTGGTTTCTGTGACTTTTGTGTTATATCTTTTCTTCAAATATCTGAAAATATCTGTTGTCCATTAATAAGAAATATAAATCAATATGTTGGAGAAAGCCAAACACCTAGTATGCTTCACTGAAGGATGATCTACTGGGGAATAAATGATTATTAAAGAATTCAAATGTCAGAATCTACAGTGTTTCTGTTTTGTTTAAAGTAAGATCCTTCTTTGCGGTTCATGGACAGCCTCAGCTACTTAGGCCCTCTGCAACTCAGTGAGAAATTGTTTCAAAATAAAGAATAAAAAATAGAGCAGGGGGTGTAGTTCAGAGGTTGAATGCCCCTGGGTTCCACTCCCAGACTCGCAAAAAAAAAAAAATTAAAAAATTAAAACAAAGTAAGATCCTTATAATTTCTTCTAGGAAGATGCAGGTATATATATATATATATATATATATATATATATATATATATATATATATATATATATATAATTTTTAAATTTAGGGTCTAATTCTGCTTTGTATTTAATTATTTAAAAAATGTTCTGTACCATATTCTAGCTATGTACTTATATCCACATGTTGTAGCTATTCTAATATAGACTTTTATTGTTGGATTGTAATGACACATTATAAAGAAGTTAAGAATGAGAGAGATATATATGCACATACCAACTGGAAAAAAACAAAAAAGAACTTCTCTGCAAAACCATAATTAAAATAACTAATGTAGAGGTCAAGAGAAGAATTTTAAATACATTGAGAGAAAAAGGCCAGGTAACAATCAGGAGTAAAATAGTAATAAACACTCCAGTCTTTTCCATGCAAATCATGAAAATCAAGAGGATCCAGAATGTACTTAAAAGAAATCAACTTTCAACCAAGACTGCTATATATGGCAAAGATATCTTTCAGAATCAACAGAGATATGACAACCTTTTAATTGAGGTAAAAATTAAAATAATTCATGACTACTGAGCCAGCAAAATGACTACTGGTAAAAATATTCCAATTTTACAAATCTCCGCTCACATTTCCCTCATCATCTCCTGCTGGCTCCAAACTCTGAGGCAACCTGGGAATATGTGGCTAGACTTTTGTTTCTGTCATTAGTACCCTGTGATGTAGATTGTTATTGTGCAGTGTTTTTCAGCTATGATAAATACTTTTATTTATTTTCACTACCTATTGTCAAATTTTTCAACATTAAAGTACTTTTTATTATTTTATTTATTTTTGTTGCTATCAAAATCTCCATTTTGTTTGATCTCCTTTTTGTTGCTATCACATCAGCAAAGTTTCAATATAGTTTCAAATATAAACATCTTCGTCTATTCTTCCATGTAATGAGAATTCCCTACATCTTCTGATGGGATATTTAGAAAAATTAAGTGAGCAAAAAATATGAAAACATGATGAAATATAATTTATTTTTGTGGTACTGGGGTTCCTGGAAATGCTTCTACCTCCGGGCTACACTCGCAGACACACACTTTTTAATATTTTCATTTGGAAACAGGATCTCTTAAGCCAGCGAGGCTGGCATCAAACCTGCACGATCCGCATTGAACCTGTGCGATCCTCCTGTCTCCGCCTCCCAAGCATTAGGATTACAAGCCTGCGCCACCATGCCCAGCCTATAAAATTTATAACATGAAAAATATTACAAAATCAAACGTTATGTTTATAAATGTCATGTTCAACAGTTTAAAGCTTTCAATAAATCTATATTCCCTCAATTTTTAAAATAAAAATCTAAAACCATTGTTGAAATTTTGGCACTAATTTCATTTTTCATTAATTTCTCTATACTTACAAGATTTTTAAGTATATCAATTTTGGTTTTCTGGTGTTAAGTACAGTACTGCCTTACTGACTTCTTTGTGTTTTATTCACAATTTATCACATTAGATTTCATCACTTTTTAAAAAAACTTATATTCCATGGTCATATCTCCATTGATTTAACTTCTTCTCAGTAGGCCCCATGTTCTAAAGGTTTGCACAACTTTCAATAGCAGCACAGGCTGGGACAAAACCTTCAAAACATGACCCTTTGGGGAACATTCAAGATCCAAATTGTGGCAGTTAGGACCAGAGCTAGCTAAGGATAAAGAAGGTATAAAGTAAATTATTTTTCCATGAAATAAAATATAAGCACTTACCCAATAATATTTACAATTTTTAAATCTATTAAATATTAAAACTAAAAAAGCAAAATAAAAGAAAACTAAAGACTTCCAAGTCATCATATAGCTATTCAATTAAGAATTACAAGATGATTACATTAATTTACTTTAAAGCAATAAATGTTTGGTTTATAATTGGTTATGCATGCATATATTATAACATGCAATATTTTTCTTCTTTAAATCTTCATGAATCTGTATAAGAAAGCACATTCTATTGAGAAAGATATAGGACTCAATCATACAGGAGGAGGTTTGAAGTCAGCTGCGCTGGCTTAAGAGACCCTTTTTTCCAAACTTAAAAAGTATAAAATAGGTCTGGGAGTGTAGCCCAGAGGTAAAAGGGCTTCCAGGAGCCCCAGTACCACCCCCCAAAAAAATAGATAATCAGAAAATTCTGATTTCATAGTGTAATTATGAATTTTCTGATAGAATACTTTTAAAATTATTTTACTGAGATATTCATTTGAAAATAGTCATCAAAATGGAAATCATTAAGCAAATCAGTTGCCATTAGGTATTCATAAAATATAGCAATTATTGTAGCATTCTGGAAAATATAGCCTTTTAAAAATAAAAGGCACAACTTCTTACAAATACCCCCCTTTCTTTATTTGTGCTATCAAATGCACTTCTTTTGTGCATCGACACGTCCATTTTAAATTGTCCTTAACATTCAAAACTGTTTTCTTTATTTAGTAATTAAAACGATATTTTGAACTTTTTTCATAAAAAGGATTAAGTTTTTAAGGCTATGTAAAAGAGACCACTTATTTGTCTTAGATCTCTTTAAGATTGAAGTAAGTCATGTAAATATTACAAAAATTCTTTATAAGCATTAAATTTCAATAGTACATGTTAATATAATATTTGCTGTAGAGGAAGCTTTAGCAAATATATGTTGATCTCTCCCTCAGACATCACAAAGAAGAATAATTTGAAAGTTTACATATCTCCACATGCTGTCCATAAATAATATGTATGCATGCACAGGTTATATATATGCATATATAATTGCAAATGTCTACATATTTGTATATACACACACCATATATCATAGGGAGTACTCTTTGATAAATCTGCCCAATTCTATCCACATAGAGAAAAATCTCTAAGCAGTTTAAACCAGAACTCAGTGAAATTTTACTCTAAAGAGTCACATAGTAAGTATTGTAAGCTTTGTAGACTCTATGGTTCCAACGGCAACTATTAAACTACCATCGTAGCATGAAAGCACCCAAAGACAGCACAAAATGGTAACGATAGACTTACCTAACACAGGTTCCCACTCACTTGCAGTTAGAAAATTAAACAAAACATCTACAATGCACAATAAAATAAAGTACTTGTTCCCAAAAAGGTTTCAGTAAGTAGACAAGATTTAAGTTGTTCATTAGCATCTTTTTCTATTATGCAAAAAATTAATTTGGACTCAAAGTGGACATACTGTATGCATTCAGATATTGGAATGATGGAATTTTGTTTTTTTAAGCCATATTTTTAAAAAAGATACTTTTCTTAAGACTATTATTAATATTTGTATTACTCATTTATTAATAATAATTGTATTAATAATTTGCTCATCTATGGTTTCTTCTTTGTCTAGAGTTCCTCCTATGACCCCTTTTCTTTCTGATTTTCACATACTACAGAGAGCATTTGATTCTTACCTTTTGTGACTGACTAATCTCACTTAACATAATGTTCTCCAATTCCTTCCATTTCCCTGCAAATGATATAATTTCTTTTTATGGCTGAATAAAATGTTATTGTGTACATATCCCATAATTTTGTAATCCATTCATTTATTGATGGACATATTATCTGGTTCTATAGCTTGGCTATGGTAAATTGTGGGACTATAAACATAAATATGCATTCATTAGTTAAGTGGTTTGGTTTCCATTCTTTTGGGTAGATACCCACTACCCACAAGTGGTATTGCTGGCTCATATGGTAGGTTCATTCCCATTCTTAGGATACTCTATACTGTTTTCCAAGTTGGCTGCACTAATTTGCAATCACACCAACAATGTAGAGAAATGGTCAATTTTGAATATGTTAAAATATTGATACCTTTGGAAATTATAAGGATTATTCATTTTATTTAATTGGTTAATAAATTTATTCTCACTAATGTAAGTTATGCAGTAAATATATTGTCTGTTTGTCTAGAAACTTAACTATATACTTGATTTTCATTGAGTTTATGACTTTCAAGTTTATCAGATAAATTTTTATCATGCTAAGAACCCAAAGGATTTTGTATCTGTCATTTCATTGAAATTAAATGTGTCGCCGGGCGTGGTGGCGCACGCTTGTAATCCCCGCGCTTGGGAGGCGGAGACAGGAGGATCGCGCAGGTTCGAAGCCAGCCGCGCACGCTGGCTTAGGAGACCCTGTTTCCAAATAAAAATGTAAAAATAGGTCTGGGAGTGTAGCCCGGAGGTAGAAGGGCTTCCAGGAACCCCAGTACCACCAAAAATAAAAAAATAAAAAAATAAATTAAATGTGTCATTTAAGTAAAGTATCTTAATGGGAAAATATTTTATAATATTACTTCTTCTAAAACAAATGTTCTGCAAAATAATTAATATTATCCTATTTGGTTTGTTGACTATCCAAACATGATCAATGCACTTTTTTGGGGGAGGCGGGGTACTGGGGATAGAACCCAGGGGCATTCTACCTCTAATCTACAACCCCAGCTCTATTTTTTATTTCTTATTTTGAAACCAGGTCTCCCTGAGTTGCAAAGGTACTCACTAAGTAGGCAAGGCTGTCCATGAACCAGGATCTTCAGGTCTCAGCCTCCTGAATGCTGGGATTACAAGTGTGTGCCACCATGACCGGATATCAATGCACTTTTTTTTTTTGGTGGTAGTACAGGGGTTCCTGGAAGCTCTTCTACCTCTGGGCTATAGTCCCAGACCTATTTCTATATTTTTACTTGGAAACAGGGTCTCTTAAGCCAGCGAGGCTGGCTTCGAATCTGCGTGATCCCCCTGTCTCTGCCTCCCAAGCTCGGGGATTACAAGTGTGTGCCACCACGTCCAGCTGTCAATGTACTTTTAAAGAATAATGTGTATCTATATCCATAGCTGCACAATTCACCATTGCCAAACTATGGAACCAGCCAAGATGTCCATCACAGATTAATGGATTACAAAACTGTGGGATATTTACACAATGGAGATTTACTCAGACATAACGAAAAAAAATTACATCATTTTCAGGGAAATAGATGGAACTGGAGGACATTATGCTAAGTGAGATTAGTCAGTCACAAAAAATAAGCAATCAGATACTTTCCCTAATATGTGAAAGCTAAGGAGAAATGGATTATAGGAGGAACTCTAGGTGAATAACGAGATCCTATAAAGTAGCAAATAAGGCAATCTAACAGAGGGGATGGGAGGGGGGAGAAGGAAACTCTAAAGCACATGATGCACTTAAACTAACATATAGATGTCAACCATTAAGTCAAGCATGGGACGGAGGGTTGGGGAGGGAGTGGGGATGGATTGAGATCATAAATTTAAGACTATCTTTTGCAATATAGCAATAACATCTCAACTTAGTGAGACATTGTCTCAAAAATAAAAAATAAGGTTGGGCGTGTTAGCACACGCTTGCAGTCTCCATGCTTGGGAGGCAGAGACAGGAGGATCACACAGGTTCGAAGCCAGCCACGCTGGCTTAAGAGACCCTATTTCCAAATTAAAAAGTATAAAAATAGATCTGGGAGTGTACCCAGGAGGTATAAAGGTTTCCAGGAACCCCAGTACCACCAAAATAAATAATAATAATAATAATAATAATAATAATAATAATAAATAGAAAAGGTGGTTGTTATAGTTTGAAGTTAGAATACCTCTTGGCTCAATCCTCGGTATAAAAAAAAAAAAGAAGAAATGAAAGAAAGTAAAAAAGAAAAACAAGTGATCTTCACTATTTACTTGTTTATCCACCAATATTTAAAATATGTTATTAGACTGGGCGGGGCATGGTGGCACACTTAAGTAATCCTAGTATTTGGGGTGGGGGCTGAGACAGGAGAATAGCAAGTTCAAAGCCAGCCCACTGTAACTCAGCAAGACACTGTTTTAAAAAAGAAACAAAATATGGCCGGGGGTATACTTTAGAGATAGAGCACCCTGGGTTCAGTTCCCAGTCACACACACACACACACACACACACACACACACACACACACACACACTGCAATGGTTTGGTTATAGAATGTCTCTCTACCCCCCACCCCTCACAGAAACAAGGTAGCAGTGTTGAAAGCAGAGTTTGCTTGCTCAGGAGGGGTACCTGGGTGTGTGGCCTTGGGATTACATGTCATCTTTCCTCTCCTCATTTGCTCCCTCTCTCTTGCTTCTGGCCTCCGTGATGTAAGGAGCAGAGCCTGTGTGCTCTCCCTCTTTCTGCCTTCTGCCCTTAGGTCTGGACATTCAGATGTCAGCTTCACATGGACTAAACTAGAACTTCCAAAGAACCCATGAGGAAATGTCTTTCTCTCTCTAAGTTATACAGTGGGATATTCTTTAGATTATAGCAGTGAGAATGATGACTGAGACAGACACAAACACACACATACAAAGAAATAAGGTTTTTGAAACCATTTTCTTATACTTGCAGTTCTCAAAAATTTTGGTTTTGGTTTCAGGGCGACCTTATATCCTTTAAACTATTGAGGATCCCCATCAACTTGAGTTAATATATGTTTTATAGGTATTCTGCACATATATTTCACCTATGTATGTGCCATGTTATAAATCAAAACTCAGAAGTTAAAATATATTTATATTCATTGTTATTTAATACTAATTTAATGGTGATAAATATATTTATGCTATTAAATAACAAATTCATTAAAAATAAATGTATTGTTAATAAAATATGTTGTTGCTCACATATATGTGCAATCATTTTAATATCAGTCTTCTTTGAAAATTGTTGGCTTATTATACTGGTTTTTGCATTCAATCTATTGAAATGCATTGTCTTGGTTGAACAACTTATATAAAGAAAATTCAACTTCATAAGGCTATTATTTAGACAATAAAATATTTTAATAGTCTTTTCTGATAGTGGTGACTATTTTTTGTCAAAATAATAATTTGTGTGTGTGTGTGTGTGTGTGTGTGTGTGTGTGTGTGTGTGTGTGATATTTGAGATTGAACCCAGAGGCATTCTGTCTTTGAGATACACCCACAGCCTGATTTTATTTCTTATTTGGAGGCAGAGTCTTCTTATTTGGAAGAAGGTCCATGAAAGTATCACTATTTGCTGAGGCTGTCTTCAAACTTGTGATGCTACTATCTCAGCTTCCCAAGTACTAGGATTACAGGTGTGCACTACCATGCCCAGCCACAAATAATAATTTCTTAAAAACAAATTGCAATGTGGAATTTGAAGCTATATTAATGAACTATTAATACTCTATTATATTAACAACTGCTTGTCTTACATATTAATGGACATGCATGATATTGTAACCTCATTGCTTATTTGGGAAATATTGATTCAATAAATTATATGGATCTGTCAAATATTGAAATATTATATTAACCAATATAAAAATATGTTGAAAAACACGGCAATGAGAGTTAATAATAAAATGTCTTTCGAAATTGCTAAGAGTAGATTTTTAATGTTCCCAACATAATGAATATATGAAGTAATGTATATATTAAATGGCTTGATTTATCATTCTGCAATGTATACATATGTCACAAAATTACTTTTTACCCCATAAACATATACAATTATTACGTATCTTTATAGTTAAATAGACAATTATCCCTTGAAGAGCTCGTAAATTGGTGTTTAGAGTTGATGTAATTGAGTCATGAGGACTGAAATTCCTGCAGTGAGTAAACCCATTGTAGTGAGTTTATCTGCATGGTTGCCTAGGCTGGTAGAGTGTGGCTGGTGGGTTACTGGGCGTGTAGCTTGAGGATTGTATGTGAGTCCTTCTTTTCCTCTATCTCTTTTGCTTTTGGTGTCCATAATGTGAAAAGCAGAGCCCATATGCTCTCCCTCTCTTCATTTCCTGCCATCATGCCTTTAGATACACAGTCTGACCTCACATACTGAACCCCAGTATCTCCAAGAAAAACCATGAGCAAATAAATATTACTTCCTCTGGGCATGGTGGCTCATGCTTGTACTCCCAGCATTTGGGAGGTGGAGACCAGGTTGAGCCACTTAGTGAGGCCCTTTACAACTCAGTGAGACCCTGTTTCAAAACTAAAAAGACTAAAAAAGTATAGGATTGGGAGTGTAGCTCAGAGATACAATGCCTCTGAGTTCCATTCCTGATACTGCAAAAAATAAAAAAATAAAAAATAAAATAAAATAAAAATAAATATTACTTCCTATATGTTACTTGGTCAGGTCTTTAGATTATGGATGTAAACATGTTGGTGAATGTACTTATCAATTACAACTAAAAAAAGAATATAATATGGAAATCAATTTTATAAGAAGCTATAAGTTTTGAGAAGCTGGCACAATTATTCCAGCAAATATACGCTTTTGAGTTTTTTGAGAGCTTGAATTTCATCATTAATAACAAATATTGTTGACTGATTCCCTGGTATTTAAAGACTGACTTTATTCATTTTTGAGAAAATGTGAATTATCTAAATATAAATAACCTTAGTTTGTCACTTATTTTTCAAATAAAAACTGTTCAAGTAAAAACTGTTCACGAAAAAGTAATGGATACACTTCATAAAGCTAATGAACACACAACTGTTTTGCTTGGAGACAATCATCATTCTTGGGCATTCTTGATGTTTTGTGAATATGTTCCATTTTGCAACTAAGGACAATTTTTATGAAATTGGCAATTAGCTATTCTTTTCTTTTATGTATATCATTTGCTTACAGTGCAGAATACAGTGATGGTCACTTTGATGTTAGTTTTAAATTATGTAGTATTCTAATTCAAGTGCAATAAATATTCTTTCATATATAGACAGTCCCTGACTTACAATAGATTGACTTTTAATTTGTCAGCTTTAGTTAAATGATATTAATTTAATGAAACTTTACTGTGAGTATTCAATTGTGATCCTTTTATGGACTTGTGATATGTGGTAAAAATATAGACCGTGCTGAATTGGCAGCAAGCTGCAGCTTCCAATTGACCACATGACACAAATGTAGATATCCCATATTGTATAGTTCACTATGTTGGCAAAATATGAGATTTCAGTATAAAATAGGTAGATTAAACACATTTTCAATTTAGGATCTTTTCAATGTATAATCATATATTAGAACATAGACCATTAGAAGTCAAAGAGCAAATATGTTTATTTCTGCTTTAATTTCTCTTAATATATTTTATAATTTTCAATGTACAGATAATGGAGACAGTTTCTTTTTGTGTGTGTGTGTGGTACTGGTTTTTTTTTTTTTTTTTTTTTTTTGTGTGTGTGTGGTACTGGGGTTCCTGGAAGCCCTTTTACCTCTGGGCTACACTCCCAGACCTATTTTATACTTTTTATTTGGAAACAGGATCTCTTAAGCCAGCATGGCTGGCTTCGAACCAAACCTGCTGATCCTCCTGTTTCCGCCTCACAAGCACGGGGGAGGGGGGGGATTACAAGCGTGCGCCACCACACCCGGCTGATAATGAAGACTGTTTCTAAAATGTATTTTTAAGTAATGTATATGTTATCAATCTAATCGATGCTTCTTTGAAACTTTAAAGTACATATACAGTTAGTTTATTTGAAAATGCAACACTTTTATTCTCTGAATTTTAGACTTCTAATTTTTAATGCTTTACTCCATAATCTAAAGTCTCCAGTTCAATATTTTATAAAATTGTGCTATCAAAATCTTTGCACCAATAATAAAAAGAAAAAATAAAGGAGACACTGCTGAACAACAAAAAAATTACCTTGGGAATAAAAGACACACAACTGATAAAAAGGTCATTCCTATATTTCTCAGTGACTGTGTTTTGCTTAATGGGAAGCAGGAGATAAAGTCTGAAAGGGAAGTTTGATGGCAACTTACACATCCAATTAAAAACAGGGTTATAATATGGGACAAACTTGGGAATAATTCAGTTTTTATCAGCTCAGTAAGTCTTTAGTCATGTTTTGTGATTAAAACTATAGCTCTTACATGTGCATTGTCAATAGTAAGCTTTTTAATAAAGTTAAGATATGGCCTCCAATAAAAAACCTTTTTATTCCTAAGTTCAAGAGAAAAACTCTCAAAAATTCTAGCATGTATGTTGTAAGGTTTTACTTCATATTGTTATTATAATTAGAAGGTTTTGATCTGTGTTTAGTTTGCCAATTTTTAACTACAAATGAGAGTAAAAATGTGTTAAATAGGTTTCTGAATCTATCAAGATACCAACACAAGCCAGGCGTGGCGGCACACGCTTGAAATCCCAGTACTTGGGAGGCTTAGACAAGAGGATTTGAGTTCGTGGCCAGACTCAGCTCCTTAGGCCATCCACAATTTAGTGAGACCCTATTTCCAAATAAAGAATAAAAGATAGTGTTGGGGGTGTAGAACAGACGTAGAATGCCTGTGGGTTCAATCCCAAGTACTGAAAAAAAAACACAAAAATGATAACAAGATAAATTTTCATATTTTTCCTGTTAATGTGGTGAGTACAATGAGCATACCTTTTTAGTATAGTTCACTTTGGAACTAAGACCTAATAAAATCCTTCAGTTTATTTCTATAAGTTGTTATAATAATAATATTTTAATTAGATTTTTGCAACTATGCTTATGAGAAATATCTTTATAATAATTATTTATTGTAATACTGTCGGATATTGTCAGATTGTGAGCTAGTCAGACTTGTTTCTTTTAACTATGGTCATGTTCGACATGATGCTTCATTTAGTCATGGCATTGATCTCATATTATAATGTAATTAAAATGTTCCTACCACACAGTGATATCAGAGTCTTCGTATTGTTATAGGGTAATGTGTTACTTATATTTTTGTACCGATGTTAATGCAAAAATGCATAATGTCCTCTTAGTCACATACAAGTATAGCATATACAACTGAGCTGTCCCTAATACATAATAATGATAATAAATGAATATGTAACTAGTTTATGTATTTACAATACTATCTTTTTATTTTTAGAGTATATTTCTTCTACTTATGAGTTACTGTAAGATAATACATCATGTCACAGTGACAGTCGCCTAAAACATCTCCTGTTTATCATTTCTCTATTTTGTATCAATAAGCCATGTTCAAGAAACTGTCCTTTAAAATACAGAATAATGTAAGTAAGTATATGGTGTTCATAAAATAAAATATCACATAATAATGCACTTATCATAATATATCCTCATCACTTCATATAACTATAGTTGGAAAATGTCTATGGATGTATTCTGTACAATAATTTATGTAAAATATATCTTAAATGTGTTGTCAGTAGGCAGTCATTTTTATGAATTTTTTATATTAAGCTGAGAATATGCTTTTTAGTTTTATTTCTTTTTGAGACTGAGTACTTCCTAGGATGTTATCAAATTCCTAAGGTCAAGAAACTCTCTTGCCTCAGTCTCCTAATTAGCTAGGACTACAGATATGTGCCATTGTGACCTGTAGTTTTTTATAATATATTTTTTTTTATTGGGTGTCAAGAATCAAACCCAGTGCCTCATGCGTGGCAATCACAAGCTTTTACGCTAAACTATACTCTCACCTTATAATTTTTTGTATGAGCAATGTTGTATTTCAATTAGATCAATTTTGTTAAATGGGTTTTCACATCTTTTGTTCCTTGACTAATGTATATTATGCTTGTTTCATTAACTATTGAGAGATGCTAACCTGTTTCAATCTGATTATACATTTTTGTGTATTCTTGAATTCAGTTTTTTTCTGTATTTTTCTAGCTTCAGTGAGATATTTTACACACAGTAAAGGATACTAATTTATACACTTTTATGTATACATACATATATAGACACCTGCAAAACCATCACCAAAGTAAGCATTGTAAACATGTACTTCACACTACCAAGTTTTCTTGTGCTATATTGTAATCATTGTTGCCCAATTATATTTATTTTTCCATTCAACAGTGCAAGCAAACACTAACCCAATTTCCATCACTGTAGCTTTATTTGCCTTATTTAGGGATTTATATAAAATTATAGTATATCTTTTTTTAAATGAACATTTTAAAATTATAGAGCACCAGGCATGGTGGTGCACCCTTGTAATCCCTGCCCTTGGGAGGCGGAGACAGGAGGATCGTGCAGGTTCGAAGCCAGCCGCGCTGGCATAAGAGACCCTGTTCCCAAATAAAAAAGTATAAAAATAGGTCTGGGAGTATAACCCAGAGGTAGAAGGGTTTCCAGGAACCCCAGTACCACCAAAAAATTATATATACATACATACACACACATAGTGTTAGTGTAGGGGGAGGTACTGGAGACTGAACACAGTGGCATACTACCTCTGAGCTACATCTTCAACCATATTTCATTCTTTATTTTGATAAAGGGTCTCACTAAGTTGCAGAGGGACTCACAAGTTGCTGAAGCTAGAAAGAAACCTGTGATCTTCCTGTCTCAGCCTCCCAAGTACCGGGATCACAAGCATGTGCCACCATGCCCAGAATAGATATATTCTTGATTCTAGTTGTTTGTAATTGTTCTCTTTTACATTCAGATATTTTAAATAAATATGCACATTTTATTCTATATCTTAGGTAATTAATTTGCTCTAAATCATTTGACCAATAGCTCAAAGAACTATCGTAAATATGCTGTATGTGTACTTCATAAAATTATTAGAATTATTAGAATAGCAGTCATGGAGATCATAGTACTTATGATTTTGAGAGTAAAAAGCAAAATAAAATTGCAATGTGAAAAAGCTATGATTACTTTAATTCAAACATATTTCTTAATTAATTCTTAATAAATTGATTAATTCTTAATCTTAATTGATTCTTAAATTCTTTGGAGATAAAGTTTAGAATTATGAAAAAAACTGAAGGGAATTATTTGAAGTTTATACTAAAGAGTACTAGAACTATAAACCCATGTATTACATTTTCTATGTGGTTTATGTTACCATCTCAGTTTTAAAAATTATATGATTTGGGGCCGGGCGTGATGGCGCACACTTGTAATCCCTGCGCTTTGGAGGCAGAGACAGGAAGATCGCGCAGGTTCGACGAAGCCAGCCTCACTGGTTTAAGAGACCCTGTTTCCAAATAAAAAAAATATAAAATAGGTCTGGGAGTGTAGCCTGGAGGTAGTAGGGTTCCATCCCCAGTACCTCAAAATGTGTGTGTGTGTGTGTGTGTGTGTGTGTGTGTGTGTGTGTGTTGTAATTGGGAACTTGGAAAGTACTTTAATTAGCTTTATTTTTATTTTTATTTTTATTTTTTTGGTGGTACTGGGGTTCCTGGAAGCCCTTCTACCTCCGGGCTACACTCCCAGACCTATTTTTACATTTTTATTTGGAAACAGGGTCTCCTAAGCCAGCGCGCAAGGCTGGCTTCGAACCTGTGCGATCCTCCTGTTTCTGCCTCCCAAGCGCGGGGATTACAAGCGTGCGCCACCACGCCCGGTTTTAATTAGCTTTAAAGGAGAAACAATATTACTTTTCCAAAATTTCTCACATGAAGTATACTTTCCTGTCCTTTATAATAAATATCCTTCCTATCCTATGAAATTTTAATTTCAAGATTGAATATTTTTTACAATGTTGACTAAAAGGAATAGATGAATCTGCACCACTAAATACTAAACACAGAAGAAATTTCATAGGATTAATTCTTTAAAAATTAAAGAAAAATGTTCCAATAATAAGGTAATGAAAATTTAAACTAACAGAAATACAAATGGTATTTGAAAGCAGAACTTAAAGTAAGGTAATGTTTACTCAAATAATGAGTTTGTAATATGGGTCAACTGAACACTATGCAAAACCTACAGAAAGTTTTAAAAGCTTCACAAGGAATGTCAGCCTATTGACAATCACTAAATTAATTTGTCCACTTTATGCCTTGACTTGAATTGTTCAATTAAATAATTTGAACGAATGAGCCAGCAACTGGTCAATAACGAGGTATTGAAGGTTAGATGTGATTCTTAGAGGAGTGGCTTTCCTTGACATCATTTCCAATATCCATTGAGAATGTAGCTTTGTTTAAGTACCAGAAGCTGTTCTCTGCAATCAATGGACTAAGTGATGAGACTGTCACAAGGTTTAAGGGATCCATAATCATATCAGAAGTAATTATGCTATCTTAATGACTTTTCCCAACCAATTTCTTCCTTCAGTGAGTGTATTTTAGGATCATGGAAGAAAAAAAAAAAAAAGAAAAGGTTCAGGTAAACACACACACATTTAGCATTGGTTAATTTGGTTTATGCTAAGTAAAGGGAAAAGTGAGCAGAATATATTTTTTGGACATATGAGTGATATAGCAAGAAGAGAAAATGTAACACTAAGGGTAGGACAAAGAAAAAAGGCAATATGTTTCACTATTTTTTAAGTATACACTCCAAAAATACTGTTACTCCAGGTTCTATATACCTCCAAAGAAGTTGCTTTACAAATTGCCCCTCATTTTTGGTAATTTTACTGTTACCTTTTGCAAAAGACTATTTGCATTTAAGTACTCTTATGATTATGTAAGAATGTGTTTTCATATTATAATCCTCAAGACAGATATTAGGTTGACTCCCTGAAATAGAATTATGCAAAAACATAAACTTGAAGAATGGAAAATGTTTCTAATAGAAATTTGAGTAACACAAATTGTCTTTAGTGGGTGTTAAGAACACTTTTGTGACTCTTATTCATATACCATCTGGTATATAAGTTTTGAGTAAAATATTCATGGTGCATTAAATATCAACTATTTAGAAACAAAATAAAATATTTGTATTAAATATGAAATATATGACTGCACATCTAGTTCTCCATTGAATATAAAAAACTACAAAATATTTAAAGATTGTTAAATTTTTAATTAGGAAAACAATCACAAGACTAATTAGTGCCCAAGTTAAATAAAATTGTCATCCAACAGGGTCTGGTGGCACACACCTGTAATCCCAGTACTTGGAGGGCTGAGGTTCAAAGCCAGCCTCAGCAACTTAATGAGGCTCTCAGAAAACTACTGAGACTTTGTTTCCAAATAAGAATGGGCTGGCATGTATCTTGGGTGTAAAATGACTTGCCTCTAGGTTCAATCCTTAGAACCACACACACACAAAAACACAAAAAAAACAAACAAACAACCTGTCATATTCTGTTGCCTAACTCTGTTTCCCTAGGTTTATTGTTTCTTTCTATCATTATTTAGTAATACATTAATTTATCTTGAGACAGCTATTTCCTCAAAAATAATAAATGTATACTCAAAGCTAGATCCTAGAAAAAATGTCTGTAGTGACAAAATGCCTGATCTCATTGAGTTTTCATAAACAAGTAAACACATATGTAGAGCCATTCTAAATAGTTCTGAATTCAGAAAAAGTACAGCAGAGTAAGGGGCATATATATTTAAATAAGGGAGCATGTTTTTTTTTTAGTAATGTTATGAATTAAATGTTTGATATTTCCCAAATTAAGTTATTGAAGACCTAACCCCATACTGTGACTACATTTAGAAAAGGGGCCTTTAAGGTTAAATGAGACCATAAAGATCAAATCAGGGTCAATTAAGATTAGTGTCCTTAAAAGCAGAGGTATCAAAATGTTAACTCACTCTAAGAATTCACATGCTGAAGAAAGACCATGTAACCACCTGTAGTAGAACATCACCAGAAGCTGAACTTACCATCACCTCAGGCTTTTCAAGCTCTAGAATGGTAGAAACACTTATTTTTATTTAAGGAATCAATTCTGTGGAATTTTGTTATATATAATAGCTCAAGTAGACTAAGACAAAGTTGTAAAGAATACACCTCTCTGAAATTATATTTATAGTATGCATATATTATATATTTTCTCGCATGTTTAGAAACATAAATTACATGAAGAATTGAGAGCCAGGTATGATAAGAAGCACCTGAACAGAATTTCATGCAAAGGGAACAGTGATGATAGGATCCTAATGCATGATCCAGGTTAATATTTTTGACAAAGATCAAGAAGTTCCATACAGCTTATCTGTCAGGAATCAGATCATGAGGGGGCCTTCTAAAATCATTATAAAAATACTGAGTTTTATTTTAAAAATTGTGTGAAGCTTCTGGAATATTTCAAGTAAGGTAGATGTGTTACATGATTCATGTTTTTAGAAAACCACTATAGTACTTTATGATAAATAGCACGGATGAATTTAAGGAAGGCTGATAAGAGAAATTCTGAAACACTTTGCATGCCACTTTAAGTAAGTATTTTATTATACTAAAAGGCAAAGGAGACAATAAAATATCACTTGAACAGAAGGTAGAGATTTATAGTAGAGATAGCAGTAGGGTCTTAAATTAATAAGAAGCTCTTCCACTATATTTTTAAAATAAAAACTAATGTACCAATTTAATGAATAATTTTTGCTAAATTTATTGTGCTGTCCAATTTAGAGCAGAGAGTGGAGTTGAGAATTGAGATTTACTTACCATACATCCCGTTATCTCTACCAATCTATGTCTCTCTTGCTCTCTTTCTTCACATATATTCATATATGTGAATAGATAGATAGATAGATAGATAGATAGATAGATAAACACACCATTTTCATAGTCAATATATTTGGATATGAGGAAAAGAAAATAAATCTCATATTTATATATAACTCTAAAGAGATATCCATAAAAAGAAATAACATGATATTATAACTTGAATAACATGACTCTAGGAGACATAATATCTTAGAAGGCACAATATCTTAGGATGTATAATAGCTTATGTTTCGGGTGGTATAATTACAAGCTTATGCCATAGAAATAGAGAGAAATGACTATCAGTCCTGAACTTTTAGAAATATCATCAAAACATAAGAAAGTCAGGAGCAGATGGAAAAAGAGAGGATGAATACTTTGAATAATGAAAAGTTTAAGTGAATTTTATTCTTTAATATGACATGATCTCTGAAAGTAACAGTTTATAAATGAAGGAAAAAGAATAACCACTAGCTTTCTGAAATTCATTTGAAGATGATGAGATTGCTATAGTCCTAGGATAAGAAGATCTATATTCATGTTGAAGTCAATAAGTAATGGGAAATAGGTAATGACATGATTAAACAATGAAAAATATCTTGTATAATTGAATATAGATTTAATTTTTCAGTGGAAAGGAAGACAGATGACATTATTAAGAGACTTTCAAAACAAGTAGATTTCAAAATTCAGGATATATTTTAGACAAAGGCACAAGAAGGGAAAGTTCTTTGCACAAAAAGAAAAAAACAGGTAGAAAATTGCTCAAACAGTACTAACAAAAATGTTTGGCAAAAACTTCCTTTGTACTATAAAATTTTGTTATCTTTTTGGGAGGACTGCTTCTACCAGTATCCACATCCTTTTAAGAACAAGAGATAGTTGTCCTAGAAATGCTCCCATTTTTCAAAGGGACTAGTGTTGGGAGTTGCCAAAGACCAGCCAATTCAGGGGCTCTCAAAGGTGATGAGGAGTCTGCAACTTGAGGGAATGAGAGATAGCCATTTTTGTAGGTGTGACTCTGCCATAAGAATCGATGCTTTATTTTTGTATGCTTTTACATGGAAATATGTGATATAACAACTTTTGGCAAAAGCATATCCTCAATACACCTGGATATAAACAACTTTTAGCAAAACATGTTTTTTAGTACACCTGGATACATTTTGCACTTTATCTGAAAGAATTCAACCTGCCCTGATGAGCTCATATCCCAATACTGTGGTTGAAAAAACACCTGAATTATCCAGATTAATGTCATACAATTCATTCTGGTTACCTAGGTACAAAAATTAATTTTATTCTAATTATTAACCTAACTAAAAACGGAGCTCTGCAAAGCACATTCAAACCTAAGGCTAAACTGAAAGTACAGAAAACAAGGGGCTTCTCCATTAGAAGGATCACAGAGATTTTAAGAGATCTTTAAGGGGCACAAAACACTTTACTTTTATATTTCATATTTTAAAATACAAAGTGTACAATTTATTTTCTTAAATTCTTATGCTCTTTGATGAGAAACACCAAAACGGGGAGCCCCGCCTGGCCAATCTTTATCACTCATAATAAACTTTAACTAAACTTATACTTAACTATTAAATGTTAAACTTACTATTTCTACTTCTAAAGTTAGCTGCTAATTTTATTTGCTATTTTTGACCACTAGGTATTCTATTAACTTATTCTGACCCAACCACCAAATCCATATTAAACTTATTCTATTTCTCTAATACATAATGCCTACATCTAATTTTCTACAATACCTGTTAAGTTCTTTACCAAGAGAACTCTTTTGCTTTAGTGAGCGGGCACCAAGGAGGTTCCTGCCTGCCCAACCCTCTATAGAAATGGCAGAGTCCTGACGTCAAGCCATTTTTCATTAATATTAACTCTGTGCTTTCCATTCATCATACACTCCTGTACAGGAAATTGGAGGATTGGTTGGAGTTCGAAAAGTATTCTGATTGGCGCTAGCCCCCTGAGGGGTATACCACAGTTGACCCCCTAACTTATAAGCAACATATGGAAGGCCTTTCACAGTACATATAATTTGCCTAAAGTTAACTTTTTCTTTAATGGCTAAAACCTTAAGTGAGTTGGGTGTTGTAAGGAGAGGAGCAAAGAGCTCTTTTCTATGTAGCTTCTTGAAAGTTCTCCCATAATTATATTCTTCTTAGTGCTATTCTCAGCACAAATCTTAGGGCATTTTCTAATCATATTCACATCAATTTTCAGATTATTACAAAACAAGAATCCCCATTAGAGGCAATTTTCCAAATTTCATTAATATTATCATTATTATAACTAAAATCAAGAGGGATAATGCCTTCAGTTTTGCCAGAGTCTTCCAGCCCTGCAGTATTTTCTTCCCAGCTGCTACCCTATCATAAAGGAGGAATGGCGCTGCCTCCACCATCGAGTCAGAACTGGAGAATTCACAAACATGGGAATGAAGTTTCTGCCAGAGTAGAGGACTCAACTTCCCCAGGAAGAGAAGAGTCACAAACTCCACTCAGTGTAACTTTTATTAGATAAGTTAAACAAAGGAAGTCAGGGTTCAAGAAGGATAATAATCAAATAAGGCTGTGCCTAAAGCAAGGTAAGATTAAACTGTTACTTATTATAAGTCTTAATGGAGACCTCTTTCTGAGCATTAACAAGACACGAGTTCAAGCTACAATGGGTAGCATGCCGGCCCACACATCCACATCCTCCTTGTATGCAAGGGGCATCTGAACCTTGTCCTCCGTGTTCTCAGAAGACTACTTCAAAGACTTATACAAATTATAAAAATAATAAAAGATCAATATATTATCAAATAATATTTTCTAACTGCCTTTTAGAATCTTTATGCCTGGTCATAAAACATCTTAAACTGATGAAAATTGCCGATCTTATTTTGTCTATTTTCTTAAAGCTGACAAAGTATAATTCATAGTTTATATTTATTTATATTTTTTATTTTAAAATGTATTTTTGGTACTTAGGTTATTTCCTAGAGATGAATTCAGACATTGCAGATTTGAAGTATAAAAGAGAATAACTTCTTTCAGAATTTATATGAATTTCTACAAGTAAAGGTTTCTCTCAATGTCTAAAGTTTGTATAATGCTATCATTTTGTTATATCAACAAGAAGAAATATGCAATCCATATAGCTAATATGAAGTAACTCAAACTGAATCTGTATAGTATGGAAAAATCTATAAGCTAATAAACATCAGTATCCAGTACTAAGTGACCTTATAGCTTTTTTAGTATTGATCTGACATATGCAATTTTACAAATTTACAAAACAATGTAATGTTTGATAACATTAAAGAAGTTAAGAAAGATAAACAATAGTCTGATGGCCTTGATCAATTCATTCATAACTATCTACTTTGGTTTTATGTGGCCACCTCAGAAGATATAATCATTTATTCAATGGAGTGTCAATCCAACTGATTCTTGGGATAATATTGAGAAAAGCCAGATACAAGGGGAAAATCATCCAATTATGTATTTTATAGTATAGGTTCATGTGTTTGTTAAATATATTTAAAAGAAGAAACATACAAGAAAAATTACATATAATAATTAACTATAACTTCCTTAAGAATAGTCTCTTTTAGGTAATTATTTGAAAAGACTACAAAATCTCCTAGTTGAAATTGTAACTCTGGTAATTAAAGATGGTGGAATAAAGGAAGACAGCACAGTTCAGTTACTCTAAGACGCACATACAGCAAGTGAAGAGCAGAGGTGGTACCATCTTGGCTAGCCCATGCTGGAGCTGGTGGGTGCCTGCACCAAGTGGCTCGCAAAGATCAATTACAGCAAAGAAGCAGCATCTTCTTGAGCTAGTGACTGCAGAAAACCAACAGAAAAAGCAATTACTTTCTTCTTTCCATGAGTTAGTATCTTAGGATCGCAATTCCCCCACAGACAGCCCGGCCAAAACACCTAGTGAATTCCTGGGGCTGCAGCAAACTTGGACAAAGAAACATCAGGAACTTTCTGCAGGAAGCCATGGCCAAAACCCACCTTGTCAAGACCACTATGAATCTACAGAACAACAAGAAAAAAATATTCAACAAACTCCTGTGCCTGTAGCTAATTCTGTCTTTTCCTGCAGAAACCTCAGAGGCAGGATACAAGATTCTGAGTTTAAAAACCATCCTAGTGGAAGTCTTCATGAATATAGGGACTTGTATGGCAACCAACAGACCTTTGTGGACTATGAGTTTGCAAACTATCCCTGAGGAGGTGACGATGGGGGTCACAGTCAGACACAGCAGAAATGTGAATTAGTAGACAGCCTCTAGGGACACTAGGATGCATGGAACCTAATGTCAGTAGTTTGCTGAGCCCATGAAGGATTTCCAGAAAATACCACAGGACTGCCAGTAGTGGTGTCTGTTGGGTGAAATAAATGAACCAAACATGCTACTGGCTCTGGGTTTAGGCGAGAAAAATATGGTGGCATGCAACTAGTTGAAAACTCCTGCTTGCCTGCCCTAAGAACTATGTCTTGTTAAAGAGGTTCTATGGGACAAAATAAAAAGTCTTACTTATACAGATAGATTCACTGAGGGAAATATACATTCAAAACATAGGACTTAGCTGGGTGTGGTTTTTTTTTTGTAATCCCCGCGCTTGGGAGGAGGAGACAGGAGGATCGCACAGGTTCGAAGCCAGCCACGCTGGCTTAAGAGACCCTGTTTCCAAATAAAAAAGTATAAAGATAGGTCTGGGAGTGTTGCCCGGAGGAGCCTCAGTACCACCAAAAATACAAAAAACAAAAAACAAAACAAAACATAGGACTTATTGTAAAGGGATAACAAATAGGCATAGGATTGTCACACAAAGAGAAAGAGGATGCTAAAACAACAGAAATACCAACCTCAGAATTTTGAAAACATGGCAATGAATACAAACCAGAAAACAATAAACACTCATAACTCAACATAAATGGAGATCACCAATACTGAGCTACAAAAAATGCCAAAAGGAGAATTCAGAACTTTGATATTCAATATGATAAAGGCCTCAAAAATGAAACCAGAAAACGTAAGGACATATTTAGAGAGAAATTGAGGTCCTAAGTAAGAGCTAAAAAGAGATTTTGAGGAAAATGAAGGAGGCAAAAAATGAATTAAAGATCTCAATAGAAACCCCCTCTGGAAGATTAAAACACACAGAAAATGGAGAGTCACTCTTCAGAGGGCAAAACAATAAGAACAACTCTGTAATTCTCAAACCAAGTCAGGAAAATTAGGAGGGATTGGTATGATGTACTCCAAACCCATTAAGAAAAAAAAAAATCTAAGCAATACTACTATATCCACCAAAATATCACTTAAAATTGAGAGAAAAATAAAACACAAGCAGAAATTAAAATGGACCTAATAGACATATAGAAAATATTTCATCTACCAACTAATTAAATATTTCCAGCTGCTTATGGAATGTTTTTCCAAAATAGGCCACATTATGGGCCACAAAGCAATTACTACCACATTAAAAAATGTAGTATAATTCTTTTTATCTTTTCAGATCATAATGAGATGAAATAAAAAAATCAACAACAGGAAGAACAAAACAATTTACATAAATACATGGAGAATTGAGTTACCTGTTTTTGCTTTTTGTTTTGTTTTGTGGGTTTTTTTTTTTTTTTTGGTGCTGGGAATCAAACCCAGGGGTATTCTACCTTTGAGCTACACCCCCAGGACTATTTTATTTTTTATTTGTAAATAGGAACTCACTAAGTTACAGAGGTCTTCACTAAGTTGCTGAGGCTGGCCACAAACATGCAATCCTCCATCTCAGCTTTTCATGCACTGGGTTTACAAGCATGAATGACCATGCCCCCTAATTATTCACTTTTGAATGAGGAATAGATCATAAAATAAATAAAGAGAAAATTAAAATTCCTAGAATTAAATGAAAATGGAGACATATACCAAAATATATAGGAAACTTTAAGGTAATTTTAAGAGGGTAATCCATACCATTGAGTGCACACATGAGAAGAGCAGAAGATCACCAAATAAAAAATCCAATAACAAACCTCAAGAATCTTGAAAAACAGAAACAGACTAATCCCAAAGCCAAAGGAAGAGAGGAAATTATTTAAATTAGAACAGAAATAAATAAATAAAGAATAAAAAAGATTAACAAAACAAAATTATACTTCTTAAAGATTAACAAGATTGCAAAACCCTTAGGCAACCTACCCAAGAGAGAGAGAATCAACCAAAATTATTAAAATAAGAAATTAAAAGTACATCTCCACATCCAGTGGGGAAATCCAAAGGATCATCAGAAACTATTTAAAAAATTTTTAATCCAGCCGGGCGTGGTGGTGCACACTTGTAATCCCAGTACTTGGGAGGCTGAGACAGGAGGATCGCACAGGTTCAAAGCCAGCCTCAGCTACTGAGTGAGACTCTCAACAACTTAGCAAGATCCTGTTTCCAAATAAAATATAAAATAGGTCTGGGTGTATAGCCCAGAGGTATAAAGCCCCTGGGTACCACCTCTAGTACCACAAAAAATTATAATCCAATAAAATGAAAAACATAAAATAATTGATAGATTTTTAGGCACATATAACTCACCTAAATTGAACCAAGAGGATATATATAAAACCTAAATTGACCAATAGCAAGCAAAGAGATAGAAACAACAATAAAAAGCCTTTCATAAAAAAATCCGAGATTCACATAGATTCCCAGTTGAATTCTAAAAAACAAATAAATAAAAACAAACAAAACAAGTAAACAAACAGTAAGTAGTTAATTTTGTTATGTATCTGAAATATGGTTTTCTTACCAGGGATCATCTTTCTTCAGCAACTAGTTTCTGCATTTAATTTTAATAACTGCAACTCTAAAATGCAAATTAACACTGAAATTTACTCTCCCTTTTTTGTCTCTCTAGTTCACAGACACTCTTAGTCAGAATTTGTGCACATGACCATTAGAAGTGGATATTTCTCAGTATTTTCAGCATGGTTTCTGTGGCTGAAATGCTACTTCATTTTGGTGGGATTGTGCAGGAGAAAGTTTTGTCCCTCTCCCCAGATTAGATAGCTCAATTGTTATTGATATACAATCCTGGCTAGGGGCTATTTATTATTTCTCCCTCCCTAAACAGTATTTTTTTTCTTCTGTGCTTATCTAGTTTCAATGAGTCTTTACCTTGTGGACTATAGTTTTCTTCATCCAATGGCTGAAGCATTTTATTTTATATGGAAGAAAATCGGGTAATATTATGAAGCAATTTATTTATTTATTTATTCATTCATTTATTGAGGGTCTAGAGATGGTGCCCAGGGGCATTCAACCTCCGAGCTATACCCCCTACCCTATTTTTATTCTTTATTTTGAAAGAGGGTGTCACTGAGTTGTAAAGGGCCTCACTAAGTAGCTGAGGCTGTCCGTGAACTGTGATACTCTGGTCTCAGCCTCCCGAATGCTGGGATTGCAAGGGTGTGCCACCACATTTGGGTCTGATGAAACAATTTAGATGATCTAACATCCAATAAATACTTTCTAAAAGCAGAAAATACACATTATTCCAATTTCAAAAATGTTCCCTACACACTACATGAACATATATCCCATTGGAGTATACCGTCATGAAATTCGTATCCAAAATTAATTTTAAAAATCTAAGGCTTCAAAAGAAAAATCTTCCCAAAATATAGAAATCAATTTAGCATCAGATATATCTGTATCATTATTGCATTCGTGAAACTAATAAACAACACTCAAGGATGAGGATCAAATAAATATATTATCACACACAAAAAATATCTCATAATAGATCAATATCACAAGTCTATTTAAGAAAGTAGTTGGTACATAAGCTTAGGAAAAACAAGGGTCAAGGCAGTGATTTTGAAAAGAGTTAACCCAACTCAAAATAATTTGAATAAGACCTATGCAACAAACCATAATAAATTAGCTGTTTATAAAAGATAACATAAAGGACACCAGAAGGCAACCCTTATAGAGATTAATTTCTAACTGGCATGTATGTAAATATCTACTAATAACTTTAAGCACACATAATGAGGCAATTATTAGCTCAGTGCACCAAACACCTCAATACTTGGAAAAAATTTCTTAATAATAAAATGTAAATGCCACTGATATAACCAAATTATTATGTAAGCCTAACTGTATAATGGAGAAAGCGGTAGCAGTAGTATAGCTAAATTAACATATGATATTTCATAATAGGCTATATGATATATGCCCAAAATAGGGAATGATAGGTTATATATAATACAACATATTCAAAAATAGAAGTTGAATTTTAGAGAAAACAAAATATTAGTTGACAGTGTGGCTTCTGAGAACAACTCATTTTAAAAATGAAAAAAAGTTGGAGATTCAAGGAACATTTTCTCATAATTTCATGCCTTTAAGCATCATTTAACTTTTAAATATATGTGTAATTGGCTGAAATATTATAAATGAAAATAAAGTAATATAGAGAATTAAGAACTATGAAATTGTAAATTTATCTCCATAAAATATTATGATTCATTATATTTGAAGGAGACTGAATGATTCCTTGGTGACTATTATTAGAAGAATGGTAATGGTAATAGGGATAACAATACCATTAATTCTATTTTTTAATATCAGTTTTTGATTCTACCTAAGGGTATGTTGAGTTAAATTTTGAATTTTCTTTATCAAGCGAGCATACAGGTAGCAATAAAGAGGTACCTTTCATTCTCTAAAGAATAGAAACCATAGTGCCACCTAATAACAAATGAAGAAAAATTTTTAGATTACACACACATGCATGCATATATACATATATTTATATACATTTATATTTATCATATATACATATATATGTATATAACATATATAGAGACACACACATATACTCAATGATAATAGACACATGACCTTTAAGACGTCTGTCCTTCCATTTCCTTTTGTGTTTAAATCAAACCAATCCTTTGATGTTTGCCCTTGCCAATAAATTTAAATAGCTTGGATTTCTCCACTCAAAGAATTTTAGAACTGTATTTATGTGTAAATTTTAATAAATCATACCTGGAGTTACTGTTGAAAACTACTTAGTTCTCCTCAAACTGTTTTGAATGCTTCCTGGTTTCCTGGGTATTAGATTTAATATGATGATTACAGTTTGATTAGAATACCATTTGCCTTAGGAATCATTCATATCTTTGCTTCTCACAATTATTAAAATTAATCAGATTTTTTTCTTTTCATTTAATATAAAATATGCTGGAGGCTTGAAATTCCCTATGAGGAAAGCTTTCATTATAACAATTCTTTCCCTTTGGGAAGATAGAATATATATTTTAGGGACAATTCAAACTTTTCAATTAACAGAAGGGCAGTAGTAAACCCTACATGTTTTTGGTGTCAATCTAGGGCTTAAGTTCTGTGGTCCCTAGGCAAAAATTATAAAAGGCAATTTCTTGCATGCTGTTAATTTATATATCAGTGTAATATCTATTTAAAATTTCTATATATAAAATGCAAATTATTTACTCAAATTAGACTGCTCTGATACAACTTTGGATCTGGGGAGAGTTTGTTTGATAATATGTATTGAAATACTTTAAGTCTAGTATTAATCTTTTAATATAAGTTGATCTTCATAAAGAAACCACAGTTTCTATTTTAGAAAAATTAAAGCCTTGCTAGGGAAACATGTTCACCAACCATAAAATTTTGATATTTGATGACATTAAGTAACATAAAAATAAAACATACAGAAATGGCATTAGTGTGACTCCGGTCATTCCTTTTCAGTAGAACACCAAAGAAGCTCTTATAAATTGTTTGCTAAATTTGTTTTTTTGTCCCTCTCCATTGAGAACTCCTTTTATTTGTTGGCATTATAGCTAATAATTTTTTACTCCTAAAGCCAACCTTTCCCAATTTTGCTATTGTGCTTTTCTCCATAACTAATTATAATATAATGGAGAAATTTAAAAGCCTAGAGTATTAATATTTCATTTAACATTATTAAATCAAATTATTATTGGTATTTTAATATTATTAAATCTCTACTTATTTAAATTAAAAATTTTTGCAAAGTTTAAAATATTAGCAGTAACTTTCATCTAAATGTAAAGAAATCTTTATTTCCGAGAGTGTATGCTATATATATATGATCCATATTCTTTTGGAGAAATCATAATGATATTAAAATAATTAATAGTTACTGGGAGCTTTATAAATACTGAACACTAGAATATTGCCTAATTCACTTCTCACCCTCACCCGATGAGTTAGATATTATTTGAATACAGTTATACATATGAGAAAAATTAGGGAGAGATTTACAGGATATATCATGTCACTCAGGCCCATATCGTAGGGTTTACTATCTCCTTCATGGCCATTGTATTGTCAAGGTACTTTTAAACAAACCTTAGTTAATAAGGCTAGAAATTATATGTAAAGAGTTCTTCATTGTCTTCAGCAGCACATTAAGAAATGACCCCTTATTACCCTGAAATTTCCTGCTGCATGAATCTTGTCCTCTACTGCATAAGCCACTTCCTACCTAATCCCGGTCCATACAGTGTGTGTCTTTCCCATCACTCCACCTTCTTCAGGGCAAGCCTCACACTTTTTGTGACTTTCTCACTCTACCACTTACTCCTGCTAGAATCTGTCTCCAAAGTTTACTTCACTCCTTGGGACTGAAACCACATTATTTCAACTTTTCACTATTGCTTAACCAATATGTATCATTAATATCCTTCTTCCATCTGAAATCTCACATCCCATGGCCAAACTACTCTCTTCAATACATCCTCAGCTTCATTGCCATGGTCTACTTTTATCACACTTTCTGGGCAAAACCTCAGACCTGTTTAGTCAACACTTTCTACTTGAAACGTGGGCATGCATCCTTATTGTATGTTCCTGAACATAAATAGACCAACTAAAGTCAAAACTAAACAAAAACAGACTTTCTGGTCACCCTCATTGTAGGTTTATTGACAATTACTTCAAGTTGTCCTATGTACGGCATAGAAACCATTCTGTATTTCCTGAGTCCATCGATTCACCTCAGTGTTCCCTAACTTTTCAGCTATGCTCACACTTTTTGTATTTC